>NW_024884978.1:4693076-4895627 GCF_019232065.1 Centrocercus urophasianus | reverse complement strand
CAAAAACATTGATTTTTTTTCTCTGTGGTTATACGACGCTGAGCGCACGCTGATGCTCCTGCAGTACAGGTACAGATAATTGCACCGTGCTTTGCTGCAGCAGTGACTCCCGGCCATGAGCGCCGTACAGCCTTACATCACCTATGGAAATGCACAAACTCACCTACCTGCTCACCAGTTTTTCACATTTCAAAGACAAGGTTTTCCTTCCTCCAACCAAATAAATCAGCACCACTACTGCCACCAAACAAGCTCCTTGTGCTTCACGAGCAATGCACACAGAGAAATCCAACATCTACTTCTGAAGCCAACCTTCCCAAACACGAGATTTGGTTGCGGGCAGCATTTCATTACGTGGTTGTGTTATGAGCATATTTTGTGGCTCTGATATCTAAGATTCACTGCCGCCAGTATTGATGCCCTTGTTCATAAGCTCTGTTGCACTCGACACGGTGAGCGAGCCTTGAAGCATCTCCCATTGCTGAACTCTGGCGTCCACCTGGGCGGAGGGAAAACCAGAAGTGGGGTTGTGAAATGACTGCCAGCGATTGTCCTGCAGGTCAGTGGCTGAGTGAGAATCAGGCCACTCTCAGCCCACCCCGGCGGTTAATGTCTGTGTGATGTTGGAGACGCCGGTTGTCCTCTGGCACCAAATTTACACCCCAGCCTCCAGCAGTGCCCGGAGAGTCTGTCAATCATTTGCCACAAGGAATGCCACACGTGTCAGCCCTTCTGCACCAGTCAGTGCCGCTGGGCGCTGCGGGGCTCCTCTGGGTGCTGCCTCTGCCCTCGGCAAGCCCGGCTCTGCCGCTCCTCGCTGCTCTGTTTCATGTGACGGGGTGCAGACAGCCAGAGTGCTGAAAGCCGTTAGCGAGGTGGTAACTGCGATAATTCATTAAGTGGATAAGGCTAGAAATTAATTAGTGAATCACAGGTCTCTGACGGATGCAGAAAAACAGGCAAACAGCGCCTGTTGCCTTGGCAGAGTCGATTTCAGCCCTCGTACCAAATTCCCTGTCAGCCAAGGCTCGGGGTTTGCGTGAGGGTTTCGGGGCGGCTGCGGCAAAGCACTTGGGGTGAGGCAAAAAGCGGCCGCTGGGACAGAGCGGAGGGACGGAGCTGCAGGGCAGGGAGCTGGGAAGAGAAGCGAGCAGGGCGACGGGGCTCAGTGCTGTCAGCAGCGTGCCGTGGCCGGGAAGCAAAGGAGGGATCCCGGGAAGCCGCGGCCGTGCCCTGGGACGCGCGGCATCCCGCCCGCTGCTCCAGCGGGGCCCCCACGCGCAGAAGATGCTTTGCGACCCGCTCCACACGGCAGAGCGGGTGGCGGTTAGCAGGGCTCCCGGCTCCCAAACTCCGTCCTCCCTCCAGGGCCGGGCCGTTGCGGGGCGAGGCCGGCCAAGCCCTGCCCTGCGCTCCCCGGGGCCGGGCGAGGCCAAGCCGGGGCTGAGGAGGGCCGGGCCGGGCCGCGCACCGCCCCCGCCGGAGCTGCGTACGGAGCGGAGCGGGAAGGCGGCCCGGCCCCCCCGGTTCTGCCGTCGCCGCACTCATGGCCACCGCCGCACTGCTCGCAGCTCTGCCCCGCCGAGGGCTGCTCCGCCTGAGCGCGCGGTACGGACGGGGCCGGGGGGCTGCAGGGGCCGGGAGCAAAGTGACGGGGGATCGAGGGGACGGGGCACCGCGGGGCAGCGTGTTGTTGGGGCAAGAGGGCAGCTGTGCAGGGCTGAAGGGGGCAGAGGGATGGGGGTGTTGAGCCAGGCGGTGGCTGCGGTGCAGAGGGGCCGGGTTCGGCTCAGGGGTGCTGGAGGTGCGTCGCCGTACTTTGGCTCCCCGGTACCCCCCTGAAGCAGCGGCAGCAGCAGACAGGCGACCTCCCCCAGGGGAGGGACAGCGGAGGAACGCGTGCGCCCGGGGCTGAACTTTCTTTGTGCGGCGGCTCCATCCGACTGCTGTAACGAGCAACATACAGACGAGCTTCTTTCTCCTCCCCGCTCGGCGCTCCGGCTCGCGGCCGTGCCCGTCGGTGTCCCTGTGCCACTGTTGTTCTTACGGCCGTGCAGAGGCTGCTGGGTCTGCAGCAGCGCGGGGCCGGCAGGTCCGCGGCTCCGAGGAGCTCTGCAGCTGGCCGGTTCTCGCTTTTGTTCGAGCTGCCTTTTGGAGCAAACTCCTGAGAAAAACGGGAAAGCAATTGGCTTTGGGAGATGCTTGGAAGAATTAGCTGGAATTCGGACACTAATCCTACCCGGGTGACTTCCGGGAAGTAGCTCGGCAGGGTTCACAGTCGGAGTGCAGGTAATGCTTTTCAGCTGGGCTCTGATGGGGAGACACCATCTCAACATCTGCTCTTAAGAAACAGGACGGGAGGGAAGCGACACAGAACGTTTATTGCATTTTGGACGCAGCCCAGCATTCCGTGTGAAGCTGGGTGGCAGAACAGTGACTCACAAAGCCTATTTAAAAAATATAAACTCCTTCTAGTAACATGAAAACTTACTAAGTTCTGCTCCTAATTGCACAGCGCTTGTCCTTTGGGCAGAACGAGTGCAGAGGGAAAGGCACACGGGACACCACTGCCAGGCTGCTGGAATTGAAACCTGAGGGAAAACTCTGGAGATCACCATTGCTCTAACTAAAGTAAACAAACAAAAAGTAATCAGAAGGTGATTAACTCTGCAGCCAGCAGGGTTGTGTTGACGAGCAAGGAGGTAAAGACGGTGCAGAGCCGTGCTAGCTCACCACTCTTTCCTTGCAGTTGTTTTACATAAAAGACCCCAAACTTGTTGCTTTGGGGAGGTGATCGTTATGGATTTCCATGATTGAGAAGCTGGATGTGGAGTCCTTGAGCTTCCCCAAATCTGAGCTCCGTAGCTGGGATCAGTTCTGACCCCGTGAGGACGGGGAGCAGCAGCAGTCAGCCAGCAGCCCGCACTGCTGCAGGGCAGCTCTGCCACTGCAGGGGATGAGGGGTCACACCTCCCTTCTCAGGGTAATTTCTGCAGAGATGGAAAAAGAAACCGGTTATCTTGTGTCAGCAGCTGTAAAACGTTGGTCAGGTTAATCACACACAGCTCCTGGGGTTGATTGAGGCTGCTTTATAAGGTTTGATGGGCGCTTTATGGGCTGGCTACGATCCATCTGCCGACCTTGCATCCACAGGAGATGAGGAGGAAGCTCTTTCCCCCACGCCCCAGCGTTTCTCTGTGCAGTTTTGCTGCTGAGGTCGCTGCCATGCAGGAGCAGCATGGTGGTGAGGCTGGCTCGTTTGCAGGCACTGCTGGCTGCTTTGCTGCCGGAATGCATTGCTAAAAGAAGACGTGTGCTCTCAAAGTTCATTGGTGAAACCCAAGAGGAGTTTTGTTTGCCTTCTGCCAGCTGAGGCAGGGAAAGGAGAGCTGCCACCAGATCAAATCCTGATTTGTTTTACCTCCAGCTGTGCCACAGGAGGAGGTGGAGGGTGAATTATTTGTCTTCTACAGCAAACACTGAAGAAAATACATAAATCCCTCGGACCCATTCTGTTTAAACATTCTCTCTCTTCAAAAGCCCTTTGCAATCACGCTCCTGCTGGCTGTTGGCTCTGGGCAGGAGGAGGCAGGCTCTGTCAGCATGGTGCTGCTGATCCTTCCACGTGATGCATCTGCCTTGTTCCTTCTGTTCTAGGCTCCCTGTGCTTCCAGAGTGCTGTTTTACTTTGGCCCACACCTTTTGCTTTTTGCTATGGCCAAGAAATAAGTGGTCCAGGAGTGCCAAAGCATTTCCAGAGATCAGATTTGAATTCGAGGAGCTCGAACCAGATGAAAGCTGTGAGTTTTGCTCCCTTGGTGTTTCTGAAGAGAAGCATTTTGAGACCAGTTGGTGATTCTGGGCTATGAGTGTGAGCTGTTTCAGACCCGGATTTCAAGGCTGCAGGTGTTTTTGGTGCAGGGTGGGGGCCTGGGAGGCAGCTGTGTGTGCTTCCACACTGCGAGGGCATCGCCACTGGAGCACTTCAGAGCACAGAGTTCTGTAAAGAAATACTTTGCAGTTCTTTGACATTCTTTCATCCCCACGTTTGGGATGGAGGGAGATGGAGCCGTGAAAACTGGAGGAAGGAGGAGCTGTCGTTTTGCTCGGGCTTTGTGTGTTAAGGAGTGAGGATCAGGCCCACAGCCTTTCTGCACGGGGGAATTTCTGGGCACCACGTGAGGAACTTTCAGTGTTCTCAGATTGAAAACAAACCCTCGTGCCTGGGCCATGGGGCTCTGCCCCTGTGAGACCCTTTGCCCCCTCAGCCGGGGAGGAACTGGGGGTGTGAGCTGAGGTTCTGCTCTGCCTGCTGTGTCGCCCCTTTGCTGGCAGCGGTGCAGGGCTGTGCGAGCAGCTCAGAGGACGTCAAAGGAGACTGCAGAAAGCATAACGATCAGACTCTATGGGCTGCGGGGTCTGGATTTCAATTGAACGTTCCCTTCCTTCTTCTTTCTGCTTCTTGTTTTGCCAGCCCCGTGCTGCGGGAACACGCGAGACCAAATGTGTTTTTTGACCAGTTGTAACGTTTCCCTTGGGTCGAGTCCCCAGAGGAGCGCAGTCGATGAAAGCCTTCCGCTGCCCCCAGCACAGCACAGCGCCTGCTGGGCTCCGGTGAGCCGGGGTGCACGAGGTGAAAGTGCTGTTGCACAAGAGGTGGCTCTGCTCGCTGACCCCGGCTCACTTTGCCCGGCCGTCCGAGGGAGCTCAGCGCCGAGCGGCGCCTGTTCCCCGTGCAGCCGGTGGGGAAATGTGGGGCGTCACCATAGAGATGGGCTCTGCTTCCACTGGAACTGGAGGTGATTTGGCTGCAGAGATGTGAGTGCTGCGGCCTCCACTGATCGCTGCGAACAGCTTGTGGCTTCCTGCTGCGGCAGCGTGAGGTACGGGAGGGGCTTTCCTAAAGCTGCCCTGCAGCAATGTGACGATGGCTCAGAATGGCGGGAGCTGCCGTGCTTTTTATTGCCTGCCTAAAAGCACTCTTCTGTGGATTAGGGAGAGCTTTTTCAGCTCTTATCAAAGGCTTTTCTTCTGCGGAGCTTCCTTTCATCTCCTGGTCTTTATGCGTGTCCACCCCAGGAGCTTTGAAACAAAAGATAATTCTCCTTACTGCTCGTTCGGTTACATCCTCCCGCCTCCTCCTGGGGCAGCCCCTGCAGCCGCGGTGTGAGCTGCTGTGCAGAGCTGTGAGAAGGGAAAGCCTGACCCGAGCGGAGCTGCCGTTGCTGACGAGGAGTGAGGGAAGAGGGTCGGGCTGTGCTGCTCTGCTCCCAAAGGCAGCGGCTCGACTTGTGCCAGGCAGGGGGCAGAGCCCCGTCTTGCAGAGGAAGTAACGCCGTGCTGATGTTGTTCCTCACGGGCAGGAAAGCAGGTTCTCAGCAATTAGCACAAAGGCTTTGCAGAGCGTTGATCCCGTAATGAATGGGTAAAATTTGATTTCAGGGTCATCTGTTGTTTTTTTTTCCTCTGCCCCATATCTGTGAACAAAGGGCAGTGCCTCAGAGCCACGCACCCTGCAAGTGCTGCTTAACCCTGTCCGTCCTAGGAATATCCCAGGACAGGAGTGGAGGAAAGAAGTGAGAAGTGAGGAGAGAGGAACGAGGAGGTGGGAGAGCTGGTGGGGCTGCATCCTGCCTGGCAGGCAGCTGCTGGGCAGAGAAAGGCACCGAGCAGGGGGGAGGAGAACAGCAGCGCTGTTCCTTTACAGCTGATCCTTTACAGCTGTGGTTTCAGAGGAAGTTGCCGCTTTTCTGCTGAGGGAAGCAGCTGACCATCGGGGAAAGCCTTAGTGATTTTGAAATGCTTTTCACTAGTGCTCTGCCCACAGCTTCTTGCTACTTCCCGTTTCCTCTCCAGTTGGGCCTCCGGTATCATTTCTGTGCTCCTCAGGTACTGTGTGCCACCATTTCTGCCAAGGCCCTTCTCTGCTGAAACGCCTCCCAGGTTGTCCTCTGTGCTGACGTCTGTTTGTTGTGTATCCTCTCCCCTGGCAGCCCGCTTTGCAGGCCCTGCAGCCCCCTCCCCTCACTGCTCTGGTAGCTCCTGGTTTTATTGCTGCCATCTCCAGGACTGCAAACTCTGTGGTTTTGCTCCCGGAGGCAGTAAAGGCCGCGCAGCCCACTTAGTGCTGCACACACAGATCATTGCTCTGCTCGCAGCTCTCGGTTAAAGCTCAACTCCTTTGATCTCTTCTAAGTAGTTTTTATTCTGTGAGACAAGATTGCCTTGTTCTCCGCAGATCTTTTTAGAACAGGTTAAAATGACGCAGACTGAGTTTTGTTTAACTTTCTCAGCCATCTCCTCTTCCCAGCAGAAGGAAGCCATTGCAATGAACATCCCTGCAAAACGTTTTCACTGTTTCCCTTCCGCCTCATTTGCACTTTTTAATGTTACCATCTCTCAATAAACTGCCAAGTCCACAATCTCTCCAGATACTTAGAAATGTTTGGAGTGGTTCTCACACCAGGTGAATGAGAGCAGCACAGGGGGCACCGGGCAGCGCGTGTTCCTGGGGCTGCTGTGGGCTCCTGCCCTGTGGGTGAGCGGTTTTGTTTCGGCCCTGTGCTGTGCTTGCTCTGCCAGCTGATGTGGGCATCTCCAGGTGGGGCAGCTGCTTTTCAGTGCTTTTGGAGGTCCTTTTGATCTTCGGCACCAAAGTGGCTGCCTGTGATTCCCTTTAGTGCACTTAGATCTTGCTGGAGCTCACAATTCAGTTTCTCATCTCTGTTTCTGGAAGAGGGAAATATCTCACAGTGGCCCTGATGTGTGGAGATAACTGAGGACAAGCATGTTTGTGTCCTAGGATGTTGCCTAACATCTTTCAGGGTGCTGTCTGTTCTTTTGAAATGGAAGGAGGACAGTACCAGCTCTGATGTTCATCTATCAGGCCTGGCATCGAACCACCTTCCTCATATTTCTGTGGCATGTCACGAGTGCACCGGTCTTAACTCTGCTGTAGTCCTGTTTCTGCAGGTGTGGTTTGGGTGAGG
This sequence comes from Centrocercus urophasianus, assembly GCF_019232065.1. Taxonomy (NCBI): domain Eukaryota; kingdom Metazoa; phylum Chordata; class Aves; order Galliformes; family Phasianidae; genus Centrocercus; species Centrocercus urophasianus. The sequence goes on along the minus strand of NW_024884978.1, from coordinate 4,888,638 downwards.
TGCTCTGCTTGGTGTGAGCATGGGATGTGCTGGGGATGGCCCTTTGTTCTGGGTTGGGTGATGCTGTGATAGCTGACTGCTGTTTGAGCTGATGCAGAGCTAAAGCTCTCTGCTGGCTTCAGTGGGATGCGCTGCTTGCACCTTATGGGAGTGAGCCACTGGGCCTTGGGAAGGAAAAAAACCACTTCCATCTGATTCAGTTCACTATTTTGTAGTCCTCAGTCTGGGTGGAGCTCGGGGCTGACAGCCAAGGCTGGAATAGCACGGCAGAGGTTCAAAGGTGATCCAGAGATTAGCGGGCAAGGCTTGTAACTCTCAGATGGGCACCGCTGGTACATAATTCCAGACTGGGAATTGTAATGACTGCTTGTATTACAAAGACACTTTTTTTGTAACCAGAGCCCTGAGCTGAACCTGGTGGCTTAGGAATTCTTTGTGTCCTCCGTTAGAGCACTAGGAAGTCAGCTGGGTCAGCTGGGAGGCGACCAGCTCAGCGCTGGGATAATGTAGCACAGCTCCTGAAGCGCAGCTGGGTTTGTGAGAGCAGAGAAAACCTGCTGGCGTCTGTCTCACAGCTTCTTTTCCTTCGCAGTGTCCTGCACACGAGGACACTTTCTGCATCCCATAGGGTGACCGACAGCTATGTCCAGGGGACCTTGGACATTCCTCTGATCAACAAAACCGTGGGCCAATGCCTGGATGAGGCAGCGGAGCGGTTTCCCCACCGTGACGCCTTCGTTTTCCACCGAGACGGAGTTCGGAAAACGTTTGCTCAGTTCAAAGGGGAGGTGAGTGCCTGATTCACATCACAGCCCGAGCCGATCCACTGGGACAGCAGCTGGTGTTAATGGAGAAATCCAGCCTGGTTTCACTGGTTAGCTCAGGAGCGAGGGTTGTGCTCTGTGTGGCTCTCTGAGCCCGCAGTGACAGCACTGCCAGAGCGAACATCCGCTGGTGTGTGCTGCCTTTGTCCTTACAGATCAAAGGGAGAAGACAGCATACATGAAATGATTACTTTATATTCCAAAACGAACTTTCCTACTTAATACATCAGGTGGTGGCAATAATTTCTGTGGGCTGAGTCATGATGTTTCCACACCTGGAGCAGGCGTTAGCTCTTGTGTTGGTCACGTTGGTCTGACTTTCAACTTTGTTACCTCCAGTGGTTTTGAACTTCAACCCTGAGCAAGTGCAGAATCCTAAAAACCTGATAGGACGTTTGACAAACACATGCCCTGATCCTGGCCAAGCCAGAGATCTGCTGCTCACCGCACCGTGCTGAGGTCTGGTCTGCACCTATCAGCACCTTCCAGAGGAGGAGGCCTTTGGATCTGATTCACCTCCTCCACCAGGCTCTGCAGCTGATCCAGCCCCCACAGCAGGCACCACTGCCAAACCACTGGGCTGCCCAGACCAGTATCTGTCACCCCTATAGTCAAGAAGCAATGGAAATGGAAGTCATCTTGCTTAGTAAGGAAATGAGCTTGTCCTAAAAGAGGAAATGAAGACGACGAGGATGAGGAAAGCTACTCCGAAGCAGTACCACCATGTGAACAGCCGACCTGGGCTTCCACTCTGTGGAAAGATATCCACTGCCACATAATGTTTATGATCCTCAGGTGCTTGTCTTGCATTTTACAGGTAGACCAAGCAGCAGCTGGACTTCTTGCTCTTGGCCTGAAGAAGGGAGACAGGCTAGGAATGTGGGGTCCCAATAAATATGAGTGGGTTCTCATGCAGTTTGCAACAGCCCAGGCAGGAATCATCCTGGTAAGTGCTGGGGTTTGTATCAGTGCGTTGGGAAAGGAGATGGACACAGCAGTAGCATATGGTGGAGATGAGGTCTGCAGTCTGACTCTCTCTATGCTCGTACCCAGCACGGTGAGCTGCTAACAAATCAGTTTTAGCAAGATCTGAGCAGCGCCCGCATCTTCTGCCGTGCAGGGAGGCAGACGGCGGGGCTGTGAGGAAGGAGTGGAAGGGAACGGCCTGCTGTGAATGGCCTGCAGGAAAGCGATGGATACAAACAAGATTGCCCCTAGGTTGGCTCTTATGGGACGTGCAGTTATCCCAAACAGCTGCCAGTTACTGAGATCCCTCCTAAACATGTCTAAATGGCTTCAAGATACAAATGCTCATTCAAAAACCCAGCCCAAGCTGCATTCCCCTGAAATTCCCCTCAATTTTCACTGATGGTGTGATCTGGTACGTTAACCAAAGTGTGTCCTGTTTATGCAGTGCTCTGTGTAAGGGCTGTAACACATCTAGGATATTTTTTTTCAGCACTGTTCATCCCAGTGTCTGCTAAGGAGCAGAAAGGGTGCATGAGCACGGCTCAGGACAACCATGAGGGTCAGCTCCGCTTCTGCGCTCAGTGCAGCCGCTGTTGAGAGCTGCACAGGGAAATGCTGATATTTTGCTGGTTGTCTGTTCAGAATGCCAAGGTTCCCTTGAGTTTTGAGTACCTCTGGCTTGGATTTAATGCCTGCCAGGGAGAAAGGAGGACTGTTTTTATTCCTAAAGCTGTTGTGACTGACTCATGAACCCTTTCCTTTTCTTTCATGCAAACACAGGGTTCAGATAGCTTTTCTAGGAACGTGAGTTCCTTGTGGTGAGCTCTTAGGTCTGCATCTCAGACAGGAGGGGCTTCGGCTGCCACCTGTCTCTGGGAGAACTTTCTTGGTGGAGTCTGCATTAGGGAAGAGAGTTTCTGGGGTAAGGTTACTCTGATTACCCTTCTTGTTCCTCCTCCTTCAGGTATCTGTGAATCCAGCCTATCAGGCCCGTGAGCTGGAGTTTGTGGTCAGGAAGGTTTGTATGGCACTCGCTGTTAATTCTTCTTGATTTGTTATGAGAAGTCATAAAAGCAGTTTGTTAGAGGGAATAGCAGGGGATGGTACAGAGAGGGGAACTGTTAAACACGTAGGTGTATTAGGAAGAGGCAAGGAGAGCTGGCCAGAGAACAGGGCTGGTGATGGCCATGTGGGAGCAAGGCCACCATGCAGGTTTTTGCATTGTCTGGAAAGAAGTGGGGGATTTCTTGCTGCTAAATGAGATTTTTTTTTCTTGCATCAGCAGTCTGGAATTGGGTTGCTGGGCTGCAGTTTGAGTTCCCATTTCATCCTTCATTTAATCCTCTTATGGTAATATTGCCAGCGTTGCTGCTGTCTCCAGACGTTAAAACTAAATGCCCTGCAGTGAAGCACTTCCCCTCCAGTCTTGGTGTCCAGGTGGGCACATAAACCCAAAGCGAATGTGCCAGCTCCTGCCTCCACGGGGACAGGCGACCTGCTGCACCTGCTGGTGTTGGGAACGCTTCATTTCCTGGCTCTGTTCGTGACTTTCGTTCTGCATCTCTTTCCTGAGATGGCACTCCTATCCTTTTTTTCCCAAGGAGACCTGGATTTTGTTTCCCTTTATGTATTATTGTGTTAGATTCTGCTCTGATTTTTCTCCAGCATAAGCCCAGAGCTGAAGGGGATTCTTTTGGGCTGGGCTTTTTGTTAACACTGGGACTCCTGACCTGAAACATCAGTGATCCTCTGAGAGCGGGGAACCACAGCTGCAGCTCTGCTTTCTTGCCCAGCAAGAACTGAACCCCCGGCCATGAGAGTGTCCTGCTGCATTTTCACTTTGCAGAGACCTCTTACGTGCTCTTCAGTGACTCTTTAACCTTGTATACGATGGCTCTTACTAGGGAAGTCTATAAAAAGCTTCAGATTTAGTCTGGAGAGTCAGGATCGTGTGCCTGAACAGAGCAGCATGGAGAACATCCCATGCACAGCCACTGGAGGACCTATGCCACGTGGGGTCACTGTGTTGTAGGCTCTGCTCTTCTCCAGGCCCGAGCATCACCCCAGTGTGAGATCTGATCAGTTTCTGTCTCCCTTCACAGGTTGGCTGCAAGGCACTGGTCTTTCCTGCTCATTTTAAATCACAGAAGTACTATGATATTCTAAAGCAGTCATGTCCCGAAGTGGAAAACTCCAGTCCAGGGGGAATAAAGAGCAAAAGGTGAGTTAGGAACACCTGGCAGGTTTCACTGACCTAGCAGCTGCGTCCTGCCCCCTGTCATCTCAGCTGCACGCCGTAGTGGAGGAAGGGGCTGTGCAGAGATCTCCTTATTGAGGACTTCAGGTACTGATGAGGGCACTTTGCAGCCACTTAATGGAGCTGTGCTGGGAGACACCACAACCACTGAGCCTCTCCCCCAGCACTGCCCTGCAGGTGCTGCCTCAGGCCTTCTGCCATTCCACTGACACTGCTGAGATCCCAGACCGGTGATGGACAACACCTTGGAGCAGCGGTTTGGTCTTTGCCTGTTGGGGCTTCAGCCATCACTGCCAGCAATAGAAGGGCTCTTTGTAGAAACGCAGAGTCCTGAGAGGTGGAAGGTCCTACACACGATTCTTCCTTATAACACTGATTGCAGATTTGGAGTAAAATTCCTTTGGTGCATGTACCCTGCGTGAGCTGCTCTAAATGCTTCTCGTTCCTGTGTTACAGGAATGGAGTCTTATCCAAAGCAGCCAGGTTAGCCTGTGCAGGAGGTTTATCCTGGCCTCCATACAGCTCTTTGGACAGTTTGCTCCTTGCTCCATTCTTGATGGCACGTTTCCTTCTACCAGGCTACCTGACCTATCTACTGTCATTATGTTGGACTCCAAGCTGCCTGGTACCTTTCACATGGACGAAGTGATGCAGGCTGGGGACAGCAGCCATATGAAGCAGTTAAGAGCCTTGCAGCAGACCCTGTCCTGCAATGAACCGGTCAACATCCAGTTCACTTCAGTAGGTGCTTCTGTTTGCTCCAGGCTTGTGCTTGGGTTCCTCAGAGGGGACGCAGAGAAGACTCTGTTGGATGCTGAGCTTCCTTTGCCTAATGCTCTCTTTGACCAAGCCCTGGTTCTGCCTTTTTCCTCCTCTGCTGCAGAACACAGGAAGTCTTCAAGGGTTTCCCCTTTCTACTTCTTGCTGCTCAACCCTTTGTCAAGAATTGCCATGTGAATTTTCCAGCTGTAGCTGAGCCACTTTTTCTGCCTGGTTTGGGACCGGGTGCTGATAAAGGGAAAAAAGTAAAAAATCCCATCTCTCAGGTCAGGGAGGGGAATGAAGAGATGGAGTGTGAGGATTTGTGCCTGGGAGCTTGCCTCAAAGCACGCGTGCCCTCTGCAGAGGTGACCTCATTGCAGAACACTCTTTGCCTTTCAGGGGACAACAGGGAGCCCCAAAGGAGCCACGCTGTCTCACAGAAACATTGTGAACAATGCCAACCTGATCGGGGTGAGGCTGGGGATCACAGAGCAGGTGGGTCCTGCGGAGAGCAGGCTTGGGCTGTGCTCTCAGTGCCGCTGAGGCCGAATGTGCAGGGAGCTGCTGCTTGCTGTGCAGGGCCGGGTGCAGGGTTAGTGTGCTGCTGTGCAGGACGCTGCGGGATGCTGGCCCCACAGAGCTGCCGTGCTGGGGTGGGACGTGGGGCTCTGAGGGCTCTGTTCTGCCTGGCGGCTCAGCCTTTGCTCCGCCTTCCCTGTGCCTGCAGATGGAAGCACGGCCCTCGCTTTTCCCACGTGGAGTTTCACTGAAATTGCATTTTAGATTCATGAGAAGCTTTTGTTGTTTTATTTTTTCTAAAAAGTGTTCCTGTAGGGGGAAAATGGTGAAATGAATTGCTTCTCATCTTGGTGAATACTTATTTCGAACAATTACAGAGCTCTAGATGTTAGCTTTGGATTCTATTGAGTGAGGTTTTAATTTCTTTTACGTGACTTCATTTCGTGCCATGTTTACGCTCCCATTACTCTTTCCAGTATAAGATCTTGTTGATGTTTTCTGGTTTTAGTTCCTCTTAGGAATAATGAAAGGCAAATCCTTTCTTTTGAAGTTCTGCAGTGGCTATTTCTCACAGTATGGCTTTGATTAAAATATATATATATATAATTTTAAAAAAGAATTTTTCAATCAGAGCCTTTCGTGATCTTAAAAACGAAATTAATAGCATGCACCAAGTCCTGCATAATTCTGCATGTCTGAAGCAGCACTGCCGTTCTCTGGTTGGGTATGTTATAATGTAACAGCAATACCCGTCTAGGAAGTGCAGCAAGGAAAAGGCATTGCAAGAATCCAGACTGAAATCTCGGTAGTAAAAGTGTCCCAAACCAATTGTTAGAAAGGGCGAGAAGCACCAGCGTAGCTTTTAATCTGATGGGAAGAAAGGCGAATTTCAGAATTCCGGCCAGTTCCAGAGGAATCGGCAGAGTTCTGCCGGGGCTCCGGGAGGCGCCCTGCCGCTCACCGCCTGCCTCTGCACCCAGGACCACCGCGTCTGCATCCCCGCGCCCCTCTACCACTGCCTGGCGTCGGTGGGAGGCTGCATGGTGTCGGCGCTGCACGGCTCCTCCTGCATCTTCTCAGCCCCCAGCTTCGAGGGGAAGGCGACGCTGGAGGCGGTGTCTCGAGAGAAGTGAGAGTCGGCGAGTTTTCCCTCCGGGAGCCCGGCGCCCCGCGGCGGAGCTTTCTGCCCTGCCTCCCCTGCCGGGCTGCTGCTCGTGCTTCCTGCCCGCTGCACAGCGGCAGCTTTGCTGCTCTGTTCTTACAAAGGCTCTTCAGAAGGCACTGCTCTACTTGGGAGCTTGCCGCACATTTTTGCCCCCCGAGTATAAGGGGATGTTGGGTCACTGCAGGGATTTGTCCATCCTGGTTTGTTGCTGCAGGCGTGTTTTACACGTAGCCCCCATCGGTCGCCTCAGCATCTGTCCCTGGTAGCATTTCCAGGTTGTGCTTCACGTGTAACTCGTTGGAAACAAAGGAGTTACAGCTGTGTGTATGTACACGTGCACAGGTGTACATTTAATGTGTGCATCTGTGTCTGTGCGCTGTGTGGGGCACAAGTGATGTGCCCTGAGTGTGACAGAGTGGGGCATTGGGCTCCAACTCTGCAGCTTTGCCTTTTCTCCCCCTTCTGAAGATGCTCCTTCTTATTCGGCACGCCAACCATGTTCATAGACATGCTCTCCCAGCCGGACTTTGACTCCTACGACCTTTCGACTCTCCGTGGAGGTAAGTCTGGCAGCTCAGGCAGAAAAGGGAAAAGCCCGGTGAAATGGTCTCTGCTTCCCTGCTGGGAGCTTGTGTTCAGCTCTGTGTACAAAAGGCTGCTCTGCAGGGAAATGCTGTGTTGTGTGAGCCGTCAATTTGGTGCTGCATTTTGTTTCCTTGGGATTTCCTTCCGGAGCTACGTATATTTAGGGCTCTTCTTTCATCCTAAAGCAATCCAAGGGGGGACTTACCTGCCACGAGCCGCCGCCGTGGTGAGCTGGGAAGCCGGATGGTGCTCGGCTCTTCCCATCGCGAGCTACCACGGGGTGGCAGCAGACGCTCTGTGCTCTGAGCCGGTGTGTCTGTCAGAGCTGTTCGTCGTTTCTCTGCCCAAACTTTCCTGCCTGTTTTTAAAGACACTCGTATGACAACATCTAACACGTGCTGGAGGATTCTCTCTTATCTCAGACGGCCTCAGCACAACAGCTGAAGGAAGGAGGCCATCTGCCCTTCTGAGGCAATGGCAGCAGAGAGGAGATGGTGCTGGGGCATAAGGAAACACCTAAGCAGATTTATCAGCTCTGTTATGTGCAAAATGATCCCTGTCTCGTCGTGCAGCAAAGCCCACGCATTACTTTGCTTTCTCGCTGTCATCCATCCTAGGGCACATCTGAGCAGGTGGGGATGTGAGCTGTCCTCCCCGGAGAGGTGGTCCATAGCAGGAGGAAAGGTTCTTGTTTTTCTGGTGGTGGTGAGCTATGGGCGTGTTTGCTCTGCAAAATCTGTGCCTCTTTCTGCTCTCAGTCTTTCCTTTTCTGGAACCATAGCTTGGACTAAGAATGTGCTACAGAGTTTATTTTCCTAACAAGTGAACTCTGCCAACCCTTAATTCATTCAGGCAAACTGGTTTTGCTGCAGCCTTTGCTTCTGTATCCGTACAAATAGAAAGTATTTTGACAGGAACCAGTGTATCCCAAAGGTCTCGCCAGCATTTCAGTCTGAGTGTGCAGAACCTTCTGAGGGACTGCTGCTATGAATAAACACGCAGTTTCTGAGACAGCCATCTTCTCCTTTCTCTTGCAGGAATCATTGCAGGTTCCCCTGTTCCCCCTGAGATCATGAAGATGATTTCAACAAAGATGCACATGCCAGAGATTGTGGTGAGTTGTGGCTGCTGTGCAAAAGCTGCAAGAGCTCTTTGTTGTGGCCAAAACAAGAGATGGGGCACCTCTGGGCAGCACTGTGCCAGAGCTGCTGTGGTCAGGTGGTGGAACGTGGTGTGAGGCCGGGCTGCGGAGAGGCTGCAGTGGGGCTGGGAGGGAGGGGGGAATTGTGCCTGCTGTCCTCTGGGGCGCCTGGGGAGGCAGCCTGGTGGGAGACACTTCATGGAGTACCAGAGGCCAAACTTCTGTTTGCGTGTTTCAGATTTTGTAAACCCTTCCGTCTCTGCACGTGCTGCAAGGACGAATGACTTTGGGAGAGCAGTTTGTGGTTCGTTTGGGCGTGGGGGTTGCATTGCTCGCTCTGCTGGGAGGTTTCTTCCTCCGCCCTGGATGGCACGCAGATACAAAATCCCATGCGTGCTGTGTGCCTGAGAGTCTGAACGTGAGCGGTTCAGTCCGTGCGTGGCACCAAGCGTTGCTCTGTCAGAACCACAGCCTGTGCTGCAGCACCTGTTCTTCTGCGCCGTCGCATTTCCACGCACCCCCCTGTGGGGGCCATCGGCCCGTGGGGCGCTGGGGCCTGGGACATTTCACTGGTGGGTCTGAAGGCGTGCGCTGTGTCGCCCGTGCCCCCGCTTTGTGTTTGAGTCCGATTTCACTCTTTCTCAGGTACTGTGCAGCATTGCATCGGAGCGGTTTTATGCCTGCGAGGGAATGAGCCAAAAAAGAGCCTTTTTGTTTTACTTTAACAGAAACAAATTTCACCTCGGTGCCGCATTGCTTGCAAACGCTGAGGAAGTGCACTGTGGTGATGGATGAGCACATGAGTCAGGTTAGGCTGTTATTATTGGCAGACCCAGACCTTGCCAGGACTGGGACATTTATAGGGATGACTGCATGCTCTGGAAAGGACTGGGAGAGTCCAGGGCATCTGTCCTGAGCCGTCTGAGAAGCGGCCAGAGCTTTTTCCTGGATACGAAGTCCTTCATGAACACCACAGGCAGCCTTGATGCCATTCCCTGGACTCCAGTAGGTGACAGATGCCTATTTTTATAGTGGGCCTGAGTTTAACTTTACGGAATATTTCCAGACATGACCACAGCTGCCTGGGACTCGTTATATGCATTCCTGCTTTGTAGAAAAAGGGATGATAAGCCCCTCCCCTCACAAGCAGGCATCCTGCCCATAGGATAAAGAGGATTAAGTCTATGTTTGTACCACCAATCTCATGTTATCTCCCATCCCCAGCCCTCGGACAGACACCAGGAGACTTGTTGAGTTCATCTTTGCAGCGAGAGCTTTATACAGAAGATGTACATAAGAAAATATACAATTTGATTTCTATATAGGAGACAGAGGAGTTTTCATCCTCTTGAGGGTCATTTACACTCAGTTACAGAGGAATAAATATTTTTTTACATACATTTATATAACTCTTTAGGATTAAAAAACACAGTTAAGTTGCAACCGTGGCATTGTAACAGCCATGACAATAAACCACAGTCATCCTGGTGTCCTGCTGGATCCTGTGAGCAGGGTGAGGAGGGGTGCTGAGCAGGGCAGCGTGCTGCACGCCTCCTCCTCCTGGGCATGCGTACATCTTGGTAGACCCTCAGAGTGGGAGGGAATCCAGTCTTCAGCTCGCTTCAGCTCCGGGCTTTCCCAGCACCGCTTCACTCAAGGATTTCTGTCTGGCTTAGGGAAGTCGCTGCCTGTGGGAGCCAAGGGCAGCTCTGCCTCAGGGCCGCCGGTTCCTGGGCACTGCTGCGCCTGCCCTCCTCGGCCCTGGCCTGCAGGGATCCCCTCCGGGGGAAGAAAGAGGACCGCACGGGTTGAGACCAATCCTCCTGGTCAAGCAGCTGGGGAAGAACGCTTCTGCCTTCCTACTGCTTCCGCTCTATTGGAAGGGGAGGGACAGAGGCAAACTGCTTGATCTGGGACGTGGGTTCCGTCGCCTCTGGGAAAGATGACTGTGCTTTACCGGCAGGATCTAGGTTAGCTCTCAGTATGGTCATGCATCGTTTATTTTTTAAAATGCCTCTTTTAAAGTATATAGATGTTGGAAAAGAGCGAAAAGGTGGATTCCATCCTGCAATCAGCAGAGAAGCGGGGATTTGGAGGAGGCTGGAGGTGCTCAGATATATCAGCTATGTTTCCTGACAGATAGGAGAAGCTTAAGGGAGGACTCGGAGGTCAGTAGTTTTCTGATGATTGGGGTGACCGGTCACCAGGACAGGCCGTACCGGGTCCTGCTGGGAAGAAGAAAGGAAAATCCCACCTTTAGGGGCATCTTTAAGTTCATCATTAAACTTGGAGCTTTTGTGCATTTGTTTTTTGTTGGTTTTTTTTTTACACCGTGTGTGAGTGAAGCCTACAATTGAAATAGAAGAACTAGAACTCAAGAAGCCACCACCAGTTCCCACGATGGAGGAGATGCATCAGTCGCATCTGCAGCCTCTGATGCCAACTTGCTGTGTGTCTCCAGTTTTACCTGAAGTGTTCGTGGCCGGTGAGCGCTTCCTTTGTAAGGGAAGAAACCCGCGGCGGGGAGAGAAGAGCAGCTGGAGGGGTGAAGAGCGGTGGAGCTCCAGAGCAGGCAGACTTTTAGGAACTGCCAGACAGCCTTTCATCTGACACGTGGCTCTGGACAGTGAGAGGCCACCGTGTCTCTGAAAGCCTGAGAGCTGCCATCTGGGAAAGCTGCCCACCTCTCGAGAGCTGCGCAGTGAACTCGGGAGCTTTGTATCCCCTACAGTTGTGTCACTGCGCTGGAACGGATTTGTGTGCTTGCACTGTGGCTCTTACACCTGAAGATACTGAGCTTTGTCTTCTGCAAGACTGGGGTAAATTGGTTTTTATTTCATTAACGTTTATAAATTTTTGAGAGTGAGCTGGGCCAAAGGTGCAAAAGGAAAACCAGCTATTATTGTCATGGTTTTCTTACTCTTTTCCTAGAGGAGTGAGCTGAAACCGAGTTCAGGCAGGGAGAGAAGAAGGTGAAGTATTTAAGTATTGTGGTTTAGAAACCAAAGTTTTTCCGTCTCTGCTCAGAACTTTATCCACCCTGTATGGAATGACTGGTATTTCCATCTCTAATCCATAACGTCTCTGGCACTGCAAGATAAATTATCACTTTAGGAAGGCCCAGAGCTGCTGGCATAATCCCTGACACTTCAGGCATAAATTTATCTTCTCCATCCTGTTATGCATCTCCTTAGGGAACAGGGGCCAAATGGCCTAAGTGGGCCTTGGACTTGGAGTCCTTTCCCTTAGCAAATGGCACAGCGCATCGCAGGGTCACTGTGCTTTACTTAGCAAATAAACAAAGGTCCCTTTCCCAAAAGCTTACACATTTTCAGGTTGATCCAAACCCGTACAAGCTCCAGATCCAGTCCTGGGATGAGGAAAAGCAAAACTCTTGGGCTGAGCTGAGGACAGCTGTGGCTTCCTCGCTACTCTTTGCTCTGAATTTAGAACACTCAGTAGTTCCCAGCTGTTGGAGGTGTTTGTGTGACGCTGTTCACAGTTGGTGTTTGGATTGGTAGATGTCAGTAAGCCCATTGCTCAAGGGAGAGCCGGCCCTGTCTCCTGAGTCACCCTCTGGCCCAGAGCGCTTTATGCAAAGAATATTTTTGCAAAGATCCTTCCTGTTCTGGGACATTCATTTGGAGGCACCAGCCCTTGTTTTTCTAAATACCTGAGTGTCTTGGATGGGAATGGCAGTTATTGAAAGGCAGGTGCTGGTCTGGGAACTGCTCCCTATGGAAGACATCTATTTTCATACGGAAGGTATGGGCTGGGTGGCCTGGGGCCAGACTCCTCAGCTGTGTCTTGCCCTGGTTTTCAAACCAGACCTGGGAGAGCCTTCACTGGGATGCAAGGAGGAGCATCTCCAGTCGATTAGAAAAGTAAAGTCTGTGTTATTCCACCCCGGGCTGGCAGTGGGCTAAAGCCGCCCTTGATTTGACACTGAATTACACGTTTCACCCTTCCTTGCTGTCCCAGGCCTGTCGTTAGGTCTGTGTTTGTTTCAGGGGCTGACTCCATCCCTACTGCTCCGGGCAGCGTCTCTGCTCCGTGAGCCTGTGGAGTCCAGCACGGCCAGCGAGGGCGAGCAGCTCTGATGGGATGTCAGCTCAGCCTCCTCGTTAATGACATCTGAGCCAGCAGCCCTGTGGCACTGTGCACTGGGGCGTGCTGTAGGTCTGTGCAAGCAGTGACTACAATCTACCGCTAGGAATTGGTTCTGCGACCCTCTTACGTGCTTAATGGCGGCTTCCCTTCCTGGACCTCTTGGTGGGCAGCTTGCAGGTGCGGAGGGCAGGGGTGTCCCTGATGGACTGCCCCCGGTACTGCGCCGGCGTGGAGCACGTGTCCTCCGTGCGGGTGCGATTGGCTTTCAGCCACCTGGGGGGAGAACACAGGAGCTTACAGGAGGCTCAGCTGCGGCCGCGCACGGAGCCGGCGGGCCGAGTGTTGCCTTCTGCCATCTCCTCCTGCCCCACGTGGGCCGGGGGGCCCCGAGGAGACTGCAGGCAATGAGGGGAAGGAAGGCGTGCGTGGCTGCGTACTTGCGCAGATGTGCCAGCTGGCAGTTGCAGTGCCAGGCGTTCCTGGAGAGCGTCAGGGTCTCCATCTTGTCGAAGGGGAAGTTGCGGGGCAGCTGCGTCAGCCGGTTGTTCTCCAGGTGTGCGGCCTTCAGAACGGTGACGCCGGCGAACGCGTTGTCTGCAAACTGAACACAGAGGTTTGTGCTGAGCAACACCAGTTAGGGAAGGGGAGATGCTGTGCTGGGTTCAAAGCTTGAGCGTTCCACGAGCGTGTGAGGAATGGGGAGCCCTGGTGGGAGCTGCGGGCGGCACGCAGGGCTCCTGCTGGCAGTCTGCTGCCTGAGGAGAGCTGCAGCCCAGCTCCACGTGGGGCTCCGTTTGAAGCTACGTTCCTAAATAAAGCCAAAGCGGGCGGCCCTCTTTCTGTTTTGAGCCACACATCCCTGTTCTTAATGAAGCTATTTTCTTATTATCCCTTCCCAGGCTGGACACCCGCCCAGGGCTGCTGCCTTCCCTGCCGTGGGGCGGCTGAAGGAGGCAGTGTTTGTGGCTGGAAGGCCTGTGGGCTTTGGCAGTGCCCGCCGGCTCCGGGTGGAAAGTTACACTTGGATCAGGGCGCTATAGAAATAGAGGCAGGTTTCCAGCCCCTCAGCCTCCTCTGGTTTTTCTCATTTCCAGGGGCTGTTTGCAAGGTGTGCTGCGAGACCTGTCTGTTCCTGATTGACGGGCAGGCTTTCAGGGAGAGCTGAAGCTTTGCGTGGCTGTGGACCCTGCTTCACAGCCCTCCTCGATCTTTTCCTTCAGGCTTCATCTCCGTTTTTTCTCAGCCAATAGTTACTCAGATTGGAAAGTTTCTTTTTGAAAGCAAACCTGTCAACACAAAGTTTCTGGGAGATGCTGCGTTAGGGACAGGGCAATTGACAGAGCTTCTCGTGGCTGTGACAAACCATTCCTCCCCCTTCCTCAAAATGGGGAAATTTTCTCAAAACTGCTGAAAAGAGATTCAGCAGGTCTGCCAGGAGGCCCTGCGGGTCAGCACCAGGGCTTCCCTTTGTGCAGAGCTCACACGCCGTCACGCTGCTGGGACCGCTGGGCTGCGACCAGGCGCTCCAAGCTGAGAGAGCTGACAGAGGGAAATGCGCTATTTGAAGCTGTGAACTTCTGCAATCTTCCAAATTAAGCAACACCAGATAAATTTAGAGCTTCGCTAAGAAACTCCCTGAGTACTGTAGCTGTTGGGCGGCCGCAGTGCTGGCTCTGTGAGCTGATCTCAGTGCTGTGCTGATAGCAGAATTGCTCAGAGGGACGCTGCTCGCTGTTCCTGACTGCCCTGGCCGTGTTCTGGTTTGGACAGAGGAACGCTGGCTGTCTCAGCTCTCATTCCTCTCCCAGCCCACGAGTAGAGGCAGCATCTGCTGGGAACAGCTGCTGTGCTTCCTGCCACAGCGCGCCTTTGTGAAGAAACTGGTGAATTTCCTTGTGTTTAAATTGAGAATTACTGCTGTGATTTCTTTTCCAATGAAGAGAGGGTGTGTGCAAAGCTTGCAGGTTCTGCACTACCTTATTTTCTGTTGATTCATGCAGTGTGTCCTGGCCCATGTAATATGGCTTGCAAGTGGTTGTGGAAAAGGAATTCTGTGGTGCAAAGAAGCCTGAGGGCTCTCCTTGTTCCACTCGGCACCATCTCGGCTGTGACAGCTTCATGTGAACAGTTTTGCACTTGAACATCTTGAAAGCTTTGCAGACATACAAGAAAAAGCTAGGGACAGTGATTTTACGGAGAAGGAAGAGCTGCTGTTAAGATGTCAGCAGCATTTAAAGTATTTGGTAGGGATTTCCCAGCCCAAGTGTGGCTTCTGTGACCAGGTGCATGCGGGCTGCTTTAGTATGGGGCATGCTGAGCTTTTGGAGAGACAACTCTGAACTTGGCTCATAGGCTAGAAAACTAAAACTTCATGTATCTAGATGCTCCTTTGTTGAAATCAAGAACACTGAATTCTCTGCAGCATCACATTTCCTCAGCACAAGACTTGGAGCCTACAGCTGGTATGACACCTACATTGGAGCTTTAGATTTGTGCGTGATGGGAATCATGCAACCAAAACCTGAGTCTGTGGAAGTGATGCGACCACGTGTTGAATGCTTCCCTAGAGAGGTCAGTACATTGATTGAAGTGTTGCATTTAGTTACCCCCGTCCTGGAGACGTTGGATCTGAGAGTAGACGAGGGATTAAATGCTGACTGGGTGCTGTCAAACTGCTTTGGCTAGTGTCAGTCTGCACCTGGGCACGCTGTGACTCCAGCTTCTGAATTTTCTTTATTCCCTGTGGAAACTCTGGTGTGCTCTGGTAGCTTTAACAGCTTTGTTGTCGTACAGATAGGTGATACCATTTGAGTTGCTTTTTGTTACTAAGAAATTCCATGTTTCTTCACGTCTTCCTGCACACAGTGGGTGTTGCTCTGCTTTGCTGTCCTGCCTTACCTGGATGCACTTTGGTTTTGGGCTTCACAGAATCACAGAATCGTAGGGGTTGGAAGGGACCTCCAGAGACCATCGCGTCCAACCCCCTGCCCAAGCAGTTCCCTACAGCAGATAATGGCATTCCTGGCAATGCGTTGTGCCAGGGAGAGCCGTCCTTCCCTGCAGATGCCCCCCTTCCCAGCCATGTAGGTGCATCTTGGATGTCAGGCTGCCATAGGGTGCTGCTCTTCTTGCACTGTGCTAGTTTGTGTTCTTGCGCTTCTACCTGGCATTTCAGAGGTCCTAATGTGAGTTATTCCCTGAGCACGATGCTTCTGCCTATGGATGCTTTCTCACAGGAAAAGAAGGAGGTTGTTTTTCCAGGACGTATGAATATTCCTTCTCCACTCTGGCGGGAACAGACCCCCTTTGTAAGATGCTGCAAGATTTGCTTTTGAGAGAGCATCAATAAACAAACCTTTCTTTATAATGTGTAAAGTTTGAAGGCACAGTGGAGAGGTGAAGGTGAAGGTTCACATGTCTGCCTGTCTGCAAGGCATGAGTGAAAAACTGCTTTTGATCCTTGGAATCTCCCCCTTCCAGACAGCAACAGGCACTCAAGCTGAACAAAGGAGGCAGAGCAGTTCAGCTCTTCGATCCCTTGTGTACAGGGCAGATGCCTCGTGTCTGGGATGATGGAAGGTTGCTGACTGTCCTGGACCACCCCAAATACTTTCTCATCAACTGGTGTGACCTCCAGCTCTGGAGAAGTGCCTTTCCAGAGAGCTTGACCAGCCCCAGAGAACTTGGCTTTGCATAAAGCAGCCCACCAACAGGCTGGAGCACAGCTCTCATCCCTTGCTTGGGCTACGTGTGGTTTTCCTGCAGCTGGCAGGTGCCTCTCTTCACGCCGGCCTGGATCCCCCCTCTCTGCAAACTGCAGGAGGGGCAAAGAATTGGCAGCTTTGCGAGGGAGAAGAGAATTGAGCCCTCATACACAGAGGAAAGGCAAAGAGAAAGGACTGACCTTTTTCAGTTTCATGTTGTCCAGGTGGAGAGTCTGCATGTAACGCCCAAAGGACTGGAAAGCGTTGTCTGGAATCACCTCGATTGGGTTGTGGGAAAGCTTCAGCTCCTCCAGCACTCTCAGCTTGCTCATGGCGCTCACAGGATAGCTGCTCAGCTGGTTCTTGTCCAGGTGGAGGACAGCGAGATTTTCAACGTCCTCCAGGGCCCCGGGCAGGAGGTTGGTGAGGGAGTTGTCAGAGAGGAAGAGCCAGCGCAGGTCTTTAGCGCCACTGAAGACCCCCGCTTTCAGCTCCCGGATTTTATTGCTGCCTAGGTGCAGGATGAAGAGATTGACAAGAGGGGAAAGGATCCCTTTGGATAAGTCTGGGATCTTATTCTGGTCCAGGTACAGGTAGGTGAGCTCAGAGAGGTCATCAAAGGCTCCCGGCTTTATGACACTGATCTGGTTGTCGGTGAGGTAGAGGTAGACCAGGTTCTTGAGCCCTCTGAAGGCTCCGGCTGAGATCTCCTTGATCCGTGAGCTCTGGAGATGGAGGGACACCAGCTTTTTCATGTCCCGGAAGCCATTGGTCGGCAGGACAGGGAAATTGTTCTTCTGCAGGTTGAGAAGCCGTGTTTGCTCAGGCACCTTGGGGATCTTCTTCAACCCAGCATTGTCACAGATGACGTGCTGCAGGTCCCCGCCGTGGCAATGGCAGCTCGGGGGACACGCTTGCACGACGGAGATGAGGCAGGCCAGGAGGCTGAGGACACTGAGGAGGCAGCCTGACCGATTCATGGTCAGGTCTGGAATCGGTGTGGTGGGAAGAGAAGAAGCGGGAGGAGGAGGGAGATGGGTAAGAGAGAGAGAGTAACTGGGTTTGCAGCATGCTGAACACAGCCCTATTTATAATGTTATTAAAAAGCAAAATCCCTTCCCACAAACCGCAGGCAGCAGCCAGTTGGAAGCAAGTGGCTTTGGGAACTTACTGTGAGCTTAACCCCTTGGCACCAGGCAGAGGAATGTCCTCTGTCCTGCCGGGCTCCACTGCAGAAGTGCCTGCGCAGAGGTAGTTTTCCTCTCTGCAGCGGGGGGGCAAATGGTCAAGAGGAACAAATGCAAGCCTGCTCCGTGAGAAATCTCTGATCCCTGCTGAGCCATGCAGGGCCCAGGTTTACCAGTGAAAAGCAACCTATTTTGCTTGAATGGAAGCCTTAGGATGGCACAGCAAGGAGCACTGCTGCCCTTCAAACCAGCTTGCACTAAAGCTTTCAGCCAGTTCCTGGGCTGCATGTTGGCCTGGGCCGTTGTGGGGAGATGCATTTTTTCCTGCTGTGGCAGAGGAAAGGCTCTGGAGGATCTTGTTGATTTCAAAGGAGTTTGCTTGAGAAGGGACTGGAGGAGGTGTGAGAGCTGTGGTGTCATGCCGATGGTCAGCACTGTAATTGCTTTTGCAGTGCAGAATTTTAGTTGAAGACCTTCAGATCTAGATGGCACCTAGGAATTGGCCAAGAAAGGGGAGCGAAGGCGTTGGTGATTTCTGCTGCATCTTTCTATGGAGGTGGAGGATCCAGGGCTGGTCGTGGTCAGGAGATCTACGTGTGAAGGGAATTCTCAGCACGTGGCACTGAGGAGCAGAGATCATTGCCTTCCTTTGGGGGATGGAGCAATGGCAGAGACTGCAGGGAAGTGGTGAGGCACAGACTGGTGGGTGTGATACTAAGAGAAGAAGTGCTTGCTGGTGGTTCTTACTGCACGCCTGGCTTAGGTGAGGTGGATGGCAATGCCTGAGGCTCTTGGGGTGAAGCTGGACAGGGAAAGCCATGGGCACTGGAAAGGAGATGGTGAAGCTGCAGAGCAAGGAAGTGACTGCTGGAGCAGGAGCGGGGCTGCGCTGGTGCATGTCTTGCAGCAGCAGTTGCAGGGAGTTGTGACATGGACAGGATGTTCCTTGCAGATAAAGCAAAGCAGTTAAAAGCCCCAGTGCCTGCTGTGGGGAGTGAGAAGGGAGAGATCCAGGAGTTGCGGGGTGGGGTTTGGATGTGGAACATTTTGAACTGATTTCCAGCCAGTTCCTGGCTGTAGCAAACAGCGGAGAGCCGAGCACATAACTGTGAGCTTGTTGAGATTTCTGCTGCTGAAGCTGGATACAGAGCCCCAGTGGAGCTTTTGCAGAGGCGAGACAGTCTCAAGAAAGGGAGGAAATCCAAGGGCTGACTTAGGACACAGACTGGCTTATTCACAGAGATTTCTGGGTTTTTCCATTGTTGCAGTGAGGAATTAGCCAGCGCCACTGAGCATGCTCCAGTGTTATGCAAACGGCCTGGCAGCCTCAGCTCGGAGCAGCAGCTGTCAGTTTAAATGGCGTTTTCAGTGCATGACTTATCTGGGGGGAGAGAGGGGGCTTCTGGGGTGTGAATGTAGGTTCTGATGAGCCTGCGAGGCAGATGGGATTGGCTACACGGTGATGTCATGTGGGACCTCAGTGCAAACCAGGCCATGTCACTCTTCCAATGTTTGTTTGTGTTGACATGCAACGCCCTGCTGTAGAGCAGCTGGGGCCTCACCACGGCTTCAGCATGAAGCCATTCCTCCTGCCTCCCCAGAGATGCCCTGCTGTGGGACCGCCGGGCTCATGCTGGAAATAAAGGTGAGAGGTGCTTTTGTTTGTGTTGCTGCAAGGACTGGGCACAAAGCACGCGCTGTGGTCACTGGAGCATCACTTCTGTCAGAATCTGTGAGTCGGGAAAAATGGGGTGCACAGAGGAGCCCTCAGACCTGCATGAGAGTGGAAAAGGAAAAAAAAACAAAAAACCCTCTAAAATATCATCGTCTTCTTTCCACTGACAGATTCTTCTCTGAACAGATTCAGCTGCCTTAGTCTTAACCTGACCCCATTTGTTCAGCAGTTCCTGAAGGTTGTGCACCAGCTCTGCTGTGCAAGAGCAGCTGAAGGTGTGCTTTAAAAGTCAGCCGGCTTCTGTGGGATGCTGGTGCTGGTGGTGTATCTGTGCTTCCCTCCTGACTGCAGCTAATGTTTGATACTTGGTTTTCCCATCTTCTCCCAAAAGAAATACTGGCCATCACTGTACCATTGATGCAGAAATCTCTGCTAGCCTGAGTCGGACTGGCCCTAAAAGATGTGAGATCTTTGCAAACTCCGTCCATGACTACATCCTACCCGCGTGTCTCTGGAACAAGACCCCTTGCAGAGGTTAGGCTGTACAAACCTCAAGCCATCCTCTATTCTTTTTTCCTCTGAGAACAAATTTCACTTTCTTCTCTGTTTGCTGGCTGAGACTGTGGATTTTTGGGGCCAGGGAATTTCTCCCGGCACAGATAAGGGTGCTATGGCCAGAGAGGTCAGGCCCAAGCTTGGGTAAGACCTGTACTGTCCTTGCAAAGGTGCCACAGTGCAGCTGCCCCCACGCTGTGCTGGTGCAGGATGGGGAAATGCAGCAAGGGCTCCTGCCAGCCTTGCTGGTGCCGCAGAGCTTTGGTGGATGCTGTGTTCTGCTGGGGAGGCAGCGGGGCAGGGCTGCCAGGGAAAAGGCGTCTGCTTCTCGGCTCCATTTCTGCAGGCACAGATGTGGAATAAAAGGAAGTTCTTTCCCCTAATGGTTTTGATTTCCAGGCCTCGGTGAGCGCATTCCTGTGGCGGGAGCCGACTGGCATCTGCTGCGCCTGGCACCTGGCCTGGCGGCTGGAGGAGCCTCTGGGCTCCGTGCTGCTCGAGTTTTGAGCTGCTTGAGTTTAGAGCTGCTTGCTGACAGCCTCTGGCCTGCCCACACTGGGCTTTGCAGCCCAGGGGTGACTCAGGCTGGCCGGCGAGCGTACAGTGATCCTCAAAAGCTCAGCCAGGCTCTGCTGGTGGCTCGCGGGTGGCTTGGAGTCCAGCGCTGACAATGGCGGCAGTGTCGGTGCTCCCGCTGCAGGGCAGGATGCCGCAGGGCTGGGAGCATCCAGCCCCGGACCCACAGCTCCCCGGGGACCCGCGCTGCTGGGACGGGGCGGAGGAGCTGGGATTCTTCTGCCTCCTCTCTTTCTTAATTGATTAACAGTTAGCAAACATTCCCGTGCCTGGTAATGGGAGCCGTTGGCCTCCCCTCCTCTCCTTCTTGGAGGCGTTGTGGGCAGAGCAAATAAATACAGGTTTTGAAACTGTATAAATATAGATTTGGGGTGTTGCTTTGGTGTTGCAGGTCAGAACTGTTTTGATACAACATTGGAGATGGTCTTTTCCATGTGTAATCTTTATTTTTGTTAGTATTAACAATTCTGGTGTACTGAAATTGCTACACGTACACTACTCCATGTGAAAATATTCTGTTGCTTCCTAAAGCCTGACTGCAGCTTTGAAGGGGATCCAGATCTAGTTTTGTACATCAGTGCAGATCAACAGTTGCCCTCTTGGGCTGCAGGCTCCCGTTCTGGCTGGAAAAGGGCGCTCAGACAGCCTGGGGAAGTGCCTGGGGACTTTGGCTGTCCCCCATTTACAGCTGAGCTTCTGTCTCTCCCTGGCACTGGGTGCTGGTGGCAGAGGGTGCAGGTGATGCTCTGCGACGTTCCCTGGCATGGAGCAGTGTTTGAAGAGCCAGGGGGACGGGCAGCAGATGGGGTGCAGGTGCTCCATCTCCAGGCAGTCCCAGAGAAATCCCTGGCTTTCAGCCATGTGCAAGTAACCCATCAGCAGCAGTGGTATTTGAGATGAGTTCAGATCCATCTTATTGCTTTTAGTTTATGTGCTTGAAGGATGCTTTTTGCTGAGGATGAGGACCTGGCCTGTTTGTAGAGCTGGATGAGGTGGTGGTGGGTGCACCTCCTTCCATCTGATGGTTTTCTTCCACTGTAGCGTGGCCTCCACCCATTGATACGTTGCCAGTTTGGCTCCAGTTGATGTCCACCCACTCCTCTCCCATCCACCCTTCCCTTCTCTCTGATCCCAGTGACTGCTGCACGATGCTCTTGGCTTCTTCCATGTAACTCATCCTGCCCTCACCGCTGCCCCAGCCATGCCGTGTGCACCCTGCAAGCCTGAAGCCCCCGGGAGGCTCAATGAGCTGGCAAGCAGGTGGCTTTAAAGCTGCAAAGCTGTGGGAGCATGCTGTGAGAACATTTAAAATGATGACTTTGTATATGGAATGAAAGCAATGAGATCCCAGACTGCCAGCCATGTCCCCAGTGGGGACTGAGCTCCCCAGGTCTGCGTGGCTGTTGCTCTGCACCTAGCATTTTGGACAGTTTCCTTCTCTCACAGCTTTGAGCATTTGGATTCTCCCCACCCAGTGTTTTTCCTCCTTTGCAGGGCCTCTGTCTCTCTGTGTTCCCTCTCACCTTTTCCTTATAGTTCCACTTTTCCTAAATGCATCGGCAGCCCAGCACGAGGGTTGAAATTAATTCTGCAGCAAAGGCCTTTTGTCAAGCTGTCGGTAGAACACCAACTAACTGCACCCGCCTTTGCTGGTTGCCACTGGGCAGTGTTTCTGAAATGCTGGCTGGGCCAGGGAAATATTTGCAAGCTCTGAGATTTCACATCAGCATGGAAAGAAGAGAAGCAGGTTTAACCCAGCTGGTGAGGAGCAGCTCGTGCAGCAGTGGCTGTTTGATGGCCAGGGCCATTTTTCAGTGGCCACCTTCTGGCCCAGGCAAGCTGCGTTACCCTTTTTGCATTGGTCTCCTCCTGAGGCAAAGCCATTGCGTGCAACAACACAAAGCCAGTGCTTTGGGCACCTGATATTTTTGGGATCTTTTAAAGCCCCATCCAAACTGGGAATATTTGGCAGCTCTTCGTGTGGGGAGGAATGCCAATGGGGGCCACCCTTGGAGGTTTGTCCTGTAAAACCTGCTTGTTTGTGTCCTGGCGTTTTGACACAAAGATGGTACTGTTGCTGTGGTAGGAAATGAAATCTCGTGTGACACAGGCTGGACGGGATCAGGAGCTGTTTTTGCAGTGGCAAAGTTGACCTGGAGGTTCAGGAATATTCCAATACAACTTGTGGACGTGGGACAGCTCTAAAGCAATGAGACACGTGGCCCAGAGGATGGCAGAACTCGGGGATGGTGGTGGTGAGCAACTGCATGAGGAAAGATAGTTGCTTGGTGAAGAACAATTTGCATCTGGCTGCTAAGGAATGGGCTTTGGTGGGGAAACGTGAGACAAAACATCAGCGTGGCTTTGGGGTAACGAGATCCATCGTGTGTGTGACAGTGGGCAGGGCTCGAAGAGCTGCTCAGAGTCCCTCAGCGCATCTCTTGGGTCATCAGGCTGCTTTCTGGTG
Organism: Centrocercus urophasianus; assembly: GCF_019232065.1. Classification (NCBI taxonomy): domain Eukaryota; kingdom Metazoa; phylum Chordata; class Aves; order Galliformes; family Phasianidae; genus Centrocercus; species Centrocercus urophasianus. The sequence continues at coordinate 4,866,142 of NW_024884978.1, read as the reverse complement.
TTCATTATGCTTCTTTGAAGTCTGAAAATCCCTATTATTTCACGGTCAATTTGCTTCTCTTTTCCGAGGCCGGTATTGTCTTCAGCGAAGCCGTTTCTGTACATTTTAGTCCCAGCCCTGGCATCGTTCTCCAGCGTGGCACAACCGGATGGTGCTGATGGGCAGCGTGAAGCTCGGCGAGGCCCTCCTCAGCCCCGGCCTTCCCCTCCACGTCCCCCCAGTACCCCAGCGCTGCCGTCAGCCTTCTCCCTGCAGCCTTTCAGAGCCAGGCGGGAGGCAAGGGCTGTTCTTCTTGCTGCTGGGTGCTCAGGGAGACCGAGGAGCACGGAGCCGACGAGCCTCGCTCCAAGCGATGCGGTGCGCAGGCGGCGTGGTTGGGAAAAACCCAGGGTCCTCAGTGCCCCTGCTGTGCCCACCAGATCTGCCTGCTTCCCAAATGTTTACTGAGGAGACTGGACTCCGATTGTTTTTATTTTTAATTTTTAGACTCTGCCTTCTTCAGCCTGTTTTGCCGATTCCGCAGTGGCCGCTGTTCAAACAGTGCCAGCAGGAAATGTTTTTGAAATGTGCTTTAAAAAACACAGTTCTGTTAAGATGTTCTTTTTATTCCCAGTTTAGACAGACTTTGATTCACAAAGAATGAGCCTCTTGTCAGTAGCACCGAGCTCGGCAGCCGCTGGTCCTGAAGCTGTCCTTGTCGCTGCTGAAGGCAGGGCTGCTGGGCGCTGGGGGTCATCGCAGCCCTCACAGTGAAAGAAGGCTTTAAAGTCGATTATGTTCTGTACTTTCATAGCTCCTCTCAGAGCCGAGCGTCCGAGCTGGGCTCCCTGCCACCTTTAAAGCTTTGCTTTGACACTAGATATAGCTCCAGTGGAAATTATGGATCTGATGCAGAAATTATTGGGTGAGGTTTTCTGGACTGAAATGTACAGAATGACAAGGCAGGATGAGCCTAAGTGTCCCGCTGGGCCTTGAGAGCTATGAATCTTCGTGGATATCTCTGAACTTAAAATCAGTTTTGTGGAAGTGTGGTTTCATCTCGTGCCGGAGTTGAGCAGAGGAGCCCTGGGAGGAAATGCCACGCGTCGGGTGAGGGGAGGACAGCACAGCTCTGCCGAGACCCAGGCTGTGCAGATGAGGGAAACCACTCAGAGAGAGACGGTGTCTGAAGAGAGAAAAAACAGAAGTAACAGAAGTACAGAGCACCGCCGCAGGGAAAGGCAGGACAGGGGCTGGAGCTGGGCGCTCTGAGCTGCGCTGCCCTTGGGCCGGCTCGGGAAGCACGGGTTTCCTTGGGTCTGCTTGGGCGCGGGGCTCCCGGCAGCACCAGCGGTGCCACCTCTGCTGCCAAGGTGTGAGAGCATCATGGGGACGCGGCGCAGCTGAGGCGCAGCTCGGGGCACACAGCTGTGCTCTGCCGCCAGGCAGCCGGAGCTGCGGCCGTGTCCTGCGAGGGGCTGCGTGCTGCTGCCTCCCGTTAAACCAGGGGAGCGATGGGGAGCGGCAGAAAGGGTTGAGTCAGGGCTTGGCCGGGATCCCGGGCCTGAAGCTCCAATCCATCCAGCAAAGCAGAAAAACAAAGGCGTGTGGATTTTTAATAAGTGTTTAAGATTTTGGATTTATGTCTCGTCAATCATTTGATCCAGCCACAGGACCCGTATTAGTGGGTGGAAGAGAAATCCTTTCTGAGCATTCAGCTCTGCAGGTTTCCTCCCTGACTGCTAGGCTGTCATTATGTCTGGTAGGAGAAGCCTCGTTGCAGTCGCAGTTTGCACCAGATGGTTCCTGTGGCATCCTGGAGATGATCTCCAGATTCCTGGCAAAGAGGCTCCCGCAAATCTGCAGCTCGGGTTTCATGCTGACCCGCCGCAGTCAAGTGAGCACATCAGATGTGACGGCAAACTGCACCCAATGTGAGCTGCTTTGGCAGCTCGGAGGCACAGAGTGCCAAGCTCTCCCACCACTATCATGTGGGGCCTGCTGGGGATGCACGCATAGCTTGCTTGGATGCCTTGCCATGGACCTTTGTTGAGTCCCTGATCAGCTTTGGGCACAGTGCCTGGAGCCTGGTGAGGTCCGTGCAGAACTCCAGTGGTGTCAGCGTGCCCTTGCAGCAGCAGTGCAGCCCTAAAGAGAAGGAACACGTTGAAGCTCTGTGGATCAGAGCTGCTCATGGATCAGTCTTTGAAGCTGTGGTGGAGGAGGGTGCAGATGTTTTCTGCCTTGGCCCTTCCCTAGCTGTGCTTTCCCAACCAAACACGTTCTGTGATGATGGGCGACGTTCTAAGTGGCTCAGAGAGTGGAGAAGGGCTCCAGCATGTCCCACTGGTGGCACAGTGCTTACAGCAGCTGGAGACCGAGCAGCAGTTGCAGTGTGGTGCTGTCAGCTGTGGCCCTGAGCGCTTCCTTCCTGGCTCCCGGCGAGTTCTCCAGCACCACAGCGGGCACAATGAGCTGGAATTTTCCTCCGGAGAACTGACCTTCAGCTGAGGTGACTCAGAGCCCGCCGGTGGGATTAGTGCTGAGGGAGGGTTAGCAGCAAGCAGCTTTTGTCCTGCTGTGAGGCTTTTGGTCTGTAAGTGCAGCTGCGCTGAGCGCTGTGCAGCCTCGTGATGTCTTTAGGAGGGTTATGGGAGCTGATGTCTGCACAAAAGGATCTGGAGCAAACAGCCACGCAGCGGGGCACGTGGTTTCCCACTGCTGGCTCCAGGGTTTTATCCAAGTGATTTTTTCTTTGCCCTAAGCTGTAGAATATGGAAGGTGAACTCAGCACCTTGCGTGGATGGCTGCAAGGGCGTGCAGGCAAGTTCAGCATGTGGCAGAAGTGGCAAGGAATAAACAGGGCAGGGCTTGGGAAGGCACACGGGGGTTAAAAAAGAGGAGAGCGGGCCCTGGGGTCCTCCAGGAAAAGCAGCTGGTTTGTCAAAAGTAAATGACAGACAAATTGCCTTGGGCAGCAGAGGTCTGGAGCAGGGCAATGGTGAGGCTACGGCTTGCAGTCAGAGCTTCTGTAGCCCTTGTGCTCCTGGAGTCTCTCTGGCAGGAGCAACTGGAGAGCCAGGAGAGCACAGCGCTTGCTTGTGACTGGAATGGCTGCTGATAACATCCTCCTCCCACCCCATCTCCTTGTGGCCATCACTCACTTCATCTTTCCCAAGGCTGGAGCTGTGCTCTCTTCCTCTTGAGGCACATTGCTGATTTTGTGATTGCAGGTTGCCTATGGGACCACAGAAAACAGCCCTGTCACCTTCATGGGATTCCCCACTGACAGCTTCACCAGAAGGGCCGAGACGGTGGGATCCATCTTGCCCCACACGGAGGTGAACATGAATCCTCCCCACTTGCTCCAGGTCTTCTCTGCTCCTGGAGTTGCTGCATGCCATAACATTTGGCTCAGCTCCCCAAAGGCTCTGCTTCTCTTCCACTGTAGGCAAAAATTGAGGATCCAGAAACAGGGAAGCCTGTGCCTCTGAACATTCCTGGGGAGCTTCAGGTCCGTGGCTACTGTGTCATGCTGGGGTACTGGAATGACTCTGCCAAAACGCGTGAAGTGATCTCTGGTGATAACTGGTACAAGACGGGGTGAGTCTGGAAAGCAGCCTGCTCCCATGTCCCTCCTGGATGGGGACGCTGCACGGGACGTATGTGTGCATGAATGGTTTAGCTATGCTTTCCAAAGTAGGGAAAACTGGCCAGAGTTAGCCCTCTGATCTGTCGGTTCCTCTCCATGAAACTCCAGAACAGCTCTTAGCAAGCTGCTCCTGGAGTTGGAGATATTTCCTTGGTGTGACTGTGCTTCCTCCAAGAGGCAGAGCGCTGCAGGCACGCAGCAGAGACAAGGACAGGGACAGCAGGAGTCTCCTTCCCCCGAGCCCCGACGTTCGTAGATGCTGCCATGACAGTGTCTGCCTATAGCAGAAACTCCCTGATCTCTGCAGGAGTTTCTTCCGTGTGTTTCAGTGGCAGCTTACCATTACCTTCCAGGCAGTCTGATCTTGGCTCCAGGTGATGGGTGAACCAGGCGCTGTTCCACCCAGCTGGGGCAGCACTTGGGCTGTGGTGTCATTGCAGGGACATCGCGACCCTGGATGAGCACGGCTACTGCAGAATTATAGGCCGCTGCAAGGACATGATTATTCGGGGAGGAGAGAACATCTACCCAGCAGAAATTGAGCAGTTTCTCCACACCCACCCCAAGATTGAGGAGGTCCAGGTGAGCAGGAGGGAACGGGGCTGGCGGTTTATGGAGATGAAGAACCTGTACACGAGGAGGCTTGGGCCTGCAGCTGGCCCCTGGCTGTCCTCCCCCTTCTTCGGCTTCTTTAGTGCAGCATCGTTCTGCAGCTGGTGGGGGCAGGAATGGGGTGGGCAGAGCTTCTGGGTCTTTCTTTTCAGCGTTGCGGGCACACAAGTTCAGACAAAATCTTTGTGCAACAGTTTCACATCTGCAAAGCAGTGACTCATTCTTCAGTTTTTAAACTGCCTGTCCACTTTCATAATGCTCCCTGAAATTCTGACTTGGAAAGCAGTCTGCAAGGACAGCTCTTACTGATAATTAACTACTGCACTCCTAAATCAAAAAAGACTCCTCCAGCAAATCCCTGGAGATGAGGAGTTAGACTTAGTTTTATCTACTCACAAGACAGAAATGATGTGCAGCATTGAGCAGCTGCTCCCAGTCTGCTGGGATTGTTTTCCTCCATGTTTTGTGCCAGACAAGTTTCCCCATAAATAAACCAATTGTTCAGTAAGTGTTGTGCTTGTGCTAGGCTGGCACGTCTCCTTGGCACAGCCTGCTGCAGATGGGATGCAAACCAGCCTTGTCTATGCAGTTCTTAGGGCTGCGTGTCACTGCTCCGGACTCAAGGGTCGACACATCTCGGGTTCTGAGGCACTGGGCAAGGCAGGGATGGCAGGAGGACTCGTGTGAAATGGTGTGAGACAAGTTCAGAGATCAGGCCTGGGAGGCCCCCCTGGAGTGGTCTGATCTCCTGGCGTCACAGGCAGTGGTGAACTAAGCTCTGCCTTTATAAGGGTTCCAAAGAATCCATTAGTTCTATTTCATCCCTCTCCTGCTGTTTCATCGTGAGAACACAAAGCAACTGAAACAATTTCCCAAGTCTGTTGGTCATGAAACCTATTGCCCCATATTTACAGCTGGGGAAACAGAGGCACAAAATGAGATGTCAGCTCCCCTCCGTTCTCACAGAGGCCCGGCTGCCCTGACTCAGCCCTGACCTCAGTGACTGCAGAACCTGAGGAAGGCGCTGACGTCTGGGTGCCCATCCTGCTGTGCCACATTTCCTCCAACAGACGGCAGAATTCCTTCCAGGAGGGTTTGGTGACTCATAGGAAGCTCTGGCAGGCTGTTTGTGGCACCCAGTGCACAACTCCACCCCGAGCATCCTGCGGGGGTCAGGGCTGCGACACCCTGCAGGCACAGCGAGCTGCTGGGGGCCGTCTCCAGGCTCACACGTCCTTCTGTCCCCACCAGGTGGTTGGAGTGAAGGATTCGCTGATGGGGGAAGAGATCTGTGCTTGCATCCGACTGAGAGCTGGGCAGAGCTGCGCAGCCAATGACATTAAAGCTTTCTGCAAAGGGAAGGTGCGTTCTGCTCCTGTGTGCCCTGCTCCAGTGTCCTGCCTGGCCACCACGACCAGCAGCAGCTGGAGGGCTGCAAATGCAGCGGTGCTGCTCACCTGGTCCCCGCAGCCCCGGTTTAGCTGTGGATGCTACAGGCAGCTGTGCTGCGCCGCTGCTCCTGGCAGGTTGTGGAGCTGTGGCTTTCTCTTCCCAGATCTCCCATTTCAAGATCCCGCGCTACATCGTGTTTGTGAGTCAGTACCCACTCACTGTCTCAGGCAAGGTAAGAGGGGCTGTGGGACGAGGGACGCCGTGCCCTGCCGTGCTGTCTGAGCCTCTGCACCTCTGCTTTGTTTCAGATTCAGAAATACAAGTTGAGAGAGCAGATGGAGAAGCACCTTCAGCTCTGAGCTCAGGAAGGAGAATAAAACAAGGGATAAATTGGACTCGCTGCATCCAGCCTTACGTCTCCTTTTCACCCGTGCCTTGTGACAAGCAGTGGAGGGCTTCTCTCCCTGCCCTTGGACTGATGGCACTTTCATGCTTATAGAACAGAGAGCCTTTTTTTTGCAGCTAGCTTTGTTTCTTTGCCAGAAGAAATACTGCGGTGTGAGGAAAAGATGCTTACTTCTGGAACTGTGTCCTGTTACTCTAAGACTTCACGAAGGTTGCAAAGTCTTGTTTCTCCTTGAGCAACTTGGCTTCAGCCATTTCAGAGGGCTTTCTGGGCCTGAACAGATGCTGGTAACATACTGTTCCTATTTCTACTGATATTTGAAGTCACAGCAGCCTCACCTGGTTAATGCCTTCTCTGCTTGGGTGCTGTTGGGATTCATAGGGCGTACAAATCACCCAGTGAAGTGAGCACTGATAGACTTGAGATGAAGGGCAGAGGCTTTAGGCAGAAAGGCTTTCCATCAGAAGTGGCTCCCCACAGCTGGCTGGAAATACCAGCCCTGTTCCCAGGCCTCCCAGGGGCCTTCTGACCAGCAAATAAAATTCTCCAACACAGACTTAATGGTGTTTATTTTTGTTGCTTTGAATAAGACAGACAGTAAGCAGTGTACAGAAATACCAAACTTTCTGTCCCGTGAGAAGTGCAAAGCAGAGCAAACAGGGACAGTGTTTTTACGGGAGTTTGGTGCCTCCCAACCATGAAACACCACGACGAGAAGCTGAAGAGCAGAGCTCCTTTCCCCTCCCGTCGAGTGTCCCACACCAGCTGGGCTGCAGATGACATTGCAGCCAACTCTCACCAACCTCTTTCTGTCTCCTGGAGCCGCTGAGGAGCGGTGGTGCAAAGGGGGAGCGAGGAAGTGTCAGCAAAGTCGCTGTTCTGGCTCTCCCAGCTGGGCTGTGGGCTCTACCCATGGAAGCAGACCTTCTCAATGAGATGACCATTGTTCGTAGGCGCTTCCTGAAAGAACAGACCGTGTCAGCATCCCACCTTGCAGATCTGTGCCCGCAGTGCTGTCGTAGAGCTTTCCACACAGTGCAGCTCCGCTCAGTGCCTCCACCTTCCCCACGCCGCCTGCAGGCTGCGTTCCACGCGCTGCCCTGAGGTGAGTCTGATGTGCACAGCTGTAATGCAGTGTTAGGATCCTTGTAACCCTCCTTCCTCGAGGAGGAACCACGACCCGGACTGCAGCAGTGGCAGCAATGACCTTGGAAACGCAGCGGATCTCTGTGCATCATGTCTAAGAAAGGATTCACATCCTTCCTTTGCTTCCTACAGCATTAACCCAGGTGCAGGACAGGCTGGATTGCACTGGGAAGAGTTTCTCTCCTTCCTGCTTGGCCCCTATAACCTCTGTACAGACCCAGCTGCCCAGAAGCACCCCATGTACTCACCTGGGTGTGGAATCCCTGGAGTCGGCTGCTATGAGACGAAGATGAAATCAATCCTGCCTTGTGCGGGGTCGCAGACTGCAGAGAGAAGCCCCAGGCACAGGTTACAGTCACACAGAGGGACGCAGACCCCATCAGCCCTGTCCCTGGCCCCGCACCATCTGCGTACACGAGCTGCAGGCCACGCACTGCTCACCTTGGGCTCAGCACCCACCCAAATCCCAGCCCCAGAGCTTTCCCATCTCATGGCTTTGAGGTCGCTGCTCGCCGCCTCCCGCAGCCCTGCTCCACAAGCACTCACCAGGACAGCGTGGATGCACAGCAGAGCTCTCCACATCGCGAAGGTCGATGTGCCCATATGCGATCTGTGCGGCCGCACCCCATCCCTACCAGCGTCTTATAGCCCTCGCTGCCAGCTGGGAAACTCCCCGCCGTGATCCACGAGGACCGGGTGACGTCGGCCCGAAAGCAGGAATCTGCGGTGCCGGCTTTCCCCTCCCTTTGTCACAGCCATGTTTCACTTCTCCACTTCTACTAATAGTGCAAATTAAGAAAACGCGACGCGTTCGGCCGTCAGCGCCGCCTTTGCACAACCACGAGCGGAGGAACGGGGCGGTTCCGCCTCCTCCCGCAGCCGTGGGGGATTTGGGGCCGCACGCGGTGATGTCGGCGCCGTCCCGGCGGAATGCCCCCGAACAGCGCCTGCGGGGGGAGCGCGAAGCGGGGCGCAGAACAGCCCCGAGCCCATTTCCCCACCGCCCGGAGCTCCTCTCGGCAGAGCCCCGCTGGGCGCAGCGTGGCTCGGACGGATCCTCGGGAACACCGTGGGATCGTGGAGCGGTGGGGTCGGAGGGGGTAAAGGCCACGCGGTTCCCGTCCCCGCCGCGGGCGGAGCGCTGCCGGCCCGGGACTCCTCCAGGGCTGGGGCCGCACCGCCTCCGGGCGGAGGTTTTCCGCTCTCACCCGAACCGGACGTCCCCCGGCAGCGCAGAGCCGCGCGCCAGACGCCATACGAGCGTGAAATTAATTAAAGGCTACCGTTATTAACGCGCGGCAGCTGCGCGCTCGGTTCAGATAAGACGAGAAGGTCTCCGGAAAACGGAACCCCGCGCCCGGGGCGGAACAGGGGGCGGTGCGGCTGCGCGGGGTGATGGCGGTGCGGGGCCTCCGTGCGGCGCTCGGGGCGGTGCGGCCACGCGGGACGGGCTGCGCTGCGGGACTGAGATCGGCCTCGAAGCCCTCCGAGCCCGGCCCTGAACCGGCGGGGCCCGTGACAGCGGCTCTCTACGTGCACGTGAGCGTGGGGACGCGGGGGTGGACGCGTACGGGGCTCTTATGCGTGGGGAGCGGGGCTCGGCCACGGAGGGGCTCCCGCTTGTGGCGGCTGCGGGCTGATGCGGCTGGTGCTGCTGGTGCTCGCGGGGTGCCGCTGCCATGCGCACGACGGGGCGCTGAAGGCTCTGTGCGTGCAGAGGGCAGCAGCCAGGGGTGCGGGCGGTGGGCACTGGGGGTCGATGCTGTGTGCGGGGCCGTACCCCTGCGGTGGGACAGCCGCGTGCCCCACAGACACCTTGTGCCCGCAGTGGCCCTACTGCCGCAAGCACTGCTCCTACTGTAGCTTCAACAAGTACGTGGTGCCGGCTGTGGACGAGGCGGCCGTGCGTGCCTGTCTGGTGCGGGAGACGCAAACCCTGCTGCGCCTCGGCCATGTGCAGAGGTGGGTGCCCGCCTTGGGGCCCGGGAGGTACGGGGCCCTTCAGCGGCCGCCTGCAGCCTCTCCCCTGCCCTCCCTGCAGCGTCACCTCCGTCTTCTTCGGTGGGGGCACCCCCAGCCTGGCCGCCCCGCACACCATCGCCGCCGTGCTGGAGGCGGCTGCGGAGGTCGCTCATCTCCCTGCTGGAGCCGAGGTGACGCTGGAGGCCAACCCCGGTTCCGCTGACCCCGCGCGCCTCGCTGGCTTCAGGGCGGCCGGCATCAACCGCCTGTCCCTGGGCGTCCAGGTGAGAGCGGCTGCCCCATCCCAGCCCTCTGTTCCCACGCAGCTCCGCTGCCACCGTGCTCCATCCGCAGTCCCTGGACGACGCTGAGCTGCGGCTGCTGGGCCGGGAGCACACGGCGGCGGAGGCGCGGGCGGCGGCGGAGGCGGCACGGAAGCTCTTTCCTGGCCGCGTCTCCCTCGACCTCATCTTTGGGCTGCCGGGGCAGAGCCGCGAGGCCTGGGCACGCGGCCTGGAGGCGGCGCTGGGGCTGTGTGACGACCACTTGGCCCTGTACCAGCTGACTCTGGAGCGGGGCACGGCGCTGGAGGCCCAAGTGCGGCGGGGGGTCCTGCCTGAGCCCCCCGAGGAGCTGCTGGCCGATTTGTACCTGAGCGCCCGCGCCACGCTGGCGGCCGCCGGCTTCCACCAGTACGAGGTCTCCAATTTTGCCAGGAAGGTGAGCGCCCCCACCTCGAGCCCCCGCCACCGGCGCAGCCCCTCCTCACCCACCGCACCGCTGTCCTGCAGGGCGCCCGCAGCACCCACAACCTCTCCTACTGGCGGGCCGAGCAGTACGTGGGCGTGGGGCCGGGTAAGCCCTGGGGTTGGCGGCGGCGACCTTGCGCCGGGCCGCGTGTGCGCCGCATCCTCTCTGCTCTCTGTGCCGTCGCAGGGGCGCACGGCCGCTTCGTGCCGTGGGGAGAGGGCGGCCGCCTGCGCGAGGCACGCGTGCAGACGCCGCACCCTGACACGTGGATGCGGGAGGTGCGGAGCTGCGGGCACGGCACCCGGCGGCGGGCGGCGCTGAGCCCGCTGGAGCTGTGAGTACGGGACGGGACGGAGGAGCGCCCTCCGCGCCTCCCGCGGCCCCGTAACCTCCGCGTCCGCAGGCTGCAGGAGGTGCTGGCGCTGGGGCTGCGCACGGACGAGGGCGTCACGCAGCAGGTGAGCGCCTGCCGGCCGCGGGCACCTCGCCGAGGAGCCGCCGCTGACCGCCGATCCCTCGCAGCGCTGGGGGCTCTTCTCCCCCAGCCTGAGCCTGGAGGCCGCGTTCGGGGCGTCGGGGGAGGCGAGAGAACTGCAGGAGCAGGGCTGGCTGCGGCTGAATGGGCGGTGAGTACCGGAACGGCGGTGCGGGCTCGGTGCGGGGCGGTGCTCAGGCGCTGCCTTTACAGGGCGCTGCGCTGCACGCCCGCCGGGCTGCCCCTGCTGGACTCGCTGCTGCCCGTGCTGCTGTACCAACTGAGGCGTCGCTGGAACGCGGTGGAGGAGGAGGACGGCGGGGGACGGGGATCGTGCTGAGGCCTCGCCGCGGCTGCGGGCAATAAACGCCGTGAAACTCCGATTGTGGGGCCGAGGGAACGGCGGAGCTCGCGGCGCGGCCCGGGTGCCGGATGTTGCCGTCGTAGCTGCTGAAGAGTCAGATAATCTCAGTACCACCTCATCGGGTTCGGACAGACACCAAAAGCGAGCCGAGGGTCACAGAGCAACTTGCCTCGTTGAACACGTAGGGCATAAAATAGCAATGAAGGCTACAACGATGTAACCGTCCACAAAGCCTCTGCTGTCTGTCTGTCTGTCTGTCAGTAAGTCCAGCGGCTGGACGGGATGATCTGCGTGACTCTGTGCGACGAAGCGCCGGGCGGGTCCGGCAGGCGGCGCTCGCGGCTCGGTGCTCTTCCGCTCGGCGCGTGCGCACGGCTCACGTGGCGGCACCATAGAGCGGCGGCGGCGCGGGCCGCTCTAGGCGCGCCTCTCTGTGGTGCCGCCGCGTTGCCATGGCGCCGGGCCGAGGGATGCCGGCGGGCCGCACGCTGCGGAGGCGGGAGGGACGCGGGAAGGGCCGGGCCGCGTCCCCGTCCCCATCCGCATCGGGTGCGCGACCCGCTCCCCTCCTGTGAACCCGGGGCCGCATCCCGGTGCGGTGCGGCTCCCGGTGCGGTGCGGCTCCCGGTGCGGTGCGGCTCCCGGTGCTGAGGCGCTCCGGCCTTGTGCGTTTCAGAGCCGAAGGAGCGGAGCCCGGCGCTCCCCGCAGAGCCGCGGCCCGCGCTGTGCCCGCTGCGGAGCGGCGATGTCCGAGCGCTCGCCGTTCGGCTGGAGGACCTGGAAAAAGTGCGTGTTTGTCCCGGCGCAAAAAGCTGCCTTCGCTGCACGGGTCCCCGGTGCGCAGAGCTCCCGGCCCCGCCGTTGAGCACCGACCCGCTGTTTGAGCTCAGCCCGAGCTCCTCCTGCCCCCGCTGTCCGTCGGTTCCCGGCCCGCCACCGTCCCGCGGCTCGGCTCTCGTCAGCCGCCTCTGCTCCCGATGGGCTGGGACGGGTCAGCGCCTGGCATCCACCGGCACGGGAAACGATCGGGAACTCCTGTCCCTGCCCCGGTTCTAACGTGGAGTCCAGAGGAGCGGGGTGGGAACTGAGCGGGTGTCTCCGCAGTCAGATAAGGCAGAGAGCGGCGGCATCGGGCTGTGCCTGCGAGGTTCGGGTCGGGCAGTGGGAACAGTTCCTTCTCCCAGATGCGGTGGCACGGGGAGCCCCAGGGTGCTGAGCATCGCCGGGATGTGGCAGTGAGGGCTGTGGGGTGGATGACCGTAGAGGGCTCTTCCAACCCGGACGGTTTGTGGCTCTGTGCAGCATGTGATGAGAAGCGGCGTGTGCTGATAGGACTTCCCTGCGTGTCCCAGATGGGTCAGAAGGAACAAAGGAAAGTCAGTTTGTAGCTGACTGTGCTGTGATTGTTTCTTTCCTGCAGCTCCACGCTCCACGCCTGCCCCACGATGCTGGGAGGATTCCAGTCAGGAGGAAATTCCTGGTTCGGAAATACCAACCCAGAGAGGCCAAAGCAGCCCCGCGCCTCCTGGTAGCACGGCCAGCTTTCCCAAGGACAGCCAGGGAGCCGCTGTGTTTCTCTGGTAGGGTTAAGCTTCAGAGTTTACCTTTGATTTTTGGTTGTGGCAGGCCTAGATTTAGTGACCTGCCCTGGGGTCTGGTGTTTTTGTTGTAGGACCGGCACTGTTCGGTGAAGGCTGTGAAGAAATTCTTCCTCATCATGTTTTGGGAAGTCTCCAGGAGTTGAAGATGGAAGCCTTGGCCAGAGGAAATACTCAGGTCGATTATAAAATTGCTTTTCTAGAGGGGAATGTGATGTGATGTGATTTATTTCAGCACTTGTCTCAAACAGGGCAGGCTTGAGGTGTGGCGTTCCTTGTCATCGTGCTCTGTGGGGGAGGATTTGCCTCCAGAGAAACTGCACCAGCAGGTTTTGAGGTCCTGTGTGCAGGTGGAGGCTCTGGAGGGAACACTGATGCTGATGGCATCAGGCTACCGTGGGAGGAGCTGGGGCTGCAGTAACATCATTGCTTGAGTTCAGTTACTTGGCTAAATCCATTGTTTTGAGTGTGTGCTTGGTGCCCCATCTTTGTACCTCTCTGATCAGGTAAAGGTACTGCAGTCTGAATGATTCTCTTCTCCTCTCATCTTCCATTTTTTATTGTGGTGGCAGTGCATGCATTGTGAGGTCAATTCTACTGTTTTGTTTCTTTTCAGATAGCAGATTCCATTCAGGTTCCTCATCAGCATGTTGCTGCAGCAGTTTTAAAAGAGAAACGTGGAGGAGAAACAAAGAGAAAATTTAATCAAACCCCAGCGTCAGAACATAAAGCTCTGCAGAACTGGCACCATAATATGGCAATCAGGAAGAAGCAGGAGAGGTATCTGGGAGGTGAGAGGATTTGAGACCCTTTTTTGAGATTCTGTGTGCACCTGGGGCTGTTTGATGGCTCCACAACACACAGCAAAGGCCGGAGCCAACCAGGGTTAGTGCTGCTGCTGCTGCCTCCTACCTCAGTGTTGTCAGGACTCCCCATGCTGTGGGTGTCCCTGCAGGGTGAGCTGCTCATTCTGGCTGCGGGAAGCACAGTGGATTTGATGAGGATGGTGTGAGGGGATTGCACACTGAAAATAGTAAAGGATTTTTAGTAAAGGACTTTCAGTAAAGGGCAGGAGAAGCGCAGTGCCTTTCGTATTCCTTTATAGAAATTCTTCAGAGGCCAGAGAATGAGCTGCTGATGAGCATCTCGGAGGATTACAGACAAATCCAGGAGGAACGTGACCTCATTGACCGTAGTCTCCCTGCCCTGTTTCCTGGAAAGGTGAGAGCCCCACTTCCTTTGCATCCTAATTGCTCTGTTCTTGTGAAAGAGCTTAGGCACTGCTGCCGCGAATACCTGCACAGAGCTGTCTTCAGGTAATTGCCAAAGCCCTTCCAGCTGAGTCCTTCAACTGACTGTGAGCAGAGCTCTCAGCGATTCTCAAAACGAAAACACGATCTGTGCTGCCTGGGCTACGCAGGGGAAAGCAGTGGCTGCGTGGCTCCTCCTTACAAGCTGCTGAACTTGGGTTGGCCACGTGCGTGGCACTGGGGATGTGCCACACATGTTGTTCCAAGGCCAGAAAGATCTGATAGCTCGAGTTTTAGGGGGTTTAGAGGAGAGAGGGGTACAGGTAAGTGAGGACAGTTATGAGAGTATCCTTTGGTGTTTTTTTGTTGTGTTTTTTTGCTTTTCATAGCACTGTAAAGTGTTGTAGCACTCACTATAAGGTGCTGTAAGAAGAAGATCGAAGGACCTGCATTTATGTGATACATTAATATCATTCAACTTGCGTGTAGCGCCAGGTAGAAGAAAGTCATCTTTTGTCTTTGACAACAGGCTGGTAGAAATTTGGCTTACCCTGCAGAAAGCGATTATTTATAGTCTTCTAAAATACCCACACAGGCAGAGTGAGATACCACCTTCTTTTCAGCTGCCAGTCCCTGTGCAAATAGCAAGCAGCTGCACGTCTCCAAGGGTGTTGGTTGGAGCCTGGTTTCCCCACAGGGCTACCGAGCAGGAAGCGAATTCTGGAGCCAGCCTGAGCGCATCGGGGATGAGCTGACCGGCCTGACGGTGACACTGACACGCAGAGAACGGGGCTGCCCACAGCCAGTCACTCATGTGGGGAAGCCCCACACTGTTCAGATGGAAACGGGTAAGGAAGTGTGGAGGGAGTGGCGGGACGAGGCAGTGGCTCCCAGTAGTACAGAGGCTGCTTCCCAGTGGCCTTTGGTTGGGCTGCAGTGAGCACAGGGGTGGTGCAGGCTGCTGCACGAGCGCTGCATTGCTGTAAGTGCTGTGGCGCAGCCTGGGTGCAGGGATGCTCCTGTGTGCAGGGCTGAGTGAAATAAGGAGGCAAGAGGGTGAGTAGATGGTGAGCTCTTGTGGGTGTTCACACAGGCGTGAAGCCTCCACAGAGGATCCCTTTCCGTCTGACCTGGGACAAGAGTCTTTTCCTGAAACAGCGACGGCAGGAGCTAAAATCTATCCTAGAGGAGCTGGATTTTTATAAGCCGGTAAGTCTCAGGAGTGAGGATATTCTTTACGTCCCTCACCTCTTGTAAAGTGCTTTCGGGTAACACAAAATAGCTGAAGACTGAATCTGGAGAGGCATTAGGAACCCTATAAGGCTTAGCTCTGCAGTTCTTGTCTTGGAGGTTCCTGCGTTCCCAAAGGGCGGCAGCCATGAAGGAGATGCTTGGCCTCTGTGACTCATGGGCTGCCCTAGGGGCTTCAGAGCAGCTGAGCAGCAGCTTGCAGCTACTAAGGCCTTGGCAACAAAAAGACCAAATACTGGTAGGACTTCTATTTTGTGCCTTACAGCAAAAGGAAGACATCTGCCCCTGTGGAAGGTTTGTGTCCAAGCTCTGAAGGCAGTTAGCCCATCCTGGGGCTGTGCAGAGGCTCAGAGTAATTCCTTACTCTCTTACACATTTTTTGATAGGTCTAGAAGCTGTTGCAGGAGCGAGATGGCTGAACTTTACTTGATTCGCTTGCTGCGTTTGTCTGGAATTTGGCTTATTTTCCATACAAAAAGGGAAGGTAAGAGTTGGTCACTGCTCTGTGTGTGCAGGATCTGGATGGCCTGGAGGTGATTGGCAAAGGGCGGCCGTTCACGTCTGTCTCAGCGCAGTCTCTTCCAAGCTCCACTGCTTTTGAAGATTCTGAGACCTCGTAAGTTTCATCTGATGGGAGTAGTAAGAATTTGGGGTGCACACCATCAGTCTGTAGGCATCTCCTGAGCTGTTCTCATCCAGAGCAGAGAGGAGTCTCCAAAGGACACAGTAAAAATGTTCTGCCAGATGCAGGGATCAGGTGGTTCCTTTGTCCCCGGGGGCCTGATGACCAAGGAGCAAGAATCAGAAGAGTATTTTGAGGCCTTTCCTGCCATCTTCTCTGTGTGGCTCCAGAGCTCACAGCACTCAGGGTGGGCACTGCTTGGAATGATCTCCATAACGTTGTCCTTTGCAGCCTTGCATCGTTAATCTGCCTTTTTTCATTGCCCTGTTCATCTGCACAGGCACCTTAGGAGCTTTTCTCCTGCTTCACTCACATACCCTCGGCCTTCCTTAGGCTTCTCTTTATTGTCCTGTCCTCTGTGATGGTGACAAGTCCCTAGCTGGAGTTTGTTAACCACAACTGCAGAGCTCTGTAAAAAGAGAGCTGTGCAGAAAAGCATTTTGGGGGATTATTTCTTACGGGGTTTCACAAATCACCGCAGGTTCTCCCACCTCTGAAAATGAGTTTCACTCCACAGAAACACTGTCGTTTTTTTAGCAGTGACTCCTTAAAGGACCGTGGCAGTGTGGTTTCAGAAGCAGTGCTGGGTCCATCTTTAGACTTCTGTGGCCAGCCGGCACGTTGGATCAACTGCATCACTTCTTGCAGGGTAATTGTGTGTTCTTATTGTTTAGTTGGACTGAGCTTGCTTGAGTTCCCAAGTCAGGGCTGTACAATGGGTGTCACGCTCAGGATGGAGAATGGGGGATTTGTTCTGAGCATAGCAGCATCCCCGTGTCTGCTCCAGAAAGTTCTAGAAACAGGAATGATTGCTTTGTGGTACGGAGCTCAGACTCCCAGAAGCCCTTTGTCTAATGGCCGTTCTTTGGACCTGCCTTAACAGTTCTCCAGTCAAGGCTCAGCCCCTCGTTTGTGGTGCGGAGGAATTGTTACCTTTGTCCTTCGCTTTTTCCTTTCAGCATGAGGTTGGCATTGCTGCCAGGCTCACTTTTGAGACTGTGGTTGGTGAGAAAGCCGAGAGCTTCCTAACAGTGAGCAGCGATGGCACGGCTGCTGTCTGCTATGAGTGGAGGAGGCTCCTCCAGCAGATCCCTTCCAGAGAAACCGCGAGGATGTGCGTGCGGCGTTTTCACTTTGATGCCAGACCAGGTGTGAGAACTGCTGATCGCTGAGACCTTTGTGCACAGAGCATGGAGCAAACAGCCAGTTATCTGCGATGCTGTGACTCACGGCACAGTGAGCCCTGGGTGGTTCTCAGCAGGCTGACTCACAGCAAACTGGGAGTGTGGGGCAGATCCCTTCCGTGGGACTGTAAGGAAAGAAGGTTGCTCCTGCTCTGAATGTAAATGGGTAGAATACTGAGAAGTGAAACACTTCTGATAGCAAACGGGGCATCATCGACCAGAGGGCGCTGAGTTCACTGTCAAGGAAGCGTGCAGCAGGAGCAACACCAGTGACTGGAGTACATCTGGAATTGAAAACAGTTGGATGGGGTGTGATAGCCAGCAAGGCCAAAGGGAGCCTCCTGGAGAGCTGAGGATGCTCACTGGGGGTTGGAAAAGGGCCAGGTGAACCAGGTGGTTTCTTACAGAGCGATGCATTTTCTCTCATTTCAGGTGTAATTCTGCCTGGAGAAACCAGGAAGTTTTTTTTTCTTTTCAAGTCTGAGAGAGCAGGTGTTTTCAGTGAGTCCTGGGAGTTCAGGACACATCCTCTGTTATTAGGAGGAGCTCTGCTGCAGGTGACCCTTTGGGGAATTGCTGTGTGTGAGGATAAATTGGCTGACCTCAGAGGAGAACTGGAGGTAACCAGGCGTGTAACTGAGTAAATGTGAGCTTTGAACTTAACATGCAAATAGAGGACGAGGAAGGGAGTGGAGGACGGGGCATTTTTATTGCTATGCAATTAAGGCTGAGGGTGAGGTATTATTTTCTGAACATCTGTACCTACTTAAGCAGGTTTGCTAACTAAAATGGAAGAATCCTGCAGCGCATTGCCATCGTGATAATAAAGATGTGGTTGTGCAGCGGCGCTTTTAAAAATGAATTTTCTATTTGTAGTGAACTCCATTAGTTGGTGGGAATAGCGTTGGGTATCACACAGAATGATGTTAGATAATAATTGAAAATTGCCCTGCTTAGTTGAGCGGGGTTTGCTGTTATCTTTGTCCTCGTAATCCTGCTTAACACATGCAGTTAGTGTGGGTGTCAACTGTGCTGCAGGCTGACCTGGCTGCTCGGGAGGGTGCAGCTATTGTAGAAGAGACTCTGAAGGACCTTCTGGTCCGAATTCGGACCCCGGAGCGCCCCCCACCTCCCGTGGGTCTGTGCATCACAGAGGAGGAGTTATTCCACAGGAAGAATCCCAAGGTGAGGTGTGTGGTTCAGTGGCTGCGCAGCTGCCGTAGCAGGGAAGGGAAGGCAGTGGGGCTGTGCACTCGGGAGGCTCCCGCTGCCTGCCGCAGCAGCGGTAACAGTTGGTCTGTCGAGGACTGGCGAACTCATTTTGCTATTCACCTTTTCTTTGTTATCGCAGTTGCATTACCGGCATCGAGAGGTAGAGCAGCTGCACGACCTGTGGAGACGGCGCGTGGCTGCTCCGCCTGCCCTCGGGGAGGAGGTGCCGGCAGAGCCAGCGGAGGAGGCGGGGGCCCCCGAGGTTCTCCCTGCGCGGAGGGGCGCTGCAGAGGGCTCAGGCTGGAAGCGCGCGCTTGAAGCGACTCCGAGTCAAGTGGCAAATGTGGGGCAGCAGGAACCCGGCCCCCCGTCGTGGAACTTCTCACTCGAGGACCTGCAGCAGGTGGTCGCTGCGCTTCCCTCCGGCGTGGTTCCGTTTCCCTTGCAGCCTGGATGCCCCATGTGAGCCCACCCAGGGCTCTGCTTCCAGCCGTCTCCGAGTTAGGGCTGATTTATGGTGTGTGTCACAGAGAAGCGCTGCAGCGCTGCTGGCCGCGCCCTCGGTGCTCTTGTAAAGAAATCCCCCAGAGAGACCGAGAAGCCGCTGGGTGCAGAAGGAAACGGAACCAGACAATGCGGGAGATATTTTAAGCTCTTGCCCAATTAGCTTTCTGTCGTCCCAGAGCTGAACGGGGAGGCAGGACAACCCCACAGCCCCCTGTGGCTTCCCGGAGGGCTCTTCTCTGCGGGGAGTCCAGTTCGCCAGAGCACCGAGGGGCCGTCACACAGCCCGTGCAGAGAATACAGACCTCCCCAGATTAAAGCAGGAGTGGCTGGGGTTCTGTCAGCCGTTTTTCCGCACTGCTCTCTTGGAAACCTGTCAGCTGCTGTTCTGCTGTCAGGAGGCCTTCTGACCTGGTGCAGTCCTGTGCCCCAGTTGCAGAGGGATGTACTGTGGGTGGATCTAAGCGGGAGCTCGGGGCAGCACGGCTCACCCCTGCGCCTTGACCAAATCTCAGGCTGTGTCTGGGTGTGGAGTTCCTGGTGCCAATTGGTTTCAGACTGGCTTCCAGGAAGAGAGCTGCAGCGTGCTGTGCTGAGCCTGGGGTGCAGAGGGCTGGGAAGGAGCGCTGAGAAGCTGCGTTTTCTCTCACCTCAGGTTCTGAAATCCATCCCCCAGGAGGAGCAGCGAGAAGCAGCGCTGTCCCAGCTCAACAAGGCAGTGCTGGAGCTTTGTGCTGAGCAGAGACCAACTCAGTCAGACCTTCTGTATCAAATGTGGTGCGTTGCCTCTGCAGGATAGAGCTTGCAGATGTCTCGAGTGATCAGCAGCGTAGCAAGCTCTGTTGCAGTGTTGTGATTCAGAGTGCATGTAATTATGTGAAATCTAGAAGTCTTTTTTTGTGCCCTGCTTTCTTACAGGCTAATTGTAGCAGCTATCTAATCCAAATGCCTTTTCTTTCTGGAGATAAGTTTAGAATATTCATGCAATTTTGGGGAGTATGCAGGGTTATTTCTGGTGAGATTATTCTAGGATATATTTATGAAATTTGTGGGTCATGTTCTGTACCCTTTTACCAAATAACTTTATTCTCCCTCACACAGCTTCTCCGTTCTGTGCTGTCGTGCAGACTGTGCCATATTAACAGCTGCTTCTAAATCAGAAGGAGGCAGATTCCTCCTGAACAGAGCGTGGATCAGGGTGGATTTACCACATGTTGTGTTGAGGAGCAGGAGGCCTAATTTCACAGTAGTATTTATGGGTCCATGTGAGATTTGCAAGCCATTGAGACCTCAGGAGGTCTAAGCCAAGGAAAGGAACGTCGTTTCCCTCTGTGTGGGTTTCTCAACCTTGGGCACCGTTGGTGCAGTTGGACAGGGCAGCTCCTGGCTGCAAGGTGCCTTCAGGCCTGGCCGTAGGGTAGGACACAGTGGCTCTTTCCACCCCAAAATGCCCACCTGCTGTGCTGTCTCCCTTCTGTTTCTGGTGCTCTGCTCAGTCTCCAGCTGTGGCGTGAAGCAGTGGATGCGCTGGTGCGTCACTCCCTGAAGCTGAGGTCCCAGCTTGGGTTGCCTGAGAGGGACGCCGATGTGGATGTTCTTCCAGAGGGAAGAGGTGAGTGGTGGCTTCAGCACAGCAGGAGGGGACTGTTGGCATCCCCGAAAAACTTCCTGAATTTCAACTGGGATGGCAGCTTCATCAGTTTCTCCCCAAAGCTTTTATAAGAAAATGCACCAGAGAAAACAGCAGAGTGTGAGATAAGAATTGTGTTGTGAGCTTAGCTGGTAAAAAATGCACACAGACAAAATATCGCAAGTAAGTATTTTAATTTCACTGCCTTTTAGTGCTGATTGTTGCACTGACAAGACCAAAAATCATCTCATTTTCAGCTGCTTTATAGACTTTGTTCTGATGAATGTTTGAGATCTGTTTGTTTCTTATTTAAACAAACTACTCCTCCAAGCAGGAGGAGTTTTTCAGTGCAGCGTAGCTCAGATCAATGACAAGAGGAAAATACACTGCAGAAATACTATGTTTACATTCCCTGAGTGCATTGGGGGTGTCCTTCTGGATGTAAGTGTTGCTTTTAGGTAACTGGAGTCAGTTCTTTCCTAGGGGAAGTAAAGCAGCCTATAGAAGGAGGAGAAGACGGCAAAGTAACCAGGAGAAGAGAAGAGAAAACATCAGTTGGTGGTAAGGATAAAGAAGACAAAAGAAGAACAACAAGGACTGCTGGAAAAGAGAAGGAGGTTTGTGTTGGGATGCCTGTGGAAAACAGAGCATCGTGTTCTGAAGACAGCGTGGTACCCTGTGAGGCTGCGCGCCCGAGTTGGAGCTGATCTCCAACCCGTGACACGTGCTGAAAGGTGTCTGAAAGGTGTTCTGATCTGTGCCACTGCTTTTTTCCCCCTGTCCCTTGAATAGGAACGCCCAAACAGCAGAAAGTCAAAAGTAAAAGAGAAGAAGAAGCTGAAATCTTCCAGCTCGTCCGAAAAAGAGATGGCACAGCCCACAGGAGCTGCAGCTGCAGGCACTGTCACAGCTCCTCAGGAGCAGATGGACCCCATGGTTTGGGGGCTGTACCAGGAGAAACTTTACGTCCAAGTGAGTCTGGCCAAAGTTTGTACCTTCCCTTCTGCTTTCTGTTCTTTGCTTATAAACCGACCCTGGGCTGCAGCTGGAGAGCTGAAGCGTTCCGTTCAACTAAAGAACTGACAGCTGTGTGTCTGTAATTCTGTGGCAAGGTAAGTGTGACGTGAAGCCAGATGGCCTTGATTCCAGGCTGGAAGCCATTAACATAAAGCGGCCACCGCATCGCCACGCGCGGGATTTCTGTCTGGATGCCTTTTGCACACTTAGGGACTCTCGAGGGAGCAGCAGTGTTAATTGTATCTCAGACAATGTTAAACACACTTCATAGCCAGGAAAGCTATTAATGGAAGTAGGCAGCCGCTTCTCTGTGGCTGTGTCCGTGCCCATACACTGCTGCACTCCTGTGTTGGAAACCATCTCTGCTCTGTCCATCTGGTCATCAGGATTTCCTCACTCATCTTCACTGCATGCATCTTCTGTTAACTTCTGCTGCAGGTTTATGGGCTGCTGGATTCCATGGTGAGCAAGATGGTTTCTTTATTTGAAGAGCTAGAACAAAACACGGCGCTTTGAAGCGGGAGAGTGAAGCCTTTTGTAAGTAGAAATAGACTTAGTAAATAAGTGGCCATGCTTGCACAAGACAGGTGGATGTTGTTCTTTCTGAAGGGATGAAGCGGTCACAAATGCTGGAGTGCCTCTTTCCTGACATGCTGTGATGTGAGCCTGTCGTGAGATCATCTGTTGGTTCTGCAGGTGGTCAGGGAGCATTGTGTAGCCTCACAAACCATAGCATCAAGAAAATGCTGGTGTTCCTGCTGGGGAAGGCAAACTTAAAGATGCCAGTCAGCTGAAGACTTGTGTTATTCTCTGTGTTTCAATCTGTGCTGTCTAACAAGTGAGCAGAGGCTGTCCCATGCACTCGTGGGCCCAAGTACCAGGACTTAGGGAAGTCCCTCTTATTTCTGATCGTGTTCCTGGCTGCTCATCCAGTCTCCCTGCAGGTCTCCCTGACAGCAGGAGCTTTGGGCTGTCAGCATCTCTGTGAAAGTGCACATTTCCACCTCACCTTTCCTTGCATACGTGCCTGTTTCGTATGCTGATCTTGCTATCTCTTGCCATCCATTTAATGTATCCGTGCCCAATTCAGAGTTAATTCTTACTCCGAGACTCATTACTCTTGAATAGAAATGAGGAAATCTGTGCTCCAGCTACAGAGAGCAGGGCTGGCTCTGTGCTGGAGCCGCCCTTCGTGCCTCTGCCAGCCTACATGAGCCTGTCACCTCCTTCTGACCGGGCTGCCTCGTGCATCGCAGCTGGGCTGGAGCGTTCCCTGGAAGCACAGCGGGGCTGTGCAGGTTTCCGAGGCGGAGCTGCGGGTGTCCCATGGCCACGTGCCACTGCAGGGCCATCTTCCTGCTGGAGCAGCCGGACGGCATTCCCCAGGGAGGCTTTGGCTCCGTGAAGAAATGACATCAGTGCAGATCATTAATTTAGGTTCATGATACCTTTGAGGTTCTTAGACAGCAGATGCGTATCCATGCTAAGCATGACTGTTCCAGATTCTGCACATCGCTGTGCGGTTACTCCAGGCTTCTGTGCCTCGGGCACCTGCTGGTTTACTTGGAGAACCATGCTGCCATGTGTCTCAGAGCCTCACGTAGTGCAGAGCTCTTCCCTGTGCTGAGGTGCTTTTTGTTTCTCCTTGTAACTCGCATCTCGGGGGGATCTGCTGTTCTTCCCCTCTGTTCCTGGCAGCGCTGTGTTGAATGCAGCCCGGCTGTGCTGCGTGCAGCCCTTCGTATTCTGAGACCTTGCAGCGTCAGGAGAAGCACTTTGGCTTCTGTGGAAAGGAGGAACCCCTTCTGGCTTCGTGGGCACTGAACCACAGAGGGAATGTCTGTGCTCAGCATTACTGCAGTGAGGATTTCAGCAACAGTTTGAGAATGAGAGGGAAAAAGGCCTGAAGTTGGGGTGTGTCGCACAGGCTCTGACAATAGCTCCTGCCTTCCTGGAGATGCTTATCGGCCTGCAAGTGTGCCCAGCTCACACAGCTCCAGCCATCTGTTCTCAAGGCAGGAGAGAGACTGCACATAACAGGATGGCGTGGTCGCCTCACAGTGCTTGTGTTGGGTGGTCTCATCCCAAAAGATGGGAAAGCCCATCCCAAGGACCTGCAGCTCCAGTCCAGCCTGGAGAAACCAGGCTCACCTCCACCTCTGCTCCCCACAAAGCTTCTCAATAAACAGAGGGGAGTTTCCTTTGGATCCCATAGCAGGGCAGAACATCACGTGCCGTTCTCTCTTTCCCTTCCATGGGAGAAGCCAGGTGGCACAGGGCTGCTGCCCTGACATTTCTGCAAAGAAGAACAGACATGCAGTGAGTGGTGCTGGTGCACCAGGACTTTCCCAGAGCCGACACTCAGCAGGGCAGGGGAGGGCCGGGCAGAGGGCAGCATGCAGCAGCTCCCTTCTTGCCTTTTGCACTGCTTTGTGCAAGTTCTGCGCCTGGATATGGGGTGAAATCAGAGCCAGTTTCCAAAGGGCACTCTTAGAAACACGTACCCCTGTTTACAGCCTGCTGAGCCTCCTGTCTGCCTTTGGACAGAAGGGGTGGGCAGTCCCCTGCCGTGCCAGGCCCAGCACCGGGCTCAGCCCACACTGTTTGTGTCTGTTAATCATTGCTGCTGTTTGCTGCCTCGCTGAGGTGAGCGACCTTCCTGCCCTGTGAGCTGCCAACCGAAAACCATGCACGTGTGGGGCCAGGAGACACCGTAACTGTGAGAGGGGCTGGGAAAGGGTTCTGGGAAAGCACCTCCCCAGAGGCTGCAGCTGCAGAGCAGCCCGCCTGCCCAGGGCTCACCGCTGCCTACAGCCGGGCTGCAGCCCACCCAGCAAACCCTGCGCCGGCACAGCGCCTGCAGGGCCGCAAGCTGGGCCTGTCTGCTGGGACTGACTTGGGCAGGCTGACCTGGAGGAGGGTTTGGGTGCTGGGAGGGCTGTGATGCTCGCTGTGCGTTCAGCTCGTGCGGCCAAACCCCGTGGGAGGTTCAGCTGCCAGATGTGCGGTGCGTGGCTCTGCTTTCCTCCCTGCGTGACCCAAAGCAGCGGCCTCAGCCCAGAGCTGCATCTCCGCTGTGCGGCGCGAGGAAGGCAGACCTCCAGAATGCCTCAGCACCCAGGAAAGCTTTCTATTATGGAAAATGTCAGCGCTATTAAAAAGATTATATATATCCATAATGTTAGAAAGCCTGTCGCTGATTAAAATGGAAGGCAGAGGCCGGGGGAGCGGGGGTGGCACCGAAACGATCGAGAGACTTATTTTGTAATGTCATCCGATGCCTCCTCTGCCCCCAGCCGGGCTGCGGGAGCTGCTCGGGGCAGGGGAAGAATCTGCTCCAAATTTAGATCCGGGCAGACATTGCAATGAACTCGGATCGCCGCGGCAGCCTCGGGTACCAGCGAGGGAGCTGCATTGCTGGGCGGGGTGGGGGGAGGACGGGCAGCATCGTTCAGAGCACATCCGAGCGCGGGGATGGCTGATGGCTGATGGCTGCTTTCTGTCTAAAAATAATGGGAGGAAAAAAAAAAAAAAAAAAAAAAAAAAAAAAAAAAAGCTTGCAGCGAGCAGCGCCTGGCTGTCTGCCATGGGGGGCAGTGACGGAGCATTCCAGCATCCCCGCCTCCCGCATGCGGCGGGTTGGGGCTCGGCGCCGCATCCCCGCGGCCCGCAGCGCACCGGGGGGGCTGAGCGCGGCTGCCCGGGGCCGGGGGGGCCGTGCCGGGGCTCGGGCGGCCCCGAAGGGGTTAAGGCGCGCGGCCGGACCTGCCCAGCCAGCCCGGCGGGTCGGCGGAGCGCGGCGGACGGCGGGCGGGCAACGGCCGCCTCCAGCGCTTCCACCGGCACCGGGGAATCGGCGGCGGATCGGCGGGGCCGCTCTCCGCGTAGGTAAGCGGGAGGAGGGAGGGCGGACGGACGGAGGAAGGTTCTGGAGGCGGGAGCGCCGCGGGTTGCGGAGGGCCGGCGGTGCGGTGCCGCTGCTCCGGGCAGGGCCTGCGGCTGCCCGAGTCCCGCCGGCACCGGGGCGGCTGCGGTCCCCGAAGGGTTCCGGTGCTCGGGGCCGGGTCGCTCCTCGCCGCTCCCTCCATTTCGTGCGCCGCTCCTCCCAGCCCCGCACCTGATTAAAGATGAAGCGAGCCTTCCCTTCCTCCCTGCCATGTTCCCCGGCCTCCCCGGCTCGCTTCCCGCTCTGCCTTTTCCCCGTCCTCCCCTCGGTTCTCTCTTTCCCCTTTCCTGCGCGCTCCCGGCCGCGTTCCCCCACCTCCGCTTCACCTCCGCGGTCCCCGTGCCGGGACGCAGCGATGAGGACCCGTCCCGCCGCCCTTCTCCCACCGGGCAGCCCCGAGCTCAAGGTCACTGCAGTAATTCCATACGGCTGCCGCCTTATCTCCCGCACAGCTTCTATTTCACCGCCTTTATATTCTGGGGAACGCTGTGCCGGACAAAACCTTCTCTTCTCTGCAGCGCTTCAGCCCGGGCCACGCTCCTCCCCCCCATCCCAGCCCCTTCTCCATCTGTCCGCACGCAGCATTCCCAGGAAGGCCGCGCAGGTCCATCTGGACCGGCTTCCCGGCCCGGTCCCGTATCGCTGCGCTGGGGCCGTGCCCGGCTCTGGGAGCTGTTGGCGGCAGGAGGGACGTCCTGCCCCGCAGCACCGGGCTTCGCTGGGCCGGCGGCGCGGCTTTATCTGTTCCCGAGTGCTGGCAGCAGGCACGGTGCGGGTCAGAGTCCCGGAGGACTTTGCCGCACCGCCGCCCTCATCCCAAAGCATTCCCGTGCCAGGCGAGACGGATCCAAAGGCCGCGGCGCCGGCAGCACTGCGGAGGGGAATCGGGACAGGGAAGTGTCGGGTGAGAAACTTCAGCCGGCCGCGAGCGGCAGAGCCGGCTGCGTGACTCACGGGGACGGCCGAGCTGCGGTGCCGGAGGTGCCGGACCGGCTGCGAGGCTCGCGGGCTCTGCCCGTCGGCTCCGCGGTGTCGGCAGCCGGGAGAGCCGCGTGCCGGGGCTGCGGTGCGGGGAGGTGCTGGGAGCCGAGGCGGCTGTCGGCTGCCGGTCGCTGCTGTCTGTGCGCTGTGCTGCCGAGATAGGCCCGGGCCCGCCGGCTTATCGCAGAACTGCCGGTGAGTTCTGGTGCGGGAGCGTGCGGGGCTCCACCCGGTGCCAGCAGCCCCTGCCTGTCGGCTTTGCTGATCCCAGGGATCAGATGGGGATCGCGGTGCTTTCCCAGCTGGCGGCTGAGGGGTCAGGGAACAGAGCTGTAATGGGGTCATGAGGAACAGGCGCAGTGCAGCCGTGTGGTTTTGCAACCTCCCTGCGTGGCCCATGAAGGACGGGCACTTACAGGCAGGAAGGGATCGGGGCAGCTCCTGGTACTGGCATGGCAGGGCTGCACGGTGACAGCCTGCAGGACAGGCTGCCTTTGGGGGCCCTGCTGATAGTGATACTGGTGTGGGTCGCCAGGAGCATTGCCACCACATTGCAGCAGCAGCCTCCCCAGTGCACGGGAGGCTCAGGCACAATCTGGGGCTTTGAGAAGGCTTTGTGTTACCTGCTGATTGCTGGAGAATAGCGCTCTGACTCAGTGACCCCGTGGTTCCTCCCCAGGAGTAAAATATCCATGTTTGCTGGGAGAAATGACCCGAATAGCTGCAGGTGCCAGTAGGTCAGGGCAGATTCGGAGTCACACTGGGACTGGTCTTTGTGTGGTGCATTCTGGTGGCACTGGGAGTCTGGAAGCCACAGCGGGGCTGCAGGCAGCGTGCTGGGGGCTGGTGGGGCTGAGGCCTGGAGGCAGCTAGGGGCTGGAGGAGGGAGCTGCCATTTTCAGGTGGGTGCTTCTCACAGCAGAAGCGCCTGGTAAAAGCTCATCCAAATGTTGCTGAATCTGAAGCCAAATCTCTTGGCAGCTCTGCATTGCTAGCTATTGGTTTTCTGTACGATTCTTTCCCATCCAGCATCCCGCCTGCTTCTGGTGAGTGAGAGCAGCTCACACCATGGCAATGGGCAGTTCCACCTTGAGAAGTGCCCGAGGTGCTACGGGATGGGGCTCTGGTGCCTGGGGTGGTGCTGAGCTGTCTCCATTCCTCACTGCAGGCACTGGTGAGGCTGTGAGCACCCGTTCCATCCCTGCTGCGCGCGCCCGCTGTCAGCGGGTCCTGGGCACCACGCAAAGATGACCACCTCGGCCCTGCGCCGGCAGGTGAAGAACATCGTGCATAACTATTCAGAGGCGGAGATCAAGGTGCGAGAGGCCACCTCCAATGACCCCTGGGGACCCCCCAGCTCCCTGATGTCGGAGATCGCGGACCTCACCTTCAACACGGTGGCCTTTGCCGAGGTCATGGGGATGATCTGGCGACGGCTGAACGACAGCGGCAAGAACTGGAGGCACGTGTACAAAGCCCTCACCCTGCTGGACTACCTCATCAAAACCGGCTCCGAGAAGGTGACCCACCAGTGCCGGGAGAACCTTTACACCATCCAGACGCTGAAGGACTTCCAGTACGTGGATCGTGACGGCAAGGACCAGGGCATCAACATCCGGGAGAAGGTGAAGCAGGTGATGGCGCTGCTGAAGGACGAGGAGCGGCTGAAGCAGGAGCGGGCGCACGCGCTGCAGACGAAGGAGCGCATGGCCCTGGAGGGGATGGGCAGCGGCAGCCATCAGTCCACCTACGGCCGCCGCGCATCGCCCTACGGGGACGACTATGGCCGGACGCGGGGCTCACCCTCCTCCTTCAACTGTGAGTCCTGCCCCGGGGGCCGGTGGGGAGGACGCTGTGCCGGGTGCGCTCCCTCTTTCTGGGAGGCGATGCTCAGCTGCCCTGAACCCGTGGCTCATTTGAGGTTGTAAGCATTTATGCGGGGTACGTCCCCTTGGGAGACAAGACACTCTGGAGCTGCAGATGTGGATGGGATTGGGAGGAGGCTGACAGGTGGCTGATCTCCCCAGAGTCCCAGCACCACTTCTTCACCTGTTCTTCTTTTCTCTCCTAGCATCTTCCTCATCCCCACGGTTCGCCTCTGACCTGGAGCAAGCACGTCCCCAGACAACGGGTGAGGAGGAGCTGCAGCTGCAGCTCGCCCTGGCAATGAGTCGGGAGGAGGCTGAGAAGGTAGGGCGGTGCGGCGGGGCTGCCCTGTACCCAGGGCTTTGGCCATTATGGAGAAGGGGTGGCTTGGGGCTGCCCGACGCCTGTGCACTGACCCGCAACTGCATCGGGCTGCTCGCGCTGTGCCCGCCTCCCAGTCACAGCAGCGTGGAGGCAGCACCATGGATGAGACACAGGCACGTGCGCTTCTCCTGGACCCTGGGATGGCGGGGGGGCCCTTCTTCATTCACCAAACCTGGCTGACTTCCACCGAGGGCTTCTGGTCCTGACACTCATTTCTGTCACTTTTGTCAGAGGCCATTTGTGCAGAGGATGATCTGCCTCTGCCCGTGGCTGCTCCTTTCGAGCAGGAGGAGCTGTGCAGGGATGTGGGCAGCCAACAAGCTGTGGCCTCAACTGCAGTGCCTCCTCCAGGCCCGTCCCCTCTCCTATCTGCTCCACGGCCCCGTTTCCTTGGGGACAGATTATTTGCACGCCGGCTGAGATTGTCGCTGGCTGGCACGGTGTGTGTGGAGCACACAGGGACGGCCAGGCACAAAAGGACGCGGTTGCCAGCGGGTGTCCCCACACGTGGGCAGTGTCCTTGGGCAGACAGCACCGTGTCCTCAGACCTGCCGGACTAGGAGACATACTTCTGGCACAGCACTTAGCACTGCCCGCTTCCCCTGCCTGGTGGAGACTGAACAGCATGTGTGTATCCCTATTTCTGTCCTGGAAATGCAGTATTTATAGCTTCCACATTCTGCCGTGACGAGTGCTGTAGGAACATGCTCTTGAAAGCACTGCCTGTTGGAGACCACCTG
Organism: Centrocercus urophasianus; assembly: GCF_019232065.1. Classification (NCBI taxonomy): domain Eukaryota; kingdom Metazoa; phylum Chordata; class Aves; order Galliformes; family Phasianidae; genus Centrocercus; species Centrocercus urophasianus. Next base: position 4,837,159 of record NW_024884978.1, on the reverse strand, counting down.
GGCTGTGCACATTCCTGCACGCGTGTACAGCCGTGCACACACACACAGACACTCCGCATCAGGGCTGCCACGGTGGTACGGGGATGAACCCCCCCAAGAGCTTGGCTGTGAGCTTCTGTATGGGGCAGACCCTGAGCCCGGGCCGTTTGGGGCTCCCAGTGCTGGGCTCAGCGGCGAGGGGCCGCAGGGTGCTGGCGGTGAGGATGGCGACCACCGAGCCGCTCGGCAGACTGAGGTCCAGCTGAAATTTCACCCGATTTCCTCTGTTGGCAGAAGCCACTTCCTCCAATTTCCAGTACAGATGAAGAAAGGCAATTGCAGCTAGCGCTCGCGCTGAGCAAAGAGGAGCATGAGAAGGTACCCGTGCCCTGCAGCCCCGGGCGCTCCGTCTCTCGCACTTGGGCTTCTCTCTGCCTCGCGCAGCAGCCCCGCTGCTGGCAGCACTCGCGCTCGCTTTGCTTTCCCTGCCGTGGGGCCGCTCGCTGTGCACTCTCCTGGCGCTCAGCCTGGTGGAGCCCTCTGCTCAGACGCTGGGACTTTTGGGGGATGCGGTGGCAGCTCCTGCGCTGGGTCTGTTTCCTGGAGAAGGCTCTTGCTGCGGGACTGCTGGGGCTCACGGCCCCGTTCCTTGTTCCCTCCCGCAGGAGGTGAGGGCATGGCAAGGGGAGAACTCCCTGCTGCAGAGAGCCTTGGAGGAGACTGCCCAAGGTGGGGAGGAAGAGCAGGAAGAGGATAAGATGAAGAAAAGCCAGGTGAAGCACCAGAGGCTGCACATGCAGCCTCTTAAGTGATGCTGTGGCCCTGGGCTGGGCTCTCAGGTCAGCCCTGGGCTCCCCTCACTTCTTTATTCCCTTTCTGTTTGCAGTCCTCTATCCTGGAGCTGGCAGATATATTCGGGCCGGCACCAGCTCCTTCCAGCCACACGTCTGCTGACCCATGGGACATGCCAGGTGGGGGCTGCTGAAGCTTGGGGCGGCAGCACACTCCTCTCCCCTCCTCTGTCCCTGTGCAATTCCAAATGTTCCACAATGACCTTTGGCTTCTCCTCCCTCCCCTGCCCTGTCCTTTGTACATCTGGGTGGCAGTGCTGATGGGAATCCACAGTCCCTGAGTGCATCCCTGATATGCGGCATTCTCTTATCTTTGGTTTCCCTTTTCAGATATGAAACCCAAAGCGGAGCCAGCAGCCTGGACTGGCACAGCAGACCCCTGGGTGCCAGTGCTATCCAGCAGTGGGGAGCCCATGCCCCAGGCAGGCACTACATCCCAGCAAACAGCTGCTGGGCCCTGGGATTTCCCCCCTGCCTCTGCTGACCCATGGGGGAAGGCAGCCGCCTCGTCTGGCTTCACCCCTGCAGACCCTTGGACAGCCACGTCCCCACCGGCCCAGGGCTCCGGCACTACGCCAGCCACTGACCCCTGGGCTGCTGTGGCTGAGCCTAACCCTAACCCTGGTAAGCAGCTTGGGTGGTGATGGGGTTTTGCTAGGGACCATGCATTGTGCTGGCTGTCCCTGACAGCTCGGGTGCCCGCCCTTCTCCTGTAGCCAGCTCTGCCATCCTGCAGGACCTCCTTGGTGTGCTGAAGACTTCAGGGAACCTTTTGTTCTAGTGCAAGCTAGTCAGGCTGTTGAAATTACTGTGGCAGCTAATGAAGCCCTCCCACAGTGGGCTGATGTTCCCCTGTTGATACCTACTGGCTTGGCCCCTCTTAAAACAGCCCGCGACAGGACGGTTGGTGTCTGCAGGTGCGGTGCTGCAGATGGGGGCTGTTTATAGGAGAAATCTGTGTTTCTGAGCTTGGTGCTGCTCTCACTTCCTCCTCGGCTGCTTCCTCCCACCTTGTGGCAGTCCTGTGTCCACTGCCCACAACACATGGGGAGTTGCCCAGACTTTTGGTCCCAAGAGGCAAGAGCATAACCAGAGCTGGATGTAAGCGCTGGTCTTCAAACCATCACCTCGTGCTTTTTTCCTCCTGACTGTGCTGCCTGGGGGTGTTTTCCACTCAAGGCCAGGCTCCCGTTCTGGCCCATTCTGGTCTCTGGGCTGGTGCGTGCACTGACTGCAGCCCCACACGCCTCCCAGCCTTTGCTCCCCTCCTTGAGTCTCACCTCTTCCCCCCAGCTTCAGGGGGGGATGCTTTCGACCTGTTTGCAAAGCAACCCGAGGCAGCTGAGCAGCCGGAGATGGAGCATTCGCAGCCGCCCTCCTCGGTGAAGTCCAGCAGCCCCGCCGGTAAGCGGAGACACGGGGCGGCGTGGGCAGGGGGTGACGTTCCTCCATCCCCGTCCCTGCTTCCACAGCCAGCCTGGAGCTGCTCCCACATTTGTGCATGGCTCCTTGCGGTGTGGCCAAAGCCTGTCCCGTGTGCACCCCGCAGTCGGGGGGGTGTCGGGGTTGCCTGCGGTCGGCGCCCAGGCAGCCCACTGACAGCCCTCTCCCCCGCCGCAGAGCTGGACCCTTTTGGCGACCTGTTCCCCGGCACCAAGCAGGACCCGGCCAAGAGCTTTGACCTCGCGAACCTGGCCGACTCGCTGCCCGAATCCTGCAAGGAGCGGAAGGACTGTAAAACCCCCGAGGCTTTCCTCGGCCCCGCCGCCTCCTCGCTGGTCAACCTGGACTCGCTGGTGGCACCGCCGCAGGCCGCCAAGACCCGCAACCCCTTCCTGTCGGGTGGGTGCCGGGCTGAGCCGCGGGGCGGGATTGGGGCGCGATTGGGGCGGGATCGGGGCGCGGCGGCCGCCTGACGCCCCCCGTATCTTCCCGCAGGTCTCAGCACGCCGTCCCCCACCAACCCCTTCAGCCTGGCCGAGCAGCCCAAGCCCACGCTCAACCAGATGCGGACCGGCTCCCCGGTGCCCGGCCTGCCCGCCGCCCTGCCCGCCAACGCCATGACCTACAGCGCGTCTCTGCCGCTGCCGCTCAGCAGCGTCCCCGCCGCCCTGCCCGCCTCCGCCAGTGCCTTCCCGCAGGCGGGGGCCGGGCCGTTCCCCGAGCTGCCCGGCGCTTTGCCGCAGCCTCTGCTGCCGCTGAGCGGCCCCCCGGCCCCCCAGGGAGGGCTCAACCCCTTCCTCTGAGGGCTGCGGGCCGGCACCGCGGGCGGGCTCTCGCTCCTTCCCGGCCGTTCCCCCGCCGCTCCCACCGCCGGGGACGGCAAGCAGCGCGAGCCGCCCGCAGGAACCGCGCCCGGAGCATCAGTGGGCTCCGGGACTGTCCGCTCTGCGCGCAGCGCCTCGGTGCGCGGCCGGGAACGGCTCGGCGGGGCGGGGGGAGGCCCTGGGGCGGACGGACGGTGCCTCCTCTTCGCTCTTCTGCCCTGGAAACGCCCCGTTCCTCTTAACGTGCTGCCCTCTCCGCGCGGCTCTCGGCCGGTTCGCGCTCTCCCCGCTCTGGATGTTACTCCGCTTGGGCACCGTGTCCCCGCTCTCCAGCCCGGGTCAGCCCCGGCTGCGAGCCCTTCGCAGTCCTCCGTGCCCCCGGATCCCGCGCAGAGCCCGGGCCGGGCGCTCCGCCCTACGGGGAGCACCGGAAGCAGCGCTCGGTACCGCGGGCAGCGCTGCTCGGGGGGGCGGGCGTTGCGTCGTGCTTCAGCGCGTGCCGCCGGCAGCGCTGCTCCACGCGGGGTGACTCCGCGTCCGGAACCGCCGCGGCCGCCCCGGCATTCGGGAACCGTGAGCTGACCGCCGCAATAAAATACCGGAACGGACACCGCTTGCCGCCTTCTTACCGCTCTCTCCGCCCCGCGCGGGGCGGGCTCGGCTCGGCTCGGGGGCGGCCCCAGGAAGGCAGTTTGGTGCCCGGCTCCGCCCCTCCCCCGTCGCCATGTTCGCGGTGCCGCTGCGCAGGGCCCGCAGGTATGGGGGAGAGCCGGGAGACGGAGCTGGGAGCGGCCGAGCGGGGGGAGCGCTGCGGCACAGCGTGCATTGCCGGCCCCGCGCCCTGCAGCGCCCTGCAGCGCCCTGCCTGCCGCTCCGTGCCGCTCCGTGCCGCTCCGTGCGCCCCTTCTGCTTGCCGGAGTGCTACCCGCTTCCAGTGCACTGCTCTGGATACTCCCTGCCCCGCTTCCGCATCCCCTGAATCCTCCCCGTGCCCTCTCCGTATTCTCTGCGTTCTCTTGAACCCCCTCCCAGACCTCTGCATCCTTTCTGCGTGCCCCGAAGAGCTCCCTGCGCCTCTTCTTATCCTTCCTGCTATCTCCTGCGTCGTCCCTTTTTTCCGTGTGCCTCCTTCTTTGTTCCCCTGAATCCTTTCTGTGCCCTCTGCATGCCTGTAAATCCTGCGTCCTCCCTTGCATTCCCTTAAATCCTGCTTGTATCTCCTCCTGCCTTCCTCCCCCCTGCATTTTCCCCTTGCACTCCCTTTGCATCTCTCCTATATCCTCTGTTTTGTGACTGTGTTCCCACCACGTGCCCTTCCTGCACCCCTTGCTGCTACCTCCATACTTGTGCACCCCTCCCTCTGTCCCCAGCACCAGGAGGATCCCCTTGTCCCCCTCCCAATGCTGGGGCAGAGCCCAGGAGGGGTTTCACTGGTTCGCCGAGGGCTCTGGCTGTGCAGCGTGCCGGGGACACAGCACCCCGCATCGGGCTCTCCCCGTGGGCAACAAAGTGAATTAACGAGTGAATGAACGAACTAATGAGCGCATCCCGTGCTGCAGGCCGGTGTTCCTAGCGGGCAGCATGGCCATGGCCACGGCCGGGAGGAGCAGCCCGGCCCGCCCCACCAACCGGCTCATCTACGAGAAGTCCCCGTACCTGCAGCAGCACGCCCGCAACCCTGTGGACTGGTGAGAGCGCACCGAGCCCTTCCTCCTCATCCTCCCCTAGCAGGGCTGGCACCAGGAGGCTGCTGCCTGATGTGCAGCTCCAGAGTGGGCCCTGATGGCAGCTGTGCCCCACGGGCTGCTCCTCATCCTCTGCAGGTACCCTTGGGGTCAGGAAGCCTTTGATAAAGCGAAGCAGGAGAACAAGCTGATCTTCCTGTCAGGTAACTGGCAGCCAGGTGTACCTTTATGTGTCCCAGTCGTAAATGAGCTGCGGGGTGAGGCTGCCCGGCGCTCATTCCTTACCACTGAGAGCCGTAACAGCTCTGTTGGAAGGCGGGCTGCATTCAGGGGCCATCGTGGCCATCGAGGCCCTTGTCCTGGGAGAGCTGAGGAGTGCAGAGCAGCAGGTGAGCCAGAGGGATGCCTCTGTGCTGCTCCTCCACTCCGTATGGCACAGAGCTGTGCTGGGGCGTGGGGCTGGGAAAGGCTGTGCCCCAGAGAGCGGTGGGCACAGCAGGGGCTGTGGGAGGGCTGGGGCTCCGCTGTCAGACAGCGGGGTGGAGGTGGGGCGGTGCAGTGTGGTGTCCCTGTGCACCCATCCCGGCTGCTCCGTGGCTCTGTGGCCTCACCCTGCGTGCTGCGCTCGCTTTCAGTCGGGTACTCCACCTGCCACTGGTGCCATGTGATGGAGGAGGAGTCCTTCAAGAACGAGGAGATCGGTGAGATCATGAGCAAGAACTTTGTGTGCATCAAGGTGGACCGTGAGGAGCGGCCGGACGTGGACAAAGTGTACATGACCTTCGTGCAGGTGGGGGAGCGCGGCAGGGCTGGGGCACGCTCTGCCCTTCTTTCTCGAGGCTCCTTTCTGTGTTCCCGAGGAGCCCCCCATGAGATCCTTCTGCCCCATGTCCCCCAGGCCACCAGTGGCGGCGGGGGGTGGCCGATGAGCGTCTGGCTGACTCCGGACCTCAAGCCCTTTGTTGGGGGCACGTATTTCCCCCCTGAGGACAGCGCTCATCATGTGGGCTTCCGGACTGTGCTGCTCCGCATCGCAGAGCAGGTAAGCGGGCAGCTGGGGGCGGTGCTCAGAATTGGGGTGGTGTTGATGGGGAGCAGCCACGGGAAGCAGAGGCTGAAGGAGGGTGGGTGGGATGGGGGTGAGGGTGGGGATGGAGTGGGGGTGGGGATGGGGATGCGCTGCGCAGGGGGAGGGCACTGAGAAATGCAGACAAAGGTTGGGTTGGGAGGCAGAAAAAAGGCAAGAAGAGGAAGCACTGATTTTCTCACCGCCGCTCAGTGGAGGCAGAACCAGGAGGCCCTGCTGCAGAGCAGCCAGAGGATCCTGGAAGCGCTGCACTCCCTGTCCCGGGTCGGCACACAGCAGGCAGCCCCCCCGGCCCTGGAGGTGCTGACCACCTGCTTCCAGCAGCTCTCCGGCTCCTACGATGAGGAGTATGGCGGCTTCTCACAGAGCCCCAAGTTCCCCACACCAGGTCAGTGTGGTCCCTGTGGCTGAGCCTGGCCAGTGCACAGAGCTCACTCTGCAGCCTGTCCCTGTCTTTCAGTGAATTTGAATTTCCTCTTCACCTACTGGGCTCTGCACAGAACAACCCCAGAAGGGGCCCGTGCCCTGCAGATGTCTCTGCACACTCTCAAGATGATGGCACATGGGGGCATTCACGATCACATTGGTCAGGTAGGAGGAGTGCCCTGGAGTTAAACTGCAGCAATGTGCAGGTGGAGCACGATGGTGACACCTGTGTGTTCCTCACAGGGCTTCCATCGCTACTCTACTGACCAACACTGGCACGTCCCACACTTTGAGAAGATGCTGTATGACCAGGGGCAGCTGGCAGTTGTGTACAGCAGAGCCTTCCAGGTGTGGCTGTGGGCTCCTGCAGGGCTTGGGCTGCCCATCAGTGGGCACAGAGCACTCCCCTATTCCCCATCTGTAGCGTTTGTTGTGCAGGCAGGAGTGCTGTACAGGTCTGTGATATTAGCCCGTGAGGCTCTAAATGTGCCTCGTGTTTAAAATCCTTGCCCAGCACTTCTCCCCCTTGTAGCTCTTTCCGTGTCCCGTTACTTCTTGCTGTGTCTCCTTCCCCCCTGCCCGTTGTAACACAGCAGTGATCACCGCCTCGCCTCCCCTGCAGATCTCTGGTGATGAGTTCTTTGCCGACGTTGCTGCCGACATCCTGCTGTACGCCTCGCGGGACCTGGGCAGCCAGGTGTGTTCCCCAGGTCACTTACTTACCCTGCCTGGGATGCAGTGCTGTGCTGCAGGGCTGTGCCCACAGCCGCACATCTCTGCTGTTTCCTCCCCAGACCGGAGGCTTTTACAGTGCAGAGGATGCAGATTCCTACCCGACGGCCGCCTCCAGCAAGAAGCAGGAAGGAGCTTTTTGTGTGTGGGCAGCCGAGGAGGTCCGGGCTCTGCTCCCTGACACGGTGGAGGGGGCTGCAGAGGGCATAACCCTGGGAGATGTCTTCATGCACCACTATGGGGTGAAGGAGGACGGCAACGTGAGCCCCAGGAAGGTGAGGGGTCGTGCAGACCTCACCGGGAGCATTGCTGCACCCGAGGCACGTGGGTCCAAGCCGTGTTCCTAGAGCAGAGCTCTCCTTGCAGGACCCCCATAAGGAGCTGCAGGGCAAGAATGTCCTCATTGTCCGTTCCTCCCCGGAGCTGACAGCCGCGCGCTTTGGGCTGCAGCCGGGGCAGCTGAGTGCTGTGCTGCAGGAGGGCAGGCACAGGCTGCAGGCAGCCCGGGCACAGCGCCCACGGCCCCACCTGGACACCAAGATGCTGGCCTCGTGGAACGGTGCGTGGATCTACAGCCGTCTGTGTGGCTGCTGCTGGTGTGAGATAGTGCTGTGTTGGGCTTTTTTATTTTCTTCTTGCCAGCAGAGAGCAGCAAAACTCTTCCCTGGCACAGCCTGCTTGGCAGGACTGGGAGGGATGGGGCTGAGGTCTGTGCTCACCACATATCAGCAGGGTGAGAATGGGGTGCTGTTCCTGTCCCTGTGGGACGTGCCTGCAGCCTGAGCTGGAAGTACAGCGCAGAGCCAAGTCTCACAGCCTGTGCCCACAGGCAAAGGCTGAGATCTTGCTGTGGTTTCAGTGCTCTGCCTTTCTCTGGATGGTAGTTCAGTGAGGGACTTTCTGGGAGGCTGGAAGAGAGCAGAGGAGATGATGGCCTGCAGTTACAATGTCAGGGAGCATGAGCTTTGTGTGAAGCATCCTGTGGAGGAAAATGTGTGACACCCAGCCATTCCCTTGTGCCTGAGCTTTCCCTGTGCCCACGCAGGACTGATGATCTCAGGTTTTGCCCAGGCTGGAGCAGTGCTGGCCAAGCAGGAGTACGTGAGCCGGGCAGCGCAGGCGGCTGGCTTTGTGCGCAGGCACCTCGTGGAGCCAGGCAGCGGCAGGCTGCTGCGGAGCTGCTACCGTGGCGAGGCCGATGTGGTGGAGCAGAGGTGAGTGGTGGTGCAAGAAGTGTCACTCAGCCCAAATCCTTTCCATTTCTTGTCTTTGGAGCTGGTAGGAGCCTTTCTGTTCTGCTGCTGACCTGCACTACCCTCATATGGTGCCTTGGCACAGCCACTGCTGAGCTCGGGCTGAGCTCGGGAGGCAGCCAAGCAAGGCGGTGTCTCCTTGGTCACAGACAGCAGTGCAGAGAGTTTCCCCCAGCCTGCCCTGCTGGGCAGCAGACACTGGTGTCTTTCCCCCCTGCTGTTGCAGTGCTGCTCCCATTCATGGATTCCTGGAGGATTACGTCTTCATCATTCAGGGTCTCTTTGACCTCTATGAAGCTTCGCTGGACCAGAGCTGGCTGGAGTGGGCCCTGCAGCTCCAGCACACACAAGACAAGCTCTTCTGGGACCCCAAAGGCTTTGCGTACTTCTCCAGTGAGGCTGGTGACCCCTCATTGCTGCTGCGCCTGAAGGACGGTGTGTGGGGACCCTGGGCAGGTCAGGGGTGGTGCTGGCACTGGGCTGGTTGTGACACCTTGTCCCCTGCAGACCAGGATGGAGCAGAGCCCGCTGCCAACTCCGTCACTGTCACAAACCTGCTCCGAGCAGCCTCGTACTCTGGCCACATGGAGTGGGTGGAAAAAGCTGGGCAGATCCTGGCTGCCTTCTCTGAGAGGCTGCAGAAGATCCCACTGGCCCTGCCAGAGATGGCCCGGGCCACTGCCATGTTCCATCACACCCTCAAACAGGTATGAGCTGGTGTGCCCTCCTCCTTTCTGGGTGCAGGAGTGGGAACACGGAACTTCAGCCCTCTGTATCTGTGCTGCATCTGGACAGGTGGTGATCTGTGGGGACCCCCAAGGAGAAGACACCAAAGAGATGCTTCGCTGCGTGCACTCCACCTTCATCCCCAACAAGGTACAGCAGTCAGCCTGTCCCTGTTCTGTCCTCACGGCTGCAGCCACACTCCCTGCAGCTGTTGCAATCCCGTTGTATTCCCAGCGTGGCCGTAGCATCCCCTGGCCAAGGCACCAGTGTCCCTCTGTAACCCAGCTAGGGTGAGCTGGGACAGACTGAGCAGAAGCTCCCTTGCCTGTCTCTGTGTCAGCTGCCCATGGAGGCTGTGTTCTGTGAGTGCCTGGCAGCAGTCAGTGATGGTGTCAGAGAGACAGGAGCCCTCTCCGTGGGGATGCAACAGTCAGTCCTCCCCACACCGTCCCTGCAGTGCCTCGCTCCCTGTGCTGCGTCTGAGCCCCCTCTGCTCTGCCTTGATTCCTCTTGCTTCCTTGGAAGGGTTACAGTGGGTGACCCAGTTTGCAGGCTTGGAAAGCACCGTGCTGCTGGGAGCTCCCCTCTACCTTCCCCACAGCCACTCCGGGTGCCCCAGTGTGCCCTGGGAGGGGGCACAGCCGATGGCTCCAGGAGCACAGCAGGGTGTTTGTTTGGGAGGCTGAGGCTGGGCATAGGCAGGGGATGTACTGTGGGATGCAGAGCTGGAACAAGCTGGGCACCGAGTGGGATGGGGTTTGCAGCAAGTAGGAGTTTCCTTCTTGCTCGGGAACGTGTCAGGGAGCTCCCTGCCAGGTGTGGTCCCATAAGGCGCGTGTCTGCTTCTCCATGCACGTCCTATGGGAGCTGTAGGACCTGAGCTCGCCCTGCAGTTCCTGCAGCACGTGGTGCTGAGCCTGTCTCCAGCAGATGGGATGTTGCAGCCCCGCACCCATTGTGCTGACAGCTGCTGCTCCCCGCTGTCAGCACGGCCGGGCCCAGCGGTCTGCGCTGTTCAGTGTCAGCAGGGCGTGATGGAGGGTGACAGCGAGACAGCGCCGCAGAGCTGGGCATCCCCAGGCCGTTGCACTGGGACTCACACAGTGCCACGCTCGTACCCACAGCTGGTTTGTGTTCTGCAGCTGCCCCCCGTACAGATCTGTGCGCTGGGAGATGAGACCCGAGTCTGACACCGAGGTTGGCGTGGGCTGTGTTCAGTGCCTCCTGCACCCGCCCCTGCTGGCTGTGCAGGGCACAAGGTGCAGCCCCTGCATTTCCTACCCCATCCCTCGGCCTCTCCCTCCCTCCCACCCCAGCAGCAGCCCCAGTGCTGCAGCCCTCAGTCACAGCCTCAGGGATGCAGCTGCTCTGGGAATCGGGGCTGGAGGAGACGTCAGCATCGCCCCCGCTCCCCGGTGCTGGCAGGGCGCTGGAGGCCAGCCCAGGCTGCGGGAACGCAATTAATTAGGTCGCTCCAGTAATTAATTCCTTCCAAACCTCACATTGAAATCCTCGCTGTAATGATAAAGCAGCATTGAGGGCGCCGGCAGATTGAGATGGGCTGGCGGGCGGAGGAGCGCTGTGCTGGGACGTGGTGCTGCTGTGCTGGGCACCGCCTGCTTTCCCTGTGCTGCTCCCAGGGCATCAGTGTGACCAGATGCAGCCACCCCCATCGCTGCCATCTCCCTGCCTGTGTTCGCCCTGGGGCCGGCGGGCCGGATCACGATCCTGGTTGAGATCCCGGCCCTATTAATGGTCTTCAGGGTAATTGTGGAGGATCCCATTATCTCCTCAGCTGCAGCATGCGAGCTCCCCGGCTCGCCTTTATCCTGGCCCCGCAAGAGGACCTTAGGGAGCATGTGAGAAAAATGAATAATGAATTTCAGATTGGACATGAATTGGTAATTAATCACTCCTGGAATTAATTCCAGACAAAGGCAGAGAGGGAGGAGGGCAGGGGGAGCAGGCTGAGGGCCAGGCAGGGGCTGAGCAAGGTGGGCTGCATGTGCTCCCAGCCTTCCCTGTCAGCCCACAAGGCCTGAGGCTTGAACAAATGTTTTGCTTTCCAAAGAAGCTCATTATCCCAGCGGTTCTGTCCTTATCCTCCCGGTGCTGCTGAGAGCCCCCGGCCCATTGCTGTGCCATGCCTGGGGGAGCTGCGGGAGCAGGGCAGTCATTGCAGGGGGTGACGCCGTGCTGCTCCAGCCCCCCTTCCTTCCTCCGCAGGTGCTGATGCTCGCAGATGGAGACCGTGCCGGATTCCTCTACCGCCAGCTGCCATTCCTTTCTTCCCTGGAGAGGAAGGAGGGCAAAGCCACTGCTTATGTCTGCAGCAACTTCACCTGCTCCCTGCCCGTCACCTCACCTCGTGCACTGCAGGAGCTGCTCCGCGCCTGAGCCCCGGTGTCCCACCAGGAGGGATGGGGGGCTGGTGCTGACCTCGGAGCTCAGCATGAGTCCCGGCACCCTGAACCCCCGTGGTGCCATGGGGGGCTGCGTGGCCCTGCTGGTGCCCCCCCTGCACCTGTGCTCATCAATTGGCTCTTCTTGCAGAGGGAAGAGAAAGCAAACACAAATCCCAGTGTTAACACAGCAGTCGGATGCAAGAACTATTTAAGGTTCCTATAGCAACCCAGGATAACTGCTGAACGCTCCTGGGTGAGATCAGGGTGAAATGCCTCTGGAAGTGTTCCTGTGGATGGCCGTGGTACTTTTCCATGGCAGGGCAGTCTGTGATGTCCATCAGTTACATTGGGGCGTGCAGAGCCTGCTGCTCCCATTGCTGCACGAGACCAAACCTGAGCGCTTCCAACACGACTCTGCGCTTTGCCAAGGACGGAGGCATGGCACGGCCTGCACAGGGAGCTCCCAAAGGCTGCTTCTCAACGTGTGACGCTGTGTCCCACCCAACCCGATGCCCACTGGGTGCTGCCATCCCAGCACAGCGCTGCCGTGGGGCGATGGCAGATGGCAGCTGTGCTTTCAGGACGTTCCAAGGGGCCTTGCCAGGGCCTGAGTACCGGGCCAGGAGAAATGCCTTTGAAGTCGAAGAGGAATTTTGCACCTCATCTTGTGAATACTTTCTGTGCTTGTGAAAGAAGAGAGTTTGTTTTGTTTTGTTTTGGTTTTTTTACACTGAAGTGTTTCTGGAAGCCCAGCTGCAAACTGCTGCCTTTGGCAGATGCTTTTCATTTCTTTGCTTTTCAAGTTGCTGTTGTTTTCTAACTGGACACCTTTGCTGCAGGGATTGATGTGACTCCTGAAGTGATGCTCCACATCCCCACAGTGCTTGGAGCAGATCGGTGCATCCACCCCACACCGACACTTTGGGGACCTGGAGGTGGCCATGCCCATGGTGAACAGTTGTCCCCAAAGAGCAGAGGTGTGGGGTGCTTTGCCATCCCGTGCCATGGGCAGCAGGTGCCTTTCCCTACTCCCTGCTGCATGTCGGCACGTTTTCCTCTGCAGCCACTGGGCAGAGCTGTGCTGGGAGCTGTGAGGACAAACTGGGCTGAGCAGCCAAAAAAAAAAAAAAAAAAAGAGAAGAAAAGAAAAGGAGGAAAAGCTTTCTGTGACAAATAAACTCTGCTGTGGCATTTGTGATGCTGTACTTTGTGCGTGGGCAGACATGGGGTTCACCCTGGGGCTGCACGGCACCCGTATGACTGCACGGCACAGCAGTGCATCCCATTTGCTCCATGGGGAGCGATGCAGCCCACCACGGCCCCACGGGGTGCCCACAGATGCAGCACCTCTGTTCCTTGTGGCGTGCTTTCCTGTCCCCCTCCTGCACCCTTGGGGCTGCGGTTCTGTTTTAATGAGGCTTTCCCTCTAATTAACATTCTCTGCCTTTGCCATCCCTTTTTATCCTAGTGTTGATGTGACATCAATGCAGAGGGGCTGCGGAGGCTGTTTGCCATCGGGGATGGCGTGGCTGTGGGGGGGGGGCAGCAGGACCCCCACCCCCTTCTGGGGCTCCGTGCTGTGTGCTGCTCCATGTGTGGGTGGGCAATTAGGCAACACCTGAGCACCCAACTGCCGGTGTCTGAGCAGGCAATGAGCATCAGCGTGAGCTGGGTGTGGAAGGGCAGGTTGGGGGGCTGTAGGGGTGCTGCTGTGGAGCAGGTTTGCCCTTTGCCTGTTCCAAGAGGTCCTGGGGGCCATCGCCCCATGTGGCACTGAGTGGTCCTGAGCAGGTGCTGTGGCTGTGGAGTGGTGCTTTCCCTGCTGGTGAAGAGGAGCGTGTGCTCAGAGCAGGATTAGGCAGTGGTAGGCGGCCGTGACACGGCTATTAATCCTCTAATATGGTTTTGGTATTTACTGACCATGGTAACTATTGCATTAAATCTAAATTAAATGTGTGTTTTGGAGGCTTTACAGAAGGCGGGGGAGGATGTTTGCAGATGCCTGCACTGGGGAGGAGGGCTCTGCCTCCATGGAGCCGGGATGGGCCGGGGGCTCTGGGGTGCACAGAGGAAGGGCAGCAGAAGCTGGGGGCTGCTGGGTGGACCTGGGTGTGGGACCCGTTTGTGGCTGTAGGTGGCTGTCCCCACATCTCCTTCCTGTCCCCACCACCTGCGAATCTGGGACAGGCAGAGCCGGGCTCGCCGCAATTATCTGCGGATTAAGGCAGCTAATTTAGTTTGAGTTACAGAGAGCAGATTGGGTCGATACGTTGGGGTGAAGCACGGGCAGGAGGAATCGATAGGCTCTCAGCAAAGCAGACAGGCTGTGCATCCCATTGCGGCGGCTTCGGGGCCGTGGCAGTGGGAGAGGAGGAGATGCAGAGCTCTGTGCTGCCAGCGGCCCCTGACCCCCCGCTCCCCTCTGACACAGCAACGCGATGGGAGAAGGGTCCTTTTTCATGGCTGACAGCCCATCAATATTTATAGCAGCCCGTTAAAAACGTCCCCCACATCCCAGATGAACCCCAGGGCCCTGGGCAGCACCCGAGCACTGCTTACGGTGGCAGGGATGTCTGTGGGGGGGGGGGGCGGGTGCCATCGCCGCGGGGGGCTGCGCAGTGCTCAGTGCAGGCGCTGCTCATGGCCCTGTGCTGGGCACCAGCCCGGGGATGTGTGTGTGTGCGCAGGGCTGCGGGGCCACGTGAGCTGCTGTTCCTCTCTGGGAGGAAAATGGGCAAGAAAAGGCATCAGGGTTTTGGTGAATGAATGGAAACTAAAGGCGGAAAGAAGGGGACAAAGCTGTTTTCAGGCCCCTCAGGGGATGGCAGGGATGGCAGAGCAAAACCTTGCTTAGAAAGAGTAGACCAGGACTGAAGAGCTGGGCAGCATCCTGCTGTGATGGGCTGCTGGGGAGGACGGTGCGAAGGCACGGCAGCAGCGGGGAGCAGCATTAGGAGTGGGATTAGAGGGAAGTAATTCACGTTTAATTTAAAGTCCTCCGCCTTTCTTTAATTTTCTCCCGTATTGCTGTTTTCTTCACTAAGTGACACATAGTTCATCTGTTGGCAAAAGGAGGCCATTCCTGCATGCAGGCTGGTACTGGTGAGGGACAGGAGACAGGAGCAGCTCCTGGAGCTGGGCTGTGAGCAAAGACCTGTCTGTCTGTCTGTCTGTCTGTCCGTCTGTCTGATTGTTTCTTCCCCCAGGGCTGTGCACATTGAACTTCAGACTTCTTCCCTTTGTTTGCTGCCATTTATCTATAATTTAGGATGGGTTTTAGCTATATTGTAATTGAGTTTCACGTGTCACAGTGCGTCTCAAACAGAAAATATAAATATTTAACAACTCCACTGGTAATAAAGATTCACATTCTCCTCGTTCTGGTTGCCAGCACATGAATATTCGGCATCGTGCTCCGTGGGTATTAACTCCATTCAGATTTATCTCCGCTTATGCAATATAACATTAATGACAGATAGAAGCCAGATATGGAAAGAATGAAATAAATCGCCCCCCCCCCCCCCCCCCCCCCCCGCAGCACCACCGAGGCCGTGCGGTGCCATCAGCCCCCGGCTGAGCTCTGCCGTGCTTCTGCCCTGCCGTTCCTGCCCGCCCGCCCGGGCTGGGCTCGATCTGCTGCCTGCGCTGCTGAAAATGCGAAGTGCCGTTTAATTCGGAGCTGTAAGGACAGCATCCCCATGACGGCTCCGCCGGGATGTTTTCGGTGCCAGGAACCCGGAATCCATCCCAAAGTATCTTTAAAAGGGAAAATGTCAGGTTTGTCTGTAGCATGACAACGAACCACCTAGGAGCAGTGACATCAGCACCCAGCTCGCGCTGGGGCAGTGCCTACGTGGAACGGGAACATCTGCTCTCTGCTGGAAGGAGAAGGAAGATCTCCTCATCAGCATTAAATTTAAATGAGCCATCCCTCATTTTCACGCCTCTGCGGCGCTCGGGCTCCTGCAAAGGGGCGCTCGGGTTTGGCGGAGGCTCGGCACGAAGGCGGCCGCCTGCAAGGGAGCAGCGCTTCTCCTCCCGAGGCTCCCCAGCGCATCAGCGGGGCCGCCTCCCGCAGCACCTGCGGGAAAGCAAAGCCACAAGGAGCCCCGGGTCCCCGCCGGTGTGTCGTTCGGTGAACCGCGGCCCCATCGGTGCCCGATGACGGCAGTGCCGTTGCGCCCGGAGCCGCTCGGCCGCCCGCTTCCCCCGGCATCGCGAGCTGCTGCGGCGTGCTCCACATTATTCTTAATTATATTTCACTTTAAAGGGTCATTAATTACAAAGATTTCCCAGAAGAGATCTTAAAAAGAAAGAAAAGAAAAAAAAAAAGAAGTGAAACAATAAAAAATCTCTTCCACATCAAGGGCTGTTGCTGGGATGCAGACACCGGTGGCGAGGGCTTTGGGAAGAAAACTGGCACAGGAGGGGCTCCTTTGTGAGCGCCGCCGTCACTGGCAGCACCGGTACGGACGGCCCAGGTGCTGAGCAGCTGCAGAACAGGGACACGTCCACGTCCATTTAATATTCTTTTGTTTCAAAACCGTTTGGATCATTTGCACCCCAACCAGCGGGGGAAGCCGTGACTTCAGCACGAGGAAAGGGCTGCGGTGGACACAGTGCCCCAGACCCTGGGGCCGTGACAGGGGTGGGACCTCATCACCTCTATCCCACACAGCACGGTAGGGTGAGGTGGGGCATAATGAGGTTCACCTGCAGGCCCCCACCCCCAAAACCACCACCTGTCCCCCATTAGTGCTCTCCAGGTGGTGTCGCACAGTGCTGCAGCTCTGCTCCTGCTGCCGCCCCCCTGAGTTGCTCAGTGTGGGGTGAAGGCATCCTCTGGCTGTGCAGGTAGGAGTTTGGGGCGATGCTTCTCCCAGGGGTGGTGGAACCTCCTGTAACTGCTGCGTTTGGGATGCGCAGGTGGGAACGCCGCTGACTGCTTCTGCGTGCTGTTGGGGTGGAGAGTTGAACACTGCCTTTCTGGAGCTGCTCAGGAGGGCTGCAGGGTGGCTCGTGCAATTTGCACGGGTCCTCTTTCACGTGCTGAGTGAGGGCTTTGCAACCCAGAGCTCAGATCTGAGCCCTGCAGCCCCCCCGTTGTAGCAGCCTTGCGTTCTCTCCCAGCCCAGCTCTGCACCCCTCCTCTCTAGGATCACCCTGACCAACTTCGGTGCCTTGTTGTGTTTGGGGAATCTGGAAGCGCTCCCAGCACTGCTGGGACCAATGCCTGTGGGCATCTCAGTGCTGCGCCGTGCTGGGGGACGGCCGACGAGCGTCTCATTTCCCTCTTGTCTGTTCCTGTCAGACAAGATTTGAAAATTCAATTACAGTGGGAGCGCTGATAGAAGTGTTGCTGGCGTGCTGCTCGCTCCTGGCACACGTGCTCCATGGGAGCCAGATGAAAGCATAGAGCTATGCAGGGGGGGGGCTGTGGGGAGTGAGGGCTGACAGATCCAGGGAGGAAAAAGCAAGAGATGCAGATTTTTGGGAGGTTTGGGGCAGGTTTTGGGGAGACTTGGAGGTGTGCAATGGCCCCAAACCCCTGCTGTGTCCCACTGGGGCATCTGTTTGGGACTGCAGCACTGCAGCTGTGTGCATGTGGCCAGCAGAGGTTGTTTGCCCAAAACCCAGCCCTGTAAAGTGGGGGTCTGCAGAGCAGCACTGAGATATGGGGCTGGAGGCTGCTGCACGTGGGGCTCAGCATGGTGTGGTGCTGTGGGATGCTGGGCCAGCTCTCTGCACAGCCCACGAGCCCAGAGAGCCCACATCAGATGGCGCTGTCTCAGGCAGGCAGCAGCAGAAGGCTGCATTTCAGCTGGGATTTTTTTTTTTTTCCCTTTCTGAAGGCTGTCTCTTCCTTGAAAGCTGTGTTTTGTACCAGCACTTCAGAGGAAAGTGGGGAAAATCTGGGCCGTGTGCTCTTGGCTGGAGAGCTGCAGCTGCTGCTGTGTGTGTTGGCTGCAGGTGCTGCACAAATTGTATACGGCCAATGTCCAGTGCAATGCTGGTACGAGTGTCTGGGAGAAAAGATGGTGAAGCAGCAGAAAAAACTCTGGTATGCCCTGCCACTCTTTTTGCAATGAACCTGTTTGCGTTTTGTGTCTCTGTGCCATGTTTGGGCTTTGGGGCCGAGGGCCTGGGTGTGGGGCTGCACTCCAGGGGGGACGAACCCACAGTTCCACACAGAGGCCTGTCTCTGTGGGCTGATGTCCTCTTGCTCCTTCTGAGGGTCAGATACGGGATCTTGCTGCTAACGTACACCCTGAATGAAGCCTTTAAAGAATGATTCCCTTCCTTCTAAAGTAATGGCAGGCGCTAAGGAAAGCGGGACTTCTAAAGGATGAGGGAGGGGGGCAGCCACGGAAGCTGCTTTCCCCATCAGTCACACTGAGACCCGCTGCCCCAGCTGTTCCTGCAGCTCACAGCCCCCTCCGTGCCGGGTCCAGCCGTGCCCAGCGGCTCCGTGCTGCAGACGCAGCACTTCCAGCACCCGGCCCTTGGGCACAGCTTGGGCACGGATTGATGGCGTAGCAAAAAGTGGAGGTGCAACCATTGATCACACGGGAAAGTGCAGCTCATCAGCCCGAACTAATTGCTCCCCAGCCAGAATTATTAATTCTGCTCCGTGCATCAACAGGACGGCGATGGTGGCGCTCGGTCCCTCTGCGCAGCGGTGCTGCTCTGTGCTGTAGTATATTTTCCCTCCAACTACTTGCCTGGCTCCTCTTTTAATAAAGATCAGGAGAGATAATAAAAATATTCATTAGAAGAAAAGAAAAGAAAAGACGGAGCCCTGCCTGTAGCCTCCTGTACTCTCATTGAGTAAAGGCTTCTCGCAGCCCTTCCAGGGCGGTTCCCAGCCTTGGGGTTTGGGGTGCAGTGCGGGGTGGCGAATGCGGGGCTCTTGGTGGGAGCTGACCCAGGGGAGGGACGAGTGCTTTCACTGTTCTGAGGTGTGAGACGAGCTTTGTGTCTCAGCGTGATTCAGACCTGAACTGGATGCTGGTATGGGTTCAATCCACTGCTCCCAGAACCGATAGAAATATTATCCCCTCTTATTAAAATCACCCACAGCTACTGCAGCTCTCTGTCAGCAGCCTCACAAACGGCGTCGCATCCTCGCAGGGCTGGAGCCTCTCTGTTGGGGCTGTCTTCAATCCGCCTCCTGCTAAAGCAGTTGCAGATGTCGGCTGTTCCCATTCCAGCTCCACGCAGCTCCCGTATGGCTGACTGCGGATCCCGTGGTGAGGCTGCTCCTCTGAAGCTCCCCACTGACGTGGAGCATCGCTCACGTGGTTTTCCTAGAAGCACCTGCAAAATGTGGTGGGTTCCTCCAGAATGGTCACGGAGTGGCAGAGGGAGGACTGGGCTGGGGGCTGTGGCCTCCTCCCCTCCTTGTGATGGTGCACACCCTCCACCCCTGTGGGCGGTCTGCTAGAGGATCTGGGGACATGGCACTTCCAGCATAAGGCTGGAAAAGACCTCCAAGGTCACCTGGACCAACCCCAACCATCCCCACCAGGCCCACTAACCACATCCCCCAGATGTGCTGTCAGCACAGCCAGTGTGACAGCACAGCCCTAAGGCGGCCGCTGCCCGTCCCCACCTCACCCCATCGCTCTCCCCTGTGCTATCTTTGGTACAATTAGGAGGCCAGGGCTGTGTGTGCGAGGGGAATGTGACCTCAATAGTTTCTTAGGCTGTACTGAAATTTCTTCTCATTTGCATCCTAAGTCCCTCAGTGTGCACCTCTGCTTGCCGGGGTCACTTCTGCTGCTTTCTATGCTCCTGGCCGGGCTGCAGCCACGCGCCCTCCCCTTGCTCTCCCCTCTCCTGGTTCCCACTGGCAGGGTGTGAATGGTGCCCGGGTGATGCTCAGGGATGGGGCAGGACCTTGTCCTCACTGTGGGCAATGGCTTTGTCGGTGGCTTCTGTTTGTAGGAGTTGCTCTACAGAAGGGGGGTGTGGGGACGGCAGTGAGCGCCGCTGCCCTTTTGCCTGCTGTAGCACGCAGCTGCCCAAACCCAAACCCTGCTGTGCTGCTGCCGCCTTCATCCTCCTGATGCTCAGATGTTGCCTTTCAAAGGGAGAGGATACGTGGCTGTGCAGAGCCTTTCTTCTTTTTCCGCCCTCGCTGGAAGGAGAGTGCTCTGAGACAGGAAGGTGCGCGTGGTCTCTTGTGTGTGATGTTGGGTCCCTTTATAGGGCAGGTATCTCCTAAAGCACAGTGCTTCCAATTCTCACGGCGAGCGTAATTCTTGAAAATGTATGCAATAAACAAAATGAGCCAAGTGTAATTAAAATGGAGACGGCGTATAATCTGGTAACCCACTTACAGGCTCAAAGCTTCAGCTTTTAAAAAAATGTTTGCTCCCAATCCATTTAAATAAACAGAATGACACAAAGGCCATCTGCATGTTATTGGGGTATAAAGAGAATAGGATCAGAAGCAGCTGTGCTGGGCTGGACACGGGTAGCTGGGCTGTTTGATCTGAGGTGCACCTTGCCATGCGAATGTGAGCGCTGCGTGTATGGCAGCAGGCTGTGCTCTGCAGGGGCAGCGCCATCCCATCCCCTCCTCAGAAACATGGGGAATCAATGGAGCCTCTCCCTTGCTGTCCACGCCTCGGTGACACGTGGGCCTGTTGCCCCCGTTTGCCCTGGGCTTGCAGGGGGCCGCCCTGATGGTGCACAGGGCTGCAGGGTTCGCACCCCTTCCCCCTCCTTGGATATCATCTCACGATTCTGCAGCATAATTCTGGCTGGCCCTGATGCTGTGCCAACAAACATGTCATTTGTCTGGGCTGGACAGCACGGGCTGTGAATCCAAGATGGAGTGTGCCGCTGGGCCAGCGGGACCCGGACCAGAGGGGCATTTGGGGTGAGGTGAGCGCTGTCCCTCTGCTCCCATTGCAGGCGGTGTGGGGCTGGACGGAGCTGCTGGCGGGGGGCTGCTCGTGTGGATGTGATGTGGAGGAAAGTGACATTGAGCACTAAAGGAAAAGGGGTGAAAAACGCTGTTTTTAAAGATTCGGGATGCCTTAAGCACGGAGAGCCCTGGCGCAGCCTGGGGAGCTGCAGTCATTCGGAGCGATTGGCGCAAACCCCCCGCGGGGATGGATGCTCGCGGCGCGGTGCCCGCCGTCGGGGCCGGCTCCCATCGCACCGGCAGAGGGAGCTCCGGGCGCGTCCTCGGTGCGGGGGTCTGGGGGAGCTCCGCCGCTCCCGAGGTGCGGCTCCCCCCGCTCTGCGGTCGGGGCGGTGCCCGTCGGAGCGTCTCTGCCCCAGCGCGGGGCTCCCTGGTCGGGCCGGGTGGGGGTCATGGGAATGTGCCGGAGATTGGGAAGAGCGGGGACACGGCGGTGACCCCCCCTCCCCGAGCCCATCCCGGTGGCGCTGTGTGTGTTCGGGGACGGTGCGGGATGCGGAGCGGGGAAAACGGAAGGAGGCCCTGGGCCCTGCAGCGGGGCGGGGGTGCCAAGGCAGGGCTCAGAGCTGCGGCCGAAGAAGGGCGGGGAAACCTCCGGAGGTACCGGGGCTGCACGCTCCTCAGAGCGGCTTCTGCCGCCCTCGGCTGCTGCCCACCTCCTCTGCCCTCTCGGAGCGAGGAGGGGCGGCGATGCGATTTCCCAGTGCCCCGCATCCTCCCCCCGCCGCTTACCGCCTTCCCCTCTCCCGGAGCTGCAGTGCGTCCCGCCAGGCTCTGCCTCCGTCTAACGCCGCGCGGGACGCCTCCCTCTCCTCCAGTGCTCCGCACTCCCGACCCCGTCCCAGGGGAGCGTCACCTCCCGACCCCTCCCCCAAACCGGTGCGGTGCGCCCCGTCCAGCCGCGCCGAGGGAGCGAGCTGCCCGTCCAGCTGTGCCGCCCTGACGGACACGCGCAACGGCCAATGGGAACGCGCGGAGGGGCCGGGAGTGAGCTCCTATTGGCCGCGGGAGGAGGAGGAGCCGGGACTTGAAGTTGGAGTGAGGGATCCAGCTGTGCGGAGCGCACGGCTCGGCGCGGCCGCCCGAGGGAGCATCCTCCGGCGGCAGCAGCCCCGGCCCGGGCAGATGGTGGGGCGCGGAGGGGGCAGGCGCAGCCCCTAAGGCGGCCCGCCCCGAGGCTCGGGGGCAGCACCGGGAGCGGTGGGGGGCCGCCTCTCCGCCGCCCGCCCGGCTCGGGCCCCCCGGAGGCACGGCGAGGAGGAGCTACGGAGCCCGCAGCCGGCAGGGCAGGCCGAGGGGGGCGGCCCGGTCCCGGGCCCGGCGGGGGGTGAGACAGCGGCTCTCCCGGTCATGCAGCCCCGCCGCTGAAGCCGCCCCGGCGCAGCCCCCAGCCCCCCGGCCCCGCTATGGCCGCGCCCCTCTAGACGCCCCCCCGGCTCTCCCCGCGTTGCCCCGGCCCCTCCCGGGGCCGCCCGCCGGAGGATGGACGAGGATGGACCGCGAACGGCCGACGAGGAGCCGGAGCCGGGAAGAGCCAAGACTTTCATCCGCCTTAACGACCTGTCCGGGGCCGGGAGCCGCCCGGGGCCGGGGGAGCGGGAGGTCGGCAGCGGCGATTCGGAGGCGGAGGCGCTGCCTTACCCGGCGTTGGCCCCCGTCGTCTTCTTCTACCTGAGCCAAGAGAGCCGGCCGCGGAGCTGGTGCCTCCGCCTGGTCTGTAACCCGTATCCTTTGCAGGTGCGGCGGCGAGGTAAGAGCGCGGCTCCCCGGGCTCCCCTGAGCGGCTGGGGAAGGGGCTGCTCTTCCAGGGGGGGCCCTACCGCGCTGTCCGGCCGCGAAGTTTGCCAGGGTCGGGGCTCCCAGCCCAGCGCGACCCCCGGGCACGGGAAGCCGGGCTGCAGCTTTCCCCCCCTCCTCATCCACCCCCCGAGGGGTCCCGACCGCAGCGTCCTTCCTTGCAGGACCCTCCTTCCTCCCTGACCCCGTTTCTTACCCGTTTCGAGCTCTCCCTGAGGGTTTTAAGGAATCTGCTGGTGGGGGGGAGGGGGCTGTTCAGGGGGTTGGTTTGCTGCTTGGCTTTGGGATCCCTAAATAATTCACATCCCTCTGGGCAGGGTTCACGGTCCCCCCCCCAGCCCAGGCTGTGCTCGCAGAGTTGAGGGGTCGGGCAGGGCAGGCAGTTGGGGGACCCCCGGCTACGTGGGGGCCAGGGCTGCTGCTTTGCTGTAGCCCCACAAAGGCATCCAGCCTCCTTCCAGCTCTGTTTTGCTCTGCGCAGGCTGTGTCTGAGCTGCTGTAGCCAACTTCAAGCTTTCAGAAACGGGAAGGGGGGGAAAAAAAAAAGACAATAGAAAAACCACTTCTTGCCGCGGTCTCAGTGCCTGTAAAGCAGCCCTCGGAGCTGAGTTGCAGCTGGCACACGGTTTGTAGCAGCACGAGCGTTTTGCCATCCCCGAACTCCGGCTGCGTTTATTATCTGCAGAGACAAAAAGCAAACTGAGATAAAGCGGCTTCTGGCAGGGATGGTGCACGGGAGCCACCTCCGCCTGCTGGATGGGAACTTAGTGGGGCCGTGTGGATGGGCAGAAACCCCACATGTGGAGCAGGAGAGGCCTGGGCAGAGGGAGGATGTGTTACATGGCACAGAGGGCCCCAATGTAAGTCTTGTCTTGTGCTCATGGGGACTGTTGGCAGGTCCGTGGATCTGAGCTCGGGACCAGTAGTGAGGGGCTGCTGGAGTTGTGACAGTGCTGCACTTGCGCTGCAGCAGTAAAGTGTCTGCTGGGAGGGCTGCCTCCTTCCAGAATGCCCCCAGGAGGGGAAAAACAAGATTCTCTTCCCAGTCCCGAACGCTCCCTGCAGTTTCGCCCTGATCTCTTTTGTACCTGCGAAGCAATTGAGAGCTGAGTTGATTTCAGCACCTCAGGAAATCTGGGAACTCTGCGAGGCGTTCTTCTCTGGGAAGAGAGAGCGCCGGCCGGCTGCAGGGCTGTGCCTTCTCGCCTCCTCTGACTAACAGCGTTTATGACAGCTGACTGAAATCTGCTTTGAAACTCTCCCTTTTCTCCCTCCCCTCCTAATGGTGCTGTTTGGAAGCAGGTGTTCACACCTGCGTGCTTTTGGTTGGCTTTGCGGCAGCCCCTCCCCTCCTCCCTGCGGTCGGGGCTGGATCCTGCTGTGTGCCCCAGGGGACCGCAGGCTCCGCGTGAGGAGGGAGGGGGCTCTGGGCAGCGGGTGCCCGCATCCCGTGCCTTGCTGCGTGGTTGAGGTGCAATTAGGCAGAGCAGAGCTCTGCCCATCACTTCAGCTCTCTGCATTCCAAGTCCTTTGCTTGTTTATGTTTTTCTTTTTTTTTTTTTTTTTTTTTTTTTTAGGTTTTTCTTTTCATAGTTCTTATTACGCGGGGTCAGAAAAGCGGCTCTTCTCGCGCTGTCATCTTCTAGGAATCGTGCCTCAGTGCTAAAAACATCCACTCGTGTCACTGGGAGGTCTTTGTTGCCACCAGCTGCTCTGGAGAGGAGCAGCAGCGCTGGGGTCACGTGGCTGCACAATCCCTGCTGGCCCGTGGGGGCTGACAGCTGACGAGGGGCTCTCGTTGGCTGCCTGTGGGCTCTCATTCTGCTCTCACCTGTCTTTGGGTGAGCTGAGGGCTCTCATGCTCGCCCTTCCCGATGTCCCCTGCTGCCCCTCAGCCAGGTGATGGATGGATGGTGTGGTCGTGTGGGTTGCTGGCTTGGCACAGCCATGGTGCAGTTTGCTGTGTGCTAACACAGCTGATGGATGTGGGGAGGGATGCCGGAGCTGCTGCCCGTCCCACTGCCCCCATGTCCCCAGGGCTGGCCTGTCCCAGGGCTTTCTACATCCCCATGCACTGGGAGCCGGTGGGATGCTGCTTCTGTCCCCAGTAGGGACAGGGCTGTGGCTGATGGGCTGTGTGTTGGACTTTTCCACCCTGGTTCAATGTGGAGCATCTTCTGCCTGGGCAGTTACTTCTCCCTGGCTGATGGGGGGACCTGTGCTGAGCTCCCATAGGGCAAGAAAGTGATTGTCAAGTTTGTTCTGATCCAGGCATTGAACCTTCCAGAGCACCAAACCTCAAGTTTTTAACCTCAAAACTCACAATCTCTCCCCATTCGCCCCATTGTGGTCTTGGGCTGACAGCCTGGCCCCAGGGAAGGGGATGGGGTGGATGTGCTGAGTGGTCGCTGCTCTGCACTGCGGGCACCGGGGGCAGGCAGGGGCGCTGGGGAGAAACGGAGCCTATGGGGGGGGTGGGGGAAACCAATTACTGGAGTTTCTCTTACGACATGAAAGCACTGCTGGGGAGGGGAGGACGAAAGGCCGCAGCAGGGTCTGCGCCAGCCTGCTGCTGTGGGCAGAGGCGAGGCTGTTTCCTGGGGGCTGTGCCCCGATTGAAGAGCGAGGATGGAGGAGGCGAGGCGGGTGCCGCTGCCTGGCATGGGATGTCTGTGTGCCCGGCAATGTGGGGATGTGCCTGGGCTGCGCGGGAGCTCTGAGGGCTCAGCTGTGCAGCGGAGATAAGGGCCGTGTGGATCTGGGTGTGCTGAGGCGGGAGCACAAGCACTGGTCTTTGAAGTTCGGCGCGTTTGTGCAGCGCTTCGCTTCTGGATTTAATGAACTGGAGTGCTTTGTTTTTGAGAGGTTCAAACAGAAAGAGATGTTTCGTTGGGTCAGAGAAACCCACAGAGGGGTCGGAATTGCTCTGCTCCACCTGAGCCCGCGCTCAGCCCAGCCCTGCCGACCCCCACAGGCACCGGGACGCTGCTGAGCAGCCTCTGCTCGGGGTGGGCAGCACGGAAGCCCCCAACCCGCGGCTCCTGCGGGGTCGGGGTTGTGGTCTCGCGTCCCCCCAGGCTTCGGGAGCGAAAGGGGCTGGGACGGGTCGAGCTGAGCTGGGTGGGGATCTCAGGGAAAAGCAGGACCCGTCGCCTTCTAGCAAGGGAAGGCCGAACGTGGGTTTTATTATTATGATTATTTTCCCTTTTATTCCCCGCTCCCAGGGGACAAATAGCACCGGGCCTCATCCCCGCCGCGCGGGCAGCGCTCCCCGCCGAGCTCCTCTCATTGCCGCCCCGGAGCGGCGCCGCGAGCTCCGATCCCGACCAGGAGAACGCGCATCCCAACGGGGATCTCCGGATCCATCCGGTGCCGCCGCTCCGCTCTCTCCACGTGCGTTTTTACAGAAGATCCGTCGTCGAATTCCCCCTTCCAGGCGGTTGTGTCACATCTGGAAGTTTGTGTAGGAGTTTATCCAAGCGCTGGAGTAGAGCGCAGCTTTTTCTCATTTAAAAATCATAGGCTGGCATTTCGAGCCTGGCTGGGGGAGGGCTGGGGGGGCCGTCTGCCAAAAGGAGACTGGAGCGGAGGAACCGTAATGACTTCCAGAAGTTCTCTTTCTTTTTTCCTTTCTTTCCCTCCCTCCCTCTCGGCGCGCAGACAAAGGGCCGAGCCCATGCTGTTATGTCATCCGGCGCGGGGTCCCGGCTGCCCGCGGCACGGCTCCGCTCCCCCAGGGGGAAACCCGCAAAGCGAGGAGAGCCCAGGACTCCTCCGGGCCGCCGCCAGTGGGGCTGCGCGGGGCGGGCGGCTCCCGGGGCCGCTGCTGAGCGCTGCGGGGCTGAGCGCCCGGCACCCCCCGCTGCCCGTGCCGGGGACGTGGCGGAGCCGTGGGGCGCTGCGCCCTGCCCTGCTCGGTGGCGTGGGGTGCTGGGGCCGCTCTGCAAATGCCCGGGGTTTTGTGACGCGTAGAAAATGCTCTGCTTTCTTCTCCCCCCGCTCCCCTGCAGATGTTTTGGCACCGTGCTGAAAAATACTTGCCTATTATTTTTGTTTCAAACGCCGCTTCGCTCTTTTTTTCCTCACAGAGAAAATCAGGTTTGGGATCTCCTGGGGTTCTCCAGCCCAGGTCTCTCTTAGCTCATCGTTTTCATATCTGCTGTTTTGCTGGGAGGGAGAGAAAACTTCTCCCCGCAGCCTCCCCAGTGGCTTTTTCTCTCAGGCTGTGCCATCGCTTTCCCCTGCAGAGCCCTCAGCTCTCTGTCCCATGCACGGGGTTTGGGGCAGTCATGCTGTGGCCGGGTTGGAGGGCTGGGAAGCCTCCCTGCGGGTTAAATTTCCACATAATTAGGAGGGCTGAGTGTTTCTGGGCTCGTTACGAGGCCAGGCCGTGGCTTTTCCTCCCCTGGCGGTGGCTGCGGTGCACCTTGGCTTTCCGCTCAGCAACCTAGATGTGAAATTTTCCCTTTGCCTGGTGATGCATGCGGAGGTTTCCCCCAACCTGGGCTGGCTGCACCGAGCTGCGGCCTCACAGCCAGGAACCCGGCCTGGCGTTAAGGAAAAAAAACAGAGGAGGAAATTCTCATGGTTTTATATAACCGAGTGAGTAACAATTGAGCGTGCTTTGGGATGCTTTCACATCTGCTTCCTACCAAAGCCTGAGCGAAGAGGCTTCAAGCGGATGGAAAAAAGCACATTTTTCAGGCGAGATATTTGCTGGGAGAAAGTTTTGAGCTGGCTCCCTGCTTTTTGCAGTGCGATGGTTTGTGCAGTGCTGGGAGCTGCGCTGTGGCCCCGTGCTGAGGCTTTGCATGTCGAACCACAGTGTTGTCTGAGCTGGAAGGGACCCTGAAAGGCCGCCTGGTCCCACTCCCCTGCAATGAGCAGGGATGCTCCAGCTCCATCAGGTGCTCAGATGTGTGTGAAGGGCACGGAGGTGTCAGGACTGGCCCTCCACACGTGGATGGCAATGGGCTGTGGCTTGGCTCTGCTGTGGGTTTGGGCAGGGGCTGAGCCCTCAGCACACGTCCTGTTGGAGGGAAGTGCTGCTCCTGGGGCTGTGCTTGTCACTCGTGCCCTGCTCCATTGGGGTGTGCACTGGGAGCAGGGAAAGCCCATCCGCAGTGCTTGAAGCCCCTGGAGCGGGTGATGGCAGAGAGCTGGGAGCTGGGCAAAGATGAGCTCGTAAAGAAAAGGGGATTTATTGGCTGTAATCCAGGCTCCAGCCTCACACTCGCAGGGTTCCTGTAGCAAAGCATCCTATCTATCTGTCATTTGGGTCTCTTCCAAGAGATTTCCCCTGGCAAATCCTCCCAACCCACCTTGGGATGCCCCCAGCGTGCCCAGGGCTGGGAGGGGGCTTCGTGCCCATCGGTTTGCAGGATCTGGGGCCAAATTGGGTCAGGTCGGTTCTCTGTGTGTGTGGTACCAACTGCCTCTGCTGCTCCCGGGTCCAAAGCAGCAGTCCAAAGCAGCGCCCAGACACTGTACAGGATTCAGTAATGATTTGTTAATTCAATTAGAACATGATCGTTAACCTCTCGTGAGGATGAAGCTCCCTCCTGCGGGGCAGGGCTCGCCCCCACGCCCGACTCGGTGCCAAAACATTGATTTTGTGTTGAGCTGACAGCCACGCTATGCAAACAGAGATGTTAACTGGGACTAAGGCTCATTTTTAGCTCCTGGTGGCTCCTTTTCACCCCGGAGCTGCAGGAAGGAGACGTTCCCTTTGCTAAGCCCTGGGCGAGGCTCTCAGATGCTGCACTTTAAGCACCCTCTACTTCGGCATTGTCTGCTAACAAATAGCGCGAGGACCCGCGTCTGCCGGTAGGTGCGGGCTGTTTGCTCCCGGGATCCGTCCCGTGTGTGCAGCCCGGCTGCAGCGCTGCTGCCTTCGCTGGAGTGCAGAGCGCCCTGTGAGGATGATGGATAACGGGGCCTCGGGTGCCGCTGGGTTCATGCTTATTTGGGCAGGCAGGGAGGAGGGGAATTAGATTAATATCTGACTTGTGGCTGCTACTGTATGTGGCTATTGACTGATCTGGCTTCAGAGGAACATAAATATGTCTCGGGATACGCTCGTGAGGCTGCAATCAGCGGGGTCATGGCACAGGTCTGCCTCTTTGGGTCAGAAATCTGAATTCCTCCGACCCGGGACCTGGCTGTGTGCACATAGGGATGTGATTGCTTTTCGCTGTGAGTGTGCAGCATGAATCCCACAAGGCTGTGCCTCGTGTCCATCCCAGGGTTGTTTGCGACCCCGCGGCCGCTCAGTGCTGTGAATGGGTCCAGCTTGGTGCCCTGCTGCTGGAGCCCTTTCCAGGGAGAAAATGTTTGGTGGCAGTGGGGCCGCAGCTCATTGTCGCCTCTCTTGTGAGCGGTGCTGGGATGTCCCTGAGCTGCTGAGTCCCATCCTGTCCCCAATCTGTGTCCCAATGCCTGCCTGTGCCACCCCAACCACTTTGCCACAAAAAGATGCTCCAAAAGCGCCGCCGTGACCCCCCCACATCCCCTCCTTTTGCCTCCCCAGCCCCTCAATTCCCACCTCGGGTTTTTACCATTGCCTCTGCACCCCGTCAGGGGCAGGATGGAGCCCGGGGACTGTGTGTGCGATGAATCTAGTCGAGGAGTTGTGATCCCTGTGCTTCATTTTGCAGTTCAGCTGGAAAGATCTCGTTTCCAAATACACCCACACAGCACAGCGCAGGGAAGCGGCAGCGGAGCTGCTGGGGGGGGGTGGGGCGGCGCCGGGGGGGCAGCGGGGCGGGCAGGGCTCGGTGCCAGGCGCTGGGGGCTTCCCCTGCTTTTGGTGAATCCCATACAGAGCGCTCCGCTGCCTCTCTTTAGGGAGGGGAGGCGATACCCTGTGTGCTGAAGCTGCATCTCGAGGTCATGTCAGTGTCAGGCTGCACCCGTGGAGGGCGGCTGCTTTGCTGCTGAGCAGGGGAGAGCACCCAGGAGGAGGGGGTCTCAGAGCAAAGCTCTTGCACTGAGCAGAGGGAGTCAAAGCTGAGCCCAGGAGTGAACTGGGCAAGCAAGGCAGACTGGGTACGGAAGAAATGCAAAGGCACAAAAAGGTGCTGTGAAATTCCTCTCGCGGTGACCTTTGAGCCCAAGCCATCTTCCAGGGCCACGCTGTGTGATGGGAGGGGTGCTCTTGCTGGGCAGCATGGGAACCTTCCTGCTGGTGTCATCTCGGGGTCTGCGTCCCCCCGCTGTGGGCTCTGCTGGTGTCCCTCGGTGAGGTGGCAGCGGTCACCCGGTGCTCGTGTCGCTGTGTGCTGCGTCCTTCCACCAAGGCTGCTGTGTGATTTTTTCCATCCCTGTGCAGAGGCTGAGCTCATACAGCAATATTCCCCTAGCCAGCGCCGCTCCTCTGGAAGCTCTTGGTCTTCCTCAAACCGTGTCTCTCAGCCAGACACAGACACGACCTCCCTCGGCGCCGGCTCCATAGCACCGTGATTGTCCCCTAAAACCTGCAGCCCCGTCCTCAGGGCTCACCCCATCCAGCACAGGTGCCAAACGGTGGGAGAAGGGGACGCGGTGGCACCGCAGTGCTCGGCCCAGCAGGGATGCCGGAGTGCTGAGCTGTCTGCACTGCGGTCAGAGCAGAACTCGGGTCAGGAGGGAGTGTGGAGGATGTGGCCGCTGTGTTTACACGCTCCCAAAACCACCTCGTGGTGTTGGTTGGGTTTCGCTGTGTTTGTTTTATTTTTTTTCCGTCGCCCGCTGCTGGCTGCACCAGCGGAGAGGTGAAGTTTGTGGTCGAAACAGTGGAGGTTCCGGGAAATATTTTGCCTTGCTCGTGTTGTTGGGTTTGGTGCTGTTCCTCTGGCAGTGGATGAAGGCAGTGCGACGCGGCCGCTTGGCGCTGCGCTGCAGTTCCCTGCCTGCCAACGGGGAGAGCAGCACAGAGCCTCTGCGTGGCTCCTTTGAACCTTTCACTTTTTTCTGCCTGTTTTCTCCAAGCCAGGACCTCGCCATTCCCAGGCAGAGCCCATTTCTACAGCCCTCCCCAGGTGGGGGCTGTGGGGGGGGTTGCCTTTCCCTTTGGTTTTTATAGCTCCCCATTCCCCAGGTAGCTCCTGGTGCCTGCTGCTGAGCGCAGGGCAGAGGCAAAGCTACGAACCGATGCTCGTGGCCCCCCGTGTGTTCTTTCTGATTAAAATCTTAAATTCTTCCGTTTTTGACAAGATTTGGGTTTTCTCTGCTGAGCCAGGGAGTCTCTATGGCAACAGCTAGAGGCAACTTTTATCCCTAAGCCATTCCATGTTGCAGAGAGATGGGTGCGTACGTGAGCACATGCTGACAGCTGCTTGGACCCCCAGAACGTGGGGTGGTGAGCAGGGGGAGGTGGCACCGGTCGCAGTGCTGGCTGTGTGAGGGTGAGGGATGGGGCGGCGCTGCCCCCCGCATCAGTGGTGCCTCTGAGTGCAGGACTGAGCCGTGTCACCACCATCCCTGGGTCCATCCATCCCCGTATCTGTCTGTCCATCCCCTGTCTGTCCATCCATCCCAAGGCCACAGTGGGGTTCCCTGCTGGGGTTAGCTGCACCCGGGGGTGTTTAGAGGCATTCTCAGATGCTGGCACTGTTTGGAGATGCAATTAAAACCTCAGCCTTTCAGAAGAGTCTTGCGGAATGCAGTAGAAAGGAAGCCAGCTGGACTAAATGGAAACCTCATAGGTTTTTGGAGTAATTTTTAGAATCTTATGCTGTAGGTCTTTCTAGAATGATACAGTACCACTTAATAATGTGTTATGTTCCTATACATTATATTTAAGTTGTGCTATAGTATTGTGTAGGAGGAATCTAATTTTCCATTACAGGATAATGTACCTTTCTATAGGTTTTTGGTTGTGGGGATTTTTCTGTCCAATGGAGTTAAATAAAAAAATTATATCTTTCCTAGAAAGCCTACCAAGATGACGAGAAAATAATACCTTGAATTTATTTAATAAAGCATGTAAGTATTTTCCACAGGGGTTTATGCGGCCGCATACAAACCTCACCGTGAGCTGTTGGGAAGTGGTTTGGGATCAGCGGGGTCAGGTGTGATGATCTGTAGCCAGGAACAAGGTCCCCAGCAGCAAATAGCCTGACCCCATTGCCTGTAGTGCTGAGGGTCCTGCATGGGGCTGCTGGGGGTGTCACTGCGCTGTCGCACTGTAATGTGATGCACAGATCCCCGTTGCTGGGATGCTCTGCTCAGGCAGGGCGGGGGGATGCGCCGAGCAGCGCGTGGCCGAGTGCCTCCATCTCAGCTCAGAGCTGCCACCGCCGCAGCCTCGCAGTCCTGGGGACCTCAGTGGCATCTGAGAGAGAGGGGGGAAGCCGGTGGTCCTGGGAGGTCCCCAGAGGACAAACGCCTTTTAAGAGCCATGGCAACTAATCAGCCCTGCGTGGTGACATCCCTGCCATCTCCATGACGACGGACCGAACATCACATAGCAACATGTGCCTCCCGTACCCATGGAAACGGGCCGGGTGGGTTTTTAGCATCGCTGCGTTGAATCTCTGCTCTGGGTTTATCCTGAGGTGACCCTGATGGGGGCTGCGGGGCTGGGAGCAGGAATTGGGATGGTGAGGAGCTCCCAGGGCACAGGGCTGGAGGCTGGGGGGAGACGTCTGACGGTTTGTCAGGAGAGCTGCAGGCGTTGGGGACCGAATTGAATTGGTAATCTGATGGGCTCGGTGCTGTGCTGCTGGTCAGCAGGGCTGGTGGTCCCCAGTGTGGGGTGGGGAAGTGGCACTGTATGATGAGACCCCATCAAGGTGTGTGCACATGCTGGGGGCAGTGCTGGCACCACATGGTTTCAAACTGTCGTTTTCCCAAGATTCTGCACCAACAGGCTGACAGTTGTAGGAATTCATTCATTTGCAGCTGCTGCAGGGCTTCCTGTGGATGCGCTCAGTCCTCCTTTGCCCGCTGGTGCAGATCTTCCACTGCAACCACATTGCCCCAGTGCTTGTGAACAGCTGCCTTCTGCAAACTGCTGCTAATGAACACAGGTGCTGTGAGAAGGTTGGCAGTTTTTTGTTTTAAAGGATGTAAACTGAGCTAGCTGTGGTTTTCTGGGGGCTGAATTTTCAGGCTATGCCTTTCTCTTCCATTTTTCCCCACCTGGCTGATGTTGCCCGTAGGGCTGGAAGCCTCAGGTAGGGGACCTCTCAGCAGTGCCCAGGTCTTGCTGGCTTTGTGCAGGCCTTGGACTCATGTGCTGTGCAGTGGGGCTGTCTGACCCAAAACACTTTATCCCTGCACATCTGTGCTGTGGGAACTGCTGGCGGCCCTGGCAACTAAAAGAATTGGGTATTTGTACATTTTTGCATCCCTTGGATGTTGGAGACCTCTGGACAGCTTGCTCTGTGTGATGAGGTTCCTGTCCCTGCTGCTGCCTTCCGTTCCTCCCTGGCACAGGATGGATCTGGCATGTTGGTCCTTTACGTGTGTCTTATCCATGGCTGGCATTGGTTGTCCATGGTGGAGAACCAACCTGCAGTGTGGGGCAGCTTTGCACTTCCTGTGCCCGTGAGCTTCCAAAGCCCAGATGCCCCAGATCTCCCCATCTCTGACCTGACAAATCAGCTTCCAAATTCCAGCGTGTTTTATGCGCAGGGCTGAAATCTTAGGGCTCTGTTCAACCATCAGCAAGCCTGTAAAAAAATGAAGGCAGGTAAGTCAGTGCAGGGCTTCTCACCACGGTGCTGCTTTGGAGAGATTCACCCCATGGGGTCTGTGGGACTCAGGCGGAGTGGGGCTGAGGTTGGGGTCACCCAGCACTGTGGGGCTCGAGGACAGCAGAGCAGCGTTGGCCACAGTGAGGGCTGCAGCCAGCTCTGCTTAATTCAGTGTGAAACCCTGCCACCATCTCCTGGGCTTTGGCTTGGGATGCTGTGAGTGGGAAATCACTAGAAGGAAATAATGAGAATTAGAGTGACTTCAAGGGCTGGGGTGAGGTGAGGGAAGTGGGGGCTGCAGAGCAGGACATGGTATGGCTCTTCTCGGGGTGTGTGTCCTTTTTTCTTCCTTTTCTTTAGAGGAATGCTCGTTAAGGATGTAAAGGGCCTTGCTGTAAATTGAATACAAATGTACAGTTAATGCTGCCTCTCCCCAAGGCCGGTGGAGGTATTCTGGTATTTAAACGAACGGAGCCAAGGGTAAAGATCCAGGGAAAAAAAAAGAAACAAGGAAAAAAGGAAAAGTGGCTCTAATTGAAGTGGTTGTTTGAACAGTGGAGACCAATTAATGCTCCTGAATCAATAGGACTGTGTGACTGAACTAATCCATCCCGGCTGAGGGGTCGGGGCGCAGAGCTGCCATGCTGTGCTGGGAGCCAACCCAGGGCGAGCGGGGGCTGTGGTGCTGGCTGAAGGTTTGGTGTTTGTGCCCCGAAGGGCTGCTGTGAGCCGCTTATCTCCCAGAGCTCAGGGCAGCGAGCATCCATCCCTCTGCTGGCTGTGAGAGTGTTACTGGGCGGCGATCTGCCAGCGGCTGCTGTTGGCACCCAACGCGTTGTGCTTCTCCTTTGTTGAGCTTCCAAGTGGATGCGTGTGGGCAGAGCAGATTATTGTGTTAGCAGCGAACCCCTGGGAAGGGCTGCTCGCTCACTTCTCAGCTGCACCCTCTGTCCTGCAGCAGTGCCTGTGGGTGCTGTGGGAGCCCCATCCCGGGCAGCCTGCAGCCTCAGTCACTTTGGAGACTAAGGTGGGCAGGAGGGAGAACCATCGCGGTTATTACACGTTTTTTTTGCACCGACCTGGTGCAGCATTTGCTGGTGTTGCTGGGTGTAAGGCAGAGCTGATCCCCGTGCCGGGCTGCCTGCAGCTCACCTCGCACCAGCCCGGAGAGCAGAGCTCCTCCCCCGCCTCGCAGCTTTCCGGGTTAGGAATCCAGGACGATGCCGACTGCGCTGGAGGAAGGTGGGGACAGGTGGTAAAACCTGCGGGGCTGGGAGGTTATTTCTGGCCGGGATCAGTGCCGCACTCCCTGCCTCCTTCCCACCTCCCACGGCCGCGGTGCAGCTGGGGTGCAGGAGCCAGCGCCCATCCCAGGGCTGTGTGCCACCGCGGGGGGCACCAGGCTCAGAAAATGGCCGGGAGCGTCGGAGAGCTGCCGCCGGCAATGCAGGGGCCGCATTGGCACCTCCTCTTTTCTGAGCACCGATGCTCTCCCTGCTGCCCATCACCTCCCGGTGAGGATTTGTGTGCAGGGTGGCTGCAGCTGTGGGCCGGCACCGGGCGGGCTGCTGGGCTGCAGGAGGGCGGCTGTGCGGAGCGGGCAGTAAGCAGCCCTGTGTGCCGCGGCACGGCCAGGAGGAACCCTGAGCAGCAGGGCTGTGGGAGATCGATCTCGCACGGCTCCATGAGCGCTCCTTCCCTCGCTGCTTCGTGGCTGCTCCGCGGGAGCTGGCATGCGGGGCCTGCTTTTACATGAGGGCTGCTGAGCAGATAATGGGGATGGGGCTGTAGCCGTGTGTGGGGTTTTGGGGTGGTTTTGGGATGCCAGGTCAGTTTGTGGTGGGGATCCTACAAAGCATCACTACGGCCTTTAGTTGGTGCAGGAGTGCCCCAATGCTGCTGGTAGCGTGTGGGGTTAAAAAGCTGAAATATCTATACTGGAAAGACATGAGGAGTAATGGGAGGGAGCCAGCAGGGAGGGTGGGGGGAAGGAGCACAGCGTGCTGATGGGTTGCTGCTTCTGCGTGATCCTGGGACCTCAGGGCTGGCAGCTCCCTTCTGCCCAAACCCTTCTTGTTAATGGATAATGTCAGCATGGGCTCAACACAGCTGCTAGGAGACCCGAGAGGTTTTGGCCTTCCTGGGAAGAAATGTGGGGCTGGAAGGGGAGCAGTGCAGGGGAAGCATGTCCTGGTGCGTGCATGGAGAGGGGGAGGCATGTAATGGGGACTCCTCCCTAGAGGGCTGCCAGCCCCACTCTGCCTCCACACTGCTCCTGGGGTCTGCAGGGATCCATCGGTGCTGTGTGAGATGTGGGGTTCCAGGGGGTCAGAAGCCCTGAGGACCCATCTTGTATCAGTGTCCCCACCTGCAGTGTGGGTGTTGCAGCGTCCCCTAGCACTGCTGTGAAATGGGGATTGGCAACTGGAAACTCTCTGCCTTCAGTCCCACACTTGTGACCTTCCTGATGCTCCCACGATTTTGCATTCTCTTTTTTAAAGTATCAGTGTATCTCTATAACTTTATCTTGGCAGCTGCTGCTCCATAGCACCCGCTATTTCCCCGGGCGGAGTTTGCCAGCAGAGCAGCCCTTCTGCTCCCCAGGGCCCCATAAACTGCATGGAGCCGATGGGGATGGAATGGGTCCGAGCTCAGCCCTGGCACATCCCGCAGCTTCATTTTCTGATTTAAATATCTTGCTTCTAATAATAACCCCAGGGAACGGGTTCACATTCTGCACAAGCTGTGTTGGAGGAACAGCCAAACCGCTCCGCTTGTCCCGTGCCACTGTGCGGCGGCTGCATGGGATGGGCTCTGCGTCCTCGCTGCTCTCATCTCTGAGCCACCCCCAGGGCCAGCTGTGGTTTTATGGGCCTGAGAATGGCTCCCAGGGCAGCTGGGCCCTCGGGGGAGCGTGGTCACGTCACTGCAGAGGAAGTGGCTCCCTGGGAGTGATGGCCCTGAGGAAGGGAAAGCAGCACCACGCGGCGTTCACACAGGGCCAGGAGCAGAGCTGCGGTGCAGGAGGGCGGCAGCCCATGTACTTGGGGTGTGTTTGGGGCTCCTGCACCTTTGGGTGAGGCTTCATCCCAGGAGGTGCCTTTTTACTTACTTACTTTATTTACTACTTTTTGGCAGAGATGCCCCTCAAATCCTGCACTCTGCTCAGTGCTTACGTATTTATTTTTTTCCCCATTTCTTTTGGACTCCCCCCCCCCGTGCCCATCCATGCGAGGGTTGCTGGCTGGGTTTGCTGTACGAGCAGTTGGTACCAGGGCAAAGGCTTGGTTGTCTTTCATTGCTCTCAGCTGTGAGCCTTTGTGTCCTGCTGCATTGCCCCCATTGCCTGGCACCTTGAATCTGGCTGAAATGGCCAGGAATGGAACTTTTGGTAGGAAGATCTTCACACAGAGTGTGGGGAGGCACTGGAATAGGTTGCTCAAGAAGCCTCGTGGATGCAGCAAGGGATGAGGTGACTGAGGTCCCTTCCCAACCCCAGCATCCACCATCCCTGCTCCATCCCCAGCAAAGCATCACTCAGTGCCTCCTGCTCCAGCCCAGCAGCAGAGCTCACCGCTCTGCACCGAGCCTTTGGTGCTGCTTTCCTTCTCCCCCCTGTAGAGCGGGGCCAATAATTCCTTGTGAATAATTGAGCTAATATACTGCCTTGACCAACGTCACTGCATTCCTTCCTCAGGCTGCCCACAAGTGGATCGCAACCTTCTTTGAGCGCAGAGAATTCCTTCCCCCTGTTGCTTCCGCTGGTGATTTTTGGCTTGCTCTGTTTATTTGCAAGCCATCTGTTTGCGTGCGTTATGTGGAGGGCTCCGATGGCGATTGCCTTTGATGCGGACACGAAGCTCGCTCTGTGGGTTCCTGACCCCGAAGGCTCTGAGAAGCGGGTTTGGCTGCGAGCAGCTGCAGTGCTCAGTTCAGAGCTTTCTGTGGCCAATACCCAATTTTCTTTGCTCCTGTGGGAATCAGGTGGCAAGCACCCCATCCCCGTGTGCCCGCAGTGGGGATGGAAAGTGCCCCCGGGCTCCCATCCTTGTGCCTTTCCTCTTGGTCTGGCTTTGAATTTTCTAGTGCCTGGGGGATTTGGGTGCTTGTGAGCCTCCTCGGAGCAGAAGTGAGACTCTATAGCATGGTTCTGATTATGCAATGCTACGTGAGCTGGGAGGTGCACATCCTTCCTAAGGATGCTTCGGTCCCCATTGTGGGATGGGGGCTCTCAGCAGGACAGGGATGCACCAGATGATATTCCAGGAGGGTTCCACGTGCCCTCCAGCTGCTGTGAGTGTCTCAGATCTGCACAATGAAGTTGCCCCGGGCCAGAGCGCAAGCCCTCAGCTTGCAGGCAAGTGTCCTACCGGGCAGGTATTTATAATGCTGCAGTAACGTTAAGAACAACAAAAATCTCAGGCAGGGAGTTGTTTTGGGGATGTAAACTTCTGCGTCGACGTTTGGCTGTGCCACTTCTGTCCCCGCTCCGTGTCCCAGCTGCGATCCGCTCCCCTGATGGCATCCTGTCCCCCTCGATCCACGTGGCAGGTGACAGCAGCTCCCACGCGGCAGGGATCGCAGCTCTCACCCGGGGCAGCTCTGTGCCCTCTCCCTGTCGCGCCACGGCCGCCTGGAGGATCGCCACCCCGACAGGGCGCTCCAAGGGTTAAGTGCCTGCTGCAGCCTGCGCAGCCCCGTGGCCCTGTCCTGTCCTGTCCCCAGCGTGTGACCTCCCTCGCCCTTTCCCAGGCAGCGCCTGGAGCTGCCCTGTGGCCGTGGGACCCATGGGGGGGCCACCACCCCACACCCGCTGCTGGCCCACGAGAGCAGCGACAGGACCTGGAGTCCCGTTGGGATCCCATGTGTGAAGCCTGCCTCAAACCCCCCCCAGCCCTGCGCACCCAAGCACCGAGCCTTGCCATTTTCACCCCCAGCGAAGTGAATGCGCTGGTGTTGCTCCAGGGCAAAGTCTTGCTTGGGAGTACTCAAATGTGGCACGAAATGGGGTCACGGGAAGGTTTAATTTGGTGCATCGTCCTTCAAGGGCAGGAAAAGTCAGACGGGAAGTTTTAAACATTTTATAAAAATATCCACGTGTGCCCAGCGCAAAACTCACCGTCTTCACCTAATTTAGAAAATGACTTTATATGGAGAAAAATTTAACACCGCTCCACGGAGGGGAAGAATAATGAAGATGTCTGCACCAAACCGCGCTGTCAGCCCGAGATCTCCAAGTGCTCTTGAAAGGGTCGGAGAGGAATAATTTTTCTTGTCCTGGCTGGTTTTAGAAACTGAGGCATGGGCTGAGGGAGCGGGATGAGCGCGGCTTCCTGGCTAATTTTAGCTGGCCGAAGTCCATAGCTCAGCACCTGGGTGAGCGGCCTGGTTTCGGCAGACCCCTGGTCAGGTCTCTGGGGTGGAACACGGGACAGTCTGATTCTTTGAGCTTCAGTGGGAGAAATGCGTTGCAGAGCACGAGTGGCTGCCTGGCACCCAGGTGAGCGCAGCGTGCTTCGGTTCTGCTGGCTCAGCAGCCCCTGCCAGCAGTGTGATGAGAGGAGGACGTGGTAGGAGCTCTTGGTACTGCCACTGCATCCCAACCTATCCTTAGTAATCCATGCAAAATTATTGTTTATTGTTTAGAATACGGTGTTTTCCTTAAAGGAGGCCCCTGAGCAGCGTTGTCCATGCTGCACTCAGGTGGCTGCTTGGAAATAATGGTATTTTTAATCAGCAGCTGTGCGGTCACTGCACTCATTACGGGCGAAAGCGATGAGAATTTTATGAGGTGCAAATGGATGGTGAGTGCTCGCGTCCCCACTGCGTGCGGCAGAGCTGTGGCGGTGCTGGGCTGCGCTCTGGGCTCCAACCAGCCCGGCTGTGGGCGCAGCTCCGGCCTCACAGGGACCGCAGGCAGCTGCTGGTCAGGGGTCGCAGCCCGATCCCCTGCTTGCTGCCTTCATTCTCTGCCTCCTCCTTGCTTTTTGCTTTGTTAGTGCCAAGGAGTGACCGCTGCGCTTTAGGGAGCGAGTGAGGGAATCTGCAGGGGTTGGAGTTGGATGCGGCCGTGGGCTGGGACAGGGGCAGAGCTTTCCTGCCTGTTCCCTGGCAGAGGTGAGAAGTGGGGGAAGCAGCAGGAAGAGGTGAGGCAGTGTTGGATGGGGCCGGGCACGGGCTGGAGGCTGCAGCCGTTTCAGCGCAGCTCATGATACGTTATTAATGGAAGCTGCGCTTTTTATTTTCTGGAGATTATTTTCTTCCACAAGAATTTTTAAAGCACGTTTCCCTCCTGCAGCAGAATCCACCCCAGCTCCGTGCTGGCAGTGCTGTGCCCCCTCCTGCCTGGTGCTGGGCTGCAGCCATCCCTGCCCCATGCTGTGCCCAGGGGTGGGCTGTGCGCCTGTGTTAGGTGCTGGGGCTTGGTGCAGCTTGCCAGCAGGCAGGGCTGTCTGTAGCAAGCTCTGTGTGTGCAGATGCTCACATCCTAGAGCAGAACGAGGTGCCCTTATCCCCCTGAATATGAAGAAAAAGTCATAATTTTGAGTCCTGAGGTGGATTGGTGATGCGGTGTGTGGTGCTTCAAGCCAAATGCCTCGCGGGTGCCTGGAGCTGAGCTCTGTGCCACAGCTGAATGCCGGTGGGGCGATGATGCTGGCTGTTGGTGGCTGTGTGCCTCCCCTCCACTCCTCACCTCTGCTTCTGCCTCCTTCCCCTCCTCTGCAATGAACTGCTAATGAGTGGTGCCCCCTGAGGCTGCAGATGTGTGTGCAGGAGCACTAAGGTGCTGAACGAGTGCGTGCTCCTGCCCACAGCATCCAGTTGGAGCTGGATGAACCTGGATGTTGTGTGATTCTATGACTGTTTCTGTGATTGCTGGTGCTGAAGGGGGCCAGCTCTATCCTGGCCCTGGTGGGCTGACATCATCGCGGTGCTCACCCGGGTCTGGGAGCTCTGCACTGCGTGTGCTGGAAAAGTTATTTGTTTTTGGTCTTAGACTTGAAAATCTGAAGCGTGCAAGATGGTCTCTGTCTAATTAAGTACTTAACCTGCAATGAAATATTGTATTTTCTGTTGATATTTTTTATAGAAACGAAATTTTGGCTCTGTTGCCAAGTGAAACATTGAAGCAGTCCAGTTGGGAACTCATCATCATATGCAGACTTTGTACACGTCTTTTTTTTTTTAATTGATTTGAAGTTGGATCAGAAGAAGTAGTCCAAACTTTGTAGGTACCTTGAGTCACCCCAGAGCTGTATTGCTTTGCACTCCTATGGAAAGCTATACCCAGCACCAATTAATGCAGACAGCTAATTGGGAAGGGCTCAGTCCTCAGTGCCACGCACGGCCCCCAAGGATGCTGTCACCAATGTTATTGCCACTGTTGTGGCAACGCTGGAGCCGCAAGGAAGAGAATGATGCACCAAAAGCATGGCACGGGTGGCAGTGCAGGGGAAAGGAGGGGACACGGGGTCTCCGTCCCCTGTTCTGCTTTAGCTGCCTGGTTCCTCTGGTGTCCGCCCCATCTCGGCCCATAGGGTTAAAATGATGCTGGGTTTGTCCTTGGATTTGTCCTCTGAGCTTTTTGTAGAGCTTGGCAGGGTTTCCTTGGGGGTTTTGAGCCTTCTGTGATTAAAATATCAGGGTGGGAAAGGGGAGGGAGCTGCGCAGATGTGGCTGCAGCCGTGTGCTTCCAGGTCTGCTGGAGCTGATCGTCGCTGCACCGCCGCATCCCTCCCAGTTCCTTCTCTGCGATTCCCAAGCTGCATCTCTCTATCTGTAGTGTGCAAAACTCAGGGGCTGAGCTCCATCACTTGTAGGAAGGCAGGGGTGCCCAGGGCTTTGGCTTGGCGGGGTCTGGAGGATGCTGTTGGTGTGAGCATCAGGTAGTGGTGGGTGCAAGGCTGAGCCACGGCGCGGTGAAAACGAATGTGTTTGCTCAGAAATGCCCCACAGCTGCTCCCCCTCTGGAGGTCTCAGCACTGAAGTGCTCGTGGGCCTGACTTGCAGTGTGCAGCCTCAGCCCAGCCCTGCTGCTGCACCGCCTCCTGCAGCCCCTGGGCAGGCACTGAGGGCATCACTGCATCCATCCTGGTCCGCCTTCCCCTGCCTTCCAGATCTCCTCCTCTTGTTCCTCCCTGCTTGGTTGGTGCCAAACCCAGCCGACCAAGCAGAGTCCCCGACATGGGAGCACTGTGCCACACGTGTGGCCACACAGAGCCCTCTGCCACTCCGTTATTCCTCAGTGTTACATAAATCCACTTTTATACCCAACCTGTGGACGTCACCGGAGCTCTGTCCATACCCATAACATCATTGTTTCCATGGGAACCAGCGTACTTCCAAGGGGGAAAAAGTAGGAGACTAAAAAAAGGACAAAGAAGGAACAAAATAAGACAAATATGTGACATATCCCAACGATGTGTTGGTGTAGGATGTTGTAAAGGTTTCACCGTGACTTGTTTAGGGAGCATTGCATAACGGTTTTTTTGTCTTGGGTAATGCAGCAAATTGGATCAGGAATGGTGTACCCCAAGCATCCTAGTGTGGCTGTTTGGGAGCCCTGCTGTGGGGACGGCTCTGCTTTGTGGCCTCGTGCTTTACGAGTGGGCAGCAATGGGGCTTTGTGCTGTGGATCTTTCCCAAGTGAGCACCGGCGCTCTCTGCATGCTGCATTTCTCAGGGGCGCTCAGGGCATTTCCAAGGGACAGTGCACTTAAATATGTGTGTATTTGGGGGTTGTGTGCATCTGCTGTGCACTTCTTAAGGGCTGCTGGGAGAAGCCTTAAGCCGTGGCGCACAAGGGTGGCTTTGGTGCGCGGTGTGAGCTGTAAGTGTTTGTGTTGATTTGCTGTTCAAGCCAACACTGTGCCCAATGGCTCAATGGTCCTCAGGGCTTCCCAATGGGATTGCACAGCTCCTGTCCACGCAGTCCATGCTGTGGGAGGGCCACCTGTCCCGTGCTGTCACCAGAAGGTGCCAAAACAGCGATGGGAGTGGAGGAGGAGCGAGGTTGGGTGTTTCTGCTTGACTTTCCCATCCTTGCCCATGGGGTAAGGAGGAGGAGCAGGGCTGAATTCACGCTGCGAGGCTCTGGCCAGAGATTTGATTCTATTAATTTGTTTTCTAACAAAACAGTCCCCATATCAGTGCCAGCCCCTGAGCTGCCATCCCCCTGGCAGCTCATGGAGGGGAGATGTAGGGCTGTGCTTAAAAGCTCCGGCTCCCGAAGTTTGGGGATTATGCAAGGCACTCAGCTTGCTGCGCTCTTTTATCTTCATTTTCTCCTCTGTAAGCAGTAAGATTTTAAACCCTTT
This sequence comes from Centrocercus urophasianus, assembly GCF_019232065.1. Lineage (NCBI taxonomy): Eukaryota > Metazoa > Chordata > Aves > Galliformes > Phasianidae > Centrocercus > Centrocercus urophasianus. Next base: position 4,795,020 of record NW_024884978.1, on the reverse strand, counting down.
TGGTTACTGGAGAGAAGCTTGACATACAAATCTAAAAGGCAAAGGAGGAACAATTCTGAAACAGTGAGGGAAATTAGAGCCTTGTCTTTTTTTTTTTTGTTCTTTTTATTTTTTTTTTACTTTGACAAAATATCTTTTTCACCAAACTCCATCCCTTCTAACAGCAGCATCCTTCCTCTCCCCACTGCCTGCATGGCTGCACTGCTCAGTGCTGCCTGGAGCACAGTGCCATCCCAGGTGAGGAGAGGCCCCCGGCCCCACGGCAGCATGGGCTGCACAGCCGAGGGGAACTGAAAGGGCAATTGAGGTGATTCTTCCCCATGATTCCCCTGTTAAAGCAATCCTGCTTTCCTGCACAGGGGTGGGGATGGTGCTGTGCTGTGTTGGGTGCTGGTGGCACTGGGGGGCACTTTGCAGCTTTTTGGAGTGGAATGGTGTTCAAAAAATGAACCAAAGTGCCACAAAATGTGCGGGGCTGTGCAGGAATCGTAGACCCTCTGAGGTTGAAAAGCACCATTAAGATCCCCTCATCCAACCACGAGTCCATCACCAAACCACAACCCTATGGCTGCCCCGTGGGACGCGATGCTCAGCCCTCCTCCTGCTGTGGGGCACTTGGAGCAGGGAATGGGTTCTTATTTCCACCCATGGTGCAGATTAATTCTGCGAGCACTTTGAGCGTTCTTTACAAACGGCAAATTAATGTTTTAGGATCTGAGTGCTGCCGCTCGCCTCTCCCCCAAAGGCCGGGCCCTGGAAGTCCCATTATGCTCTTGTCAAAGGCTCTATTTCTGGAATTGATGATGTGAATGAAGCCTCAAACTTCGCTCTCATTAACGTCTGCAGCTTATCCCAGTGTCGCTCCTAAGCTGTTGGGATCGGTGGCACTGCAGGGGAAGGCTGTCACATTTCAACCCAGTTCTCGCATTGCATTTGCACAAAATTTTCCAGGCTTCATTCGTGCTTTCTGCACGTTTGTCCAACAGCCTCCTGTGCCCCATAGGCCATGCAGAGCACGGTGATGCCCGGCGCCGTCCCTGAGCTGAGCAGGCGGCTGCCACCCTCCAGCAAGGCCCTTTAATTCATTGCTGCAGAATTTAATCCCAACTTCAAACCAAATCACAGCAAACATAATGCAATATCTTCCTCCGTTGATTACATTAAGCAGGAGAGCTCCGGCTAATTGAATCTCAGGCTCTTGCCTCTTAATTACCAAGGGTTGTGCTTGGCCGTGCCGTGCAGGTGCAGCGCGGGGCTGGAGGGCATTTGCTGGGGGCGAAGGTTCCGTTCCAGCAAGAAATTGACTTCTGGGCATTGACATTCTCATATGCTTTTTGTTGTTCTAAATTTTAAGAGGGAAGTGACGGTAAAAGTGCTGGCTATGTCATCGTGGCAGAAGCAGAGCGCTGCTGCTCGTGGTGGAACGGCGGGGTTCTGGGTGTGTGGTGGTGGGGTGGGTGACCCTGGGGTGGGGGCTCGGGCATCCTGTGGCATGCAGAGGGCTGCAGTGACTGCATCGTGTGTATGGGGTGTGGGTCGTTTCTGAGCACCGCCTGGAGGGGCTGAGGGGCCCAGGAACGTGGTGTGGTGGCCCAGGGATGTGAGGTGGTGGCCCAGGGATGTGAGGTGGTGGCCCAGAGCCATCGCCCGGTGCTGTCGATGCGGAGCTCCCCAGCCCAAGTCCCCGCAGGGCTTTGCCCCCTTGCTGCCAGTGCAGCATCCGGCACGGCACCTCCTGCTAATTGAAGTTTGCTTTGTCAGCCCCTGGGCTCAAACAACGGCGGTACAAAGCCGGAGCCATCAGCACTTTGTGCAGCTCTGGAAATCCCATTAGCAGAGGAAAGAGCTTAACATTTCATTCAGCTGGAAAAAAAACACACACACACACACAAAAAAAAAACAAAACGAAAAATCCCCCAACCTTCTGATCCCTCAGCTGCGCGTTAACACTCGCCCTGTTCTCCCTTCCCTCTCCCGTCCTGGGGTCATTAAATCACGAGATAGTGTTATATTGGGCCGAAATGCACTTGCCAGAGGCAGTGACGTTCTGATAAGTGCCTTTGCATCAAAGCTGGGAGAAATAAATGCCGTCAGCAATTAGAGCCCCGGCACGCTCCGCAGGCGGTGTGCCCGGGATGCTTGTTTGGGGCCGGGCTGGGTGGCACAGCGGTGGATGTGGGACTGCCCTGGGCTCACATGCGGGCTGTGGCCGCGCGAGGAGGGCTGAGCTCCCCGCAGGAACGCGGCGTGCCAGAGCTCCATCTGCCCGTCTGGCTCTCCAGGCTCCCGTCCGACCCCGTGGGCTCTGCTGAGCCTCCTCGCTTCCGTGCCGAGCATCTCGCGCAGCCCTTGTCAGACGCTCTCTCATTCTGTCACCAATTTGGGATCTTGCTGTTTGGTGGGTTTTTAATTCCTCCTTTTCTCGAAGGCTGGGCAGAGCTGGGGGTGCTGGCGGATGCGTTTTGAGCTCCCTGAGCCGGGAGTGCTGCCTTAGCATCCTGCGTGCCCGTGGCGGTGCCCCTGCAGGGCTATATTTGGGATAAACATCCCGGCCCATCGCCGCAACCTGGCAGTCGGAATTTCTCTTCCAATAGCTTGTAAACATTCCTCCAGATTAAACGACCCAGATTGCCAGCACCCGGCGGTGACTCAGCCCCGTGTGATTGCGCAGGAGTTCGCACGGGGTCGTCCTGTGGCCTCACCCCTTGGGCAGCGCGGGCTCCTGTGTGCCGAGGTGCCTCTGCTGCACCCAGCCCTGCCCCAGGGCTGGGAATTCCCTGCTGGCACACCGTGCCGGCTGCCGGGGCTCTGGGGCTCTGTGCTTCTACATCTTGCTGCCCTTGGTGGTCTGGATGGACGCACGTGCTCAGCACTCGCTCTGCAGCAATGCAGGTCGCTGTGCCCAGGATAGCAGGGATGCACGCAGCCCATCCCGGCGGCACGGCCCCAGCTGTGCTCCGAGTGCAGGGCTGGGCGCTGCTGGGGCCCTCGCCTGTTGGCTTAATGGCTTTGACAGCCTTAATTTGGGCTGGGAATGAGTGGTTCAATGGCTGACTTCAGGGGAACGCCCCTGGGATAAGCTGTGACATAGTTAATAGAAAATTGTAATGTTGTTAAAGTGCTTTTCTGTAAAATGTCAAGAGAAGAAATTAATGGTGTGGGTTTTTATTTAGTTCTGGTTGGTTTTTTTTTTTTTTTTTTTTTTTTCCCCCCGAAAAGTTTATATCATTCTTTTAATTTAATTTTTTAATCCATCATATCAGCAGCCAGCACTCCTGCCACGCATCTCTGATTTTATAGCATTTCCACATTTGCAGTAGCCTCTGCTGTCACCGTGGGGAAAATAAGCCATCAGTTGGCATTCGGGATCCCAAATAGCAAAGCAAGGGAACGTGGCTGTGGGCAGCACCCTGCTGGGAAGGCGAGGAGCAGGCATTGGTTCAGCACTGACTGCTCCTGTCTGCGCATTGCAACTTCTGCGCGCCAGGTACCAACGGAGGGCAGGGCAGGAGGGGCAAGGAAACGCATCGGAGAAGGGAAGGTGTGCTTAAGTTTGAGTCATTTTATGATAGACGTGTGGCACTTAGTGCTTGTGCCACCAATGGGGGGGTGGTTTTTGGGGTGTCACAGGTGGCACACAGCACCCCGGGGCGCTTCGCCCTCTGCCATTCCCTATCCATCACAGTGGGGATAAAACCAGGACTGCGGTGCGGAGTGCCGGGCTGAGGGATGCGGGTGCCCGGTGCTGCGCTTCCTTGACCCCTCACGCAGCTGGTTTGAGCGTGTGAGCATGCTGGTGATCCTGCTCAACTGCGTGACGCTGGGCATGTTCCACCCCTGCGAGGACATCGCCTGCGACTCCCCGCGCTGCCGCATCCTGCAGGTACTGAGCTGCGCCGTGCAAGCGCTGCGCCTGCACTCGGGTTTGTGCCGGCTGCCCCTCATCCCTGCTCTGTATCTTTTGCAGAGCTTTGATGACTTCATCTTTGCCTTCTTCGCCGTGGAGATGATAGTCAAGATGATCGCGCTGGGGATCTTTGGGAAGAAATGCTACCTGGGAGACACGTGGAACCGCCTGGACTTCTTCATTGTCATTGCAGGGTGAGCCGGGCGAGCGCGTCCTTTGGAGCCGGAGGGGCAGGGGCTGCAGTGTGGCTGCTATGTGGGGGTGAGTGCCAGGGGATGGGCACAGCACTTCCCATCCATCCCGGCACCCTGCAGTCGCTCGGTTGGAGGAGCCAACCAAGCCGCAGCCGCAGCGATCTCCATCCTGCTCATGTCCCATGCTCGTGGTTTGGGTTCCGTGCAGATTGCCCAAGGGAGGCCAGCATTTCGTTTGAAGCACAGAGCTGCCTTCCTGCAAGGTTACTTCAATGAGATGTGCGTGATTGTCCTCCGTGTTGTTTTTGAGGGAGAGAGACCGAGTTTGCCTGTTGGAGCGGTTTCCTTTCTGAGGCACCTGGTTTGAGTTAGGGCTCCTCCAGCAGCCGAGAACCTCCTGGCTGGGTCTGGGAATCCACATGAAAAGTGCCTGGCCCGCAGCCAGGGCGCTGAGCTGCTTTGGCTCTGGAGCTGCTCACCAGCCTTCCTTCCTCTGAGAGCCCAGAGTTACCGTGGGGAAATTGGCATTTTCCCCTTTTGATCGAGCTGCGGATCAAATTGACTGCATTTTCCTGGAAAGGGTCCCCCCACCCTGGAACGTTTCCCATCAGAGGGTGTCAGCAGACGTCTGCTTGTGGCCCAGCAGCACCTCGCTGGGAGCTGGGGACACTGCAGCACAGCCCAGTACCACCAGTACAGAGGTGTGGGGACTCCCAGTGCCTCCCTGGGGACTCACTGCTGCAGGGGCCACGAGATTTCAGTTTCTTCTTTATCTCTTTTTCTGGCTTCCTGCCTGGTCAGCTCTGCCTCTCGCTAAACGATCGGCCTTTGCTTTGTGTGTGTGGACTGTTCCCATCTGGGCCCTGCCAGGCGCAGTTCAGCTGACAGAGGATCGAACGGCTGAAGGCTGCTGCTCCCACTGCTCCGCCCCACCTCCCCCCTCCTCCTGCCCCAGCCGCGCTGCTGCCCTGGGGGCCGTCGCTGTCGGCGCTGTGCCGCGTGCTGGGATAGCTGTGTGAATGGGAAAAGACACCTTAAGGACAGGACCGAGGGCGTCAGGTCCCAGCCAAGTGAAGTCAGGGGAAGCAGTGCTCAGACCGTTCCTTGGGGGAGAACTGGGGAATATTCCAGAGCTGAACTGTAGAGGAGGGTGTGCACCAGAGTGATGTTCCAGTGCCAGAAACCCTGTAAAGAGAGCGCAGTCCTTACTGTGGTCTTACATGAAGGCTTCAGGCAGTCCTTTGCCCATCAGAGCCTGCCCTAAATCTCCTCCAGCCCCAAGCATCCTGGAAATAAGACGAGGCAAAGCAGCAGATCCACTTCTGCATTGCTTTCTCATCGTGGGCAGAGCTCCTGCAGAGACCCCTGGTGAGTGCAACTGGCTTCCAAAAAGAAGGAAAAACTTAAAATGAAGAAGGTGACATTTCATCTTCCTCCTTGAGAGCTCCTGGCCCTGTTGAGGCTGTGGTGCAGAAGCCTTTCCTTGTATGTTGGCCCAGGAGGTGCTGGGTGAGCAGTGCTGGCAGTGCTATGCCACTGAGTGCTGTTCAGCTCTGTTAAACTGCCCAGAGCCATCTCATGAGCTCATGGAGAATAAATGACTTCTTTGTGACAATGTAATGCAATTAGAACTAATTGCAGAGAGTGTGATGTCTGCACCATATCTCTGTAATTACAGGGAAACTTGCTGCAGATGAGCAGAGTGCTGTGTTATCAAAACTCAGCAAAATGTGGTTTTGGCTGTGGGTTATGGGGAAAAGGGGAAAAAATGTGGCACACCACCCTGTTATGTTCTGTTATGGTGAAGGAGAGAGTTTGAGGAGTGTGCATTTGCAAGGAGCACCTGAAGGTCACCAGACTCTGTTTGGTGTCTGCATTTCTGCATTCCTGCTTGTTGGGGGCTGTGCTCCATTCATCACCTCTTGGAGCTGTGCTCCATCCATGCCCTGTCAGAGCGGCGTGGCTCTGCTGCAGCTCTGCGCTCCAGCACTGTTTGGTGGAGTGTCTGTTTGTGCTGCACTCGCTGTAATGGGGATGGCCCTCTTAAGGTACTTTCTTCCCAAGTTAAACACTTGAAATGCTTTGCTTACAGCTGAGAAGAAGCAGGGCTTGGCAGCCTCTTCTGAGCAGACATCTCTTCTTTCTCCCATTGCTGCCCCAAATGCTTCTGGTTTGGTCTGCAGTGCTTCCTGCCCGCTCTGCCTCGCATTGCCCGCACTGCAGAGCACAGCACAGTGCCTGGCCTGGGCTGCGCTGAGCACAGAGGAGCTCTCTCAGGCCATATGTAAAAGATGTGCTGTAGTTAATGCACATCAGGAACAAAACTTACTCCTTTATGTTTGTTTCTAATGAAAACACAAGAAGAGAGAGCGACCAACGCACAGGACAGGTGGGATGTTTGACCTGCTCCTGTGGGAGCAGCGCTGCGGTCTGGTTGGGGGGCAGTGGCTGCTGTTCTCAGTGAGTTCTCAAGGTGCTCAGAGTGGGATTTCAGTTTTCTCTTCCCATGCTTTGTCCCTGAGAGCAGTTGTTCACAGCCTCTTGAACTGCCGAAAAGCGATGACAAGAGAAAGGCGTGATGGTGAAGCAGGGGCTGTTTGTCTGTAGGAGCTCCTGTAGAAGCCTGCTAAGGAGACGTGACCAGGTTTTTGCTTTTCCATCCCCACTCTGTTTGCACACCCATCACCTGCAGCGCAGCCTCGAGCTGTGCTCTGCCTGCAGCTCTGCAGCTCTGACCTCAGCACTGGCAGGCAGGAGCAGCCTGAGCTGTGGCCATGGCACAGAGCTCAGCTCCATCCTCTGTTGTCTGAAGACAGCCCTCAGCCAGGCTCAAAAAGCAGTGCCTGTGCAGGCCAGAAGAAAATGTCCCCGTGGCTTTTTGAAGGTGTGACACCACAAAACATTTCCCTCTGTCTTTTCCATGGGTTAATATTGCCCACCGATCACTGTGCTTTGTAGATAGCAGCGGCTCTCTGCCCGCTCTGGGGATGCTGTGCTGTGGAGCTCGGTGTGTGCAGTGGCTGTCACCAGCTCTTGTCACCTGGCTCCTGTGCCCAGCTGTGTCCCATCCCAGCTGGGGGGCAGCTCAGAGCCCTCTGCATCTCCTCTAAATGAGAGGAAGCCCAGAGCTGTCCCCGAGCAGGGCAGCAATGAGTTGTCCCTCGTACAACTTGTCTGCCTATCTGTCTGTATGTCCGTCTGTCTGTCCCTGGAGCCTTCCCTCTGGGAGCAGCACAAAGGTTCCACCGGTGCCTTAGAGCATCAGCACTCCGGGTGTGTCTGGCTGTGCAGATGCTCTTTGTGTTCTTCAGAAGTCCTAAATGCTCTGCTTTCTCTCTGAGACACTCCGGCAGCTGAGGCTCAGCACTTGGTACGGAGCTGTTTCTATTGAGCACCAAGCATTTTTCTGCACCTTGAGTTTCCCCGGGCACTTGTCTGTGTGGAGCTGTGACTGTGCCGTCACACTGGAGCAGAGATGACATTTGGGCTTTCTGCACGGCGGATTTTCCGAGCGGGGATGTGATGTGCTGGTAACTGCACCTGTCACCTCACGGCGCAGTGACATCCCCACGTCCCCTGCCTGGATACCGGGACAGAGTTGGTCCCTCCTGTGCATGGCTGTGCCCTGTGGGCAGGGGATCCTGTGCCATGGGGCTGAGGGAGCTGCGCCTGTCTGGCTGTGCGAAATGCAGGACGAGAGGTGTGCTGCATCGATGCATGGGATGGGCAAACACCAGCCACAAAGAGCAGCTGTAGCAGCAGCTGAGAAGGCACTGCTGTGTAAGAGCTAACGTGTAGGCTCATCCTGAATACTCTGAGGCTGAAATGAGGCTCTGAACATCAAAACTGGAGGGAGGGAACCACCCAACCATCTTGGAACTGGAACTTGATAATTTTGGGATTGGATGAGTGTCCTGTGACTGCCTGGGCAGCAGGAGCCCATGTGCTGCTGTGTGTTCCTGGCTGCACCTCATTGCAGTGTTCTCTGCACAGCTCCTGGGGGGCTCTGTGGGATCCTGGTGTTGCAGGGATGGGGCACGGCTGGCTATGAGCATAGGGATGGTGTGCAGCAGCAGGCAGCCCTGGGCAGAGTCATGCTGTGGTGTCCTGAGCTGTGCACTGCAAACAAGCAGTCGTTGTAAGCTCTGCAGTGAGTGTGCAGAGAGTTTCTGTCCTGGATCCTGTGCAAAAGCAAGCAGAGTGGGAGGGAGAGGAGAACACTGCACCTGTGTGAGCTGGTGTGGGGCGTCCTCACTCATTGACTTTATCCTGATACGCAGATAACCCTTAATTAATTCCTCTGGCACACTTTCCCGATGGGAGCAAAGCCCTCAGTGAGGAGCAGGCACACGGTGCTGGGGTGATGATGCTTGTGCTGCTCCCTCTGACCACCCCGCTGTGCTTTGCAGGATGTTGGAGTACTCGCTGGACCTGCAGAACGTCAGCTTCTCAGCGGTGCGCACTGTCCGCGTCCTGCGGCCGCTCCGGGCCATTAACAGAGTCCCCAGTAAGTTGGGCTTTGCTCCTCCGGGGATGCAAACTCTTTGTATCTACACCCTGCGGGTGGAAGAACAGACACGGATGCTTCCAACCTTCTGTTGTAGCTGTATCAGCTCCCTGTCCCTCCAACTGCGGATGGTCTGTGATTCTAAATGCTTGCCCTCTAGAAATGATCTCTTTTCTGTCCTGAGAACGGGGCTGCTGGAGCTGGGGGTGTCCCTGTTCATTGCAGGGAGTGGAACCAGGTGGCTTTAGAGGTGCTCCCAATTCAGACCATCCTATGACTCTATGAACTGAGGTTCCCTGAACTCACCCCGTGCATAGATGAGAGCAGATTGGTGTCATTTCTGTCCCTCCATACTGGAGGTGCCAGCACTCCATTTCTTTCTCTGGCCCTGACTCGTGGCTTAACCCAGATTCTGCTGCTCTTTCAATCAGTGCAGCACCTCCAGACTCCTGATAGCAATGTTTTCTCCCAGCTGCTGCGCTGATGGATGGCTGAATCATCTGCCACTGTCTAACTGGGGATGTAATGCACTTAATGCATTTTCACATCCCAGGCAGTCTGTCTTGGCTTCTGTGCTGCTGCGAAGGGATAGAAGTATAAGGTGGGAGCAGGGGGAAGAGAGTCTTATATGATGATAAATGCAGTAACCACAGAAAGTCGTTTCAGTTAATTAGGAGCTGCGTGTGGTGGTTGCTCCCCAGTAGAGAAGGAGAAGGGAAACGTGATAGAGGAGATGACAGCAGCAGGAAGCGAGGAAAAAGTCTGAAGTATCAAAGCAAAGGGTGCAACAGTGAGACTTTCCTTAAATGAGAATCAATATTAGTGAGTGAGAGAATGCAGAAGATGGGAAAGAAGGAGAGAGATGAGCTGAATATTACAGAGATGTCAGATGAAATCAATTTTTTTGTGTGTAAATGTCAAGTCGGAGTCACCATCAATTTGTCTTTGCTACAGAACTGGCTGTTCCTGAACTTGTGAGAATAAACTGCTCGTGTTTTGAGGAAGAGAGGGGATTTAGCGTGGATGAGGGGAATTAGGAAGGGAATTTTAATATATCCCAAATGTGGAAAGAAATGCAGACGAGCAAGGGCATGTCAGAATGGGATCTGGGGAAATCGGCAATTGGCGGAAACTTCCGGAGGGAAAGAGAACCTGGGGCAGGAGATGAAGGGTAGGAGAGAGAGGGGGAGGTAGGTTGGATGCCCAGGAGTGGGGCTGGGAGGGGTGGGGGCTTCGGTGGGGTTTGGGACCGCAGGGACTGCGGTGGAGAGGGCGAGGAGAGCAGGGGCCGTGGGTGGAACAGGGGATGTCCCTCTTGGATGACCGCTCCCTTCGCCGCAGGTATGCGCATCCTGGTGACGCTGCTGCTGGACACGCTGCCCATGCTGGGGAACGTCCTCCTGCTCTGCTTCTTCGTCTTCTTCATCTTCGGCATCGTGGGGGTCCAGCTGTGGGCAGGATTGCTCAGGAATCGCTGCTTCCTCCCTGAGAACTTCAGCATGTGAGTCCGTGGCATCGTCCATCGATAAGCCCATCCTCCTGCGTGCTCCCCGCTCCCAAATGCCACCGCGTCCCCAGCACAGCTTGCTGTGACAATTTGCCATTTGTGTCCTGCCGAGCTGCCCTTAGCCCTTGGCCGGTGCTGGGGAAGCTGTGTGATTGATAAGAGCCTCCGAAGGACCGCCAGGACAAAGAGCTCAGGCTCTGTAAATGCAGCATATCATTAACTGTGACCTTTTCTGCATTTGTCAAGGCGCTGAGATCTGAACCCTGCTCAGCAGCTGGTGGTGTTTGTTGGTGTGGCATTTGCTGTCTCACCGACACCCTCGGGGAGGCTGATGGAGCTGGTCATACATTTAGCAAAGCTGCTCAGTGTGAGTGCATTGCTCCAAACGTGCTCCTCAGAGCCGACCCTATAAACCCCAAATCTCTGCCTTGCACACAGCAGGGCCTGAAGCTGGCATGGGGCACCTCTTATCCTCTCCGTGCATCCCCGAAATGAGCAGCAGCCCTCTTGCAGGCTGTGCCCTCTCAGGGCAGCCAAGAGAGTCATGTCCTGCAAAGCAAACAGCAGCAAATCTGAGTGGCTCTGCTCTTTGAATAACTACAACTAAGTGATGGGTTTGGGTGCTGGTTAATTGAGCCAGAATTCCAGGGGTTTAGATGAGCTTTGAACAGCATTAAAGGCAATTCTGCAGGAATTAACGGGGCTGAACCAGGCTTCAAAGTGTCTTTGCAAGCTTTAGTGGGAGTCCTGGTGGCATTAAGGAGATGGATCCTTGCTCGGCAGGCAGCAAGCTTTGGGCCAGCTGTGGGTTATTCCATATCCCTAAAGGGTTTTTGCCATGCTTGCTATGGTGAGGCCACCCTTGGAGGGAATTTACAGCTTACCTATGGCTGAACAGGCACTGGGAAGGCACTGCTTTAGGAACCTGGGAGGTCCTTGCATGTGGATGTCCTCACGCTGTGCTCAGCATCTCCAGGAGGATGGGAGATACAGGAGCTTATGGTGACTGATTCCCACGTTAATGCAGCAGGGATGTTTCAGAGCAGCCCTGCTGGGCTAAGCCCTGCTCTCAGTGCCCCCAGTCACAGCACAGCACTTCCAGATGTAAGGAATCTCCACAACACCAGCCCTTCAAAGTGCAGAATAAAAGCCGTTGGAATGTACCGCTGTCACCACGCCAGGCTGCCTGCACCCGCTGTACACACCTCAGCCCTTCTGTCCACTTGCAGCCCCTACACAGTGGATCTGGAGCGGTACTACCAGACCGAGAATGAGGATGAGAACCCCTTCATCTGCTCCCAACCCCGCGAGAATGGGATGCGCTACTGCCGGAGCATCCCGACGCGCAGGGAGGAGGGCCTGGAGTGCACCCTGGATTACTACGCCTACAACGACACCACCAACACGTCCTGTGTCAACTGGAACCAGTATTACACCAACTGCTCTGCCGGGGAGCACAACCCCTTCAAGGGCGCTATCAACTTTGATAACATCGGCTATGCCTGGATTGCAATATTTCAGGTGAGCTGGCATGGAAACCGTCCTGTGGGGCAGGGGTTGTTCCTCCCCACGTGTTATGGGGCTGTGTGACCACACTGCTGAGGCTGTACATGTAAAGTAGTAGTGTAAATGTGCTGGAAATGGCAGGGAGACGACGTGGTGCTTGCTCAGATGCCTCCGTGGATAAAAGCTTGGTCCTAGAGCTGTGGGTGCAGGAGGACTGTGCTCTTCTGTCTGCACTGTGCTGTAGTTGTCTTTAAGTCCACCTGGAAAAGAAGGGCTGAACGCAGCCCTTGCAACACGGGATTGGTCTGAATGGGAGAGGTTTTTGGTTCCTCGGTGTCTGGCACTGCTCTGGGACCAGCTATGGGTCCAGCAATGCCATTGCCTGCTCCCTTGGGGTTGTGATCAGCTGTGATGGGTTTGTCTTCCCCCTCTGCCTCACCAGGTCATCACACTGGAGGGCTGGGTGGACATCATGTACTTCGTCATGGATGCACACTCCTTCTACAACTTCATCTACTTCATCCTGCTGATCATCGTGAGTGGCCTCGTGGGGACGTGCAGTTGTGGAGTGGCCCGGAGGGGCAGGCAGAGAGCACAGTGAATGTAAAGGCTGCTCTCACGTGGGAGAGGTAGAAAACATGAAGGAAAGATGCTCTTAAACTCTGGTAGATACACTTGCTGTTGCTTCTAACACCTCTCTCTTTGTCCTCCACGCTCCCAACCCCATAGTTGCCTCCTTGAATTTAAGTTTAAAATAGACAAATTCCCCCCATCCTGTTTTCAGATCTGGAAGGGGGGAGGTTGGCCAGGAGCTCCCCCATATCCAAGAAGCCCAACAGGCGCAGAAGGGACATTTAGGAGAGGCAGCCCCAAACATCAGAGCACAGGCTGAGAAAGGAGGAAAGGATTCTGCCCACAGCGCACCCACAGCACAGTGTCACTGCACCCATCCACAGCAGAGCCTGCAAAGAGCTCTGGGGGGTGGGCTCTGTGATGGGCTGCGAACAGCAATGTCTGCTGTGATGGGGAGCTTGTTGTCTAGACTCCCTTCAGCATCAGGAGAGAAAAATAGGTGCTTTAGGAGGTGATTCATCTGCTCCTAAGGTAGACATTCAAAATAAGATGCATTGCAGACTTGATGCGCCTATTTCTCTCCCAACTCTAAAGGATCATTAGGTGCCTCACTCAGATGTGCTGAGTGAAGCTGAGATAAGTGAGATGAGTCCCTCTCTTCCTGTCTAATTGGCCCAAATCCAGCAAAATAGCTGAACCTCCATCGGGCCATTGGAGGGGTTTCTGATCCTCATCAGACCCTGATGAGAAGGCTGCTTTGTCTACAGCGCTTTTTGTGGTTCATCTGTTAGCTTCACCCCAAAATGAAGGAGCCCCTCACTCTCTGCATTCCCATAAGGACGGAGAGGAAGGGAAGCATTGCTTTCCTGGGTGCTGAGCAGTAATGGTGGTGGTGTGTGAGAGCCCATTAGTACATCAGAAATGCTTTGCGGTCCAGGCTGGCATCTGCAGAAAGCAGGACCTGGTGGGAGCCAGCCTGGAACTGGGATCTCCGAGCTCTGGATGCAGCCTGCTGAAGCCCCTTGCATAACAGTAACCTGCAAATCCCGTTAGCAGGGGAAAGGGATCTGCTCACAAGCTACCCACACGCTGCCAGAAAAAACGCTCCTATCAGGAAGGCTCAGCACATTCATCGTAATGCCACTAATTGCAATAATTACAACTGCCGTCTGCGGAGAGAGAAAAACACTCTCTTAAAAGAGCAAAAGCTTTTTGTCAAAATAATCTCCTCCTGCCTTTGATCTCTGATGTCCTCCGCGGAGTCCTGGCGTGAGAGTCCTGGGGGTCGGGGCCCTTACTGGGGTCCGTGTTCCTGGTGACTTGGGACCAGGCAGGGCTGCGGGGTGGGGGTGGCCGGGGCTGATGGCTCCCATCCCCGTAGGTGGGCTCCTTCTTCATGATCAACCTCTGCCTGGTGGTGATAGCCACGCAGTTCTCCGAGACGAAGCAGCGCGAGAGCCAGCTGATGAAGGAGCAGCGGGTGCGCTACCTGTCCAACGCCAGCACACTGGCCAGCTTCTCGGAGCCGGGCAGCTGCTACGACGAGCTCCTCAAGTACCTGGTGTACATCGCCCGGAAGGGCAGCAAGCAGCTGGTGGAGCTCTACCGAGTGGCGGGCGTGAGGATGGGCTTCCTGGCCAGCCCTGCCAGCAAAACGGGGGCTGAGCGGCACGCTGGCAAGCGTCGCTCCAGGAGGAGGAAGTCCTCGGTGCACCACCTCATCCACCACCACCACCACCACCACCACCACTACCACCTGGGCAATGGCAACCTGCGGGCGCCCCGCGCCAGCCCGGAGATCAGCGACGTGGACACCGGCTCTCTCCACAACGGGACCAACCGGCTGATGCTTCCCCCATCGGCCCCAAACCCCCACGTGGCTCCCGCCGCCACGGCCAGCGGCACTGAATCCGTCCATAGCATCTACCACGCCGACTGCCACGTGGAGCCGGTGCGCTGCCGGGCGGCCCTCCCGCAGCCGAGCCCAGAGGACATCCCCAGGAGCGCGGTGATGGGCAGCAAGGTGTACCCCACCGTGCACCCCAGCACCTCCCATGAGGTGCGGAAGGAGAAGAGCCTGGGGGAGGCGGCAGCGGGGGCTGGCAGCAGCACGCTGAGTGGGCTGAACATCCCGCCTGGGCCCTACAGCACCATGCACAAGCTGCTGGAGACGCAGAGCACGGGTGAGTGTGGGGCTGGGGTCAGCACGGGGCTGTGGAGCAGAAATGGGAGCTCCCTCCTCATTCTTTTCTCTTTCCATTATACCTTTTCAGGGTTCCTTTCAGTCCACGTTACAGATAAAGGGGATGGATTTCGAGGTGAGGTCAATGGGAATCTTCCAACCAACCCAATGCATCTCAGCCCAAACCAGGAGGGAGGTTTCAACCAATCCAAGGGAAATGATTGTTTGTAATGAACCCATTCTCTTTCTCTTCCCAATCTCCTCCCAGTATGCTGTTTTTCCTGTGATCAGAGGGGTCTGCTCCCCACATCCCTGTGTTCCCCACATCCTTTCACTCCTCAGCTCAGAAAGATTGAAGTGGCATCAGGAACGAAGTGCAGCTTTCCCAAAGCCGGGGTTTGACACCTTTCCTGCAAGGTGCTCATTCCCCTTCCACATCTTGAGCTTTCTGAGCATGAGCCAAATGAGCTCAAATGCATTTAGCCTCCAAGAAGGGTTTCCAGGCCAGGCTTTCCCCAGCCACCACTGTGACCTTGAGCACTGCAGGATTTGGCCTTTCCAGGCAGGATGTGTACAGGGAAAGCCACATCTCATCATCCCAGAGCCCATCCTCAGGTCTGGGCTCTGAGCTGCTGCAGCTCTGTGTTTGCATTGGTGCTGCTGCATGGATTTCTGCAGCTGGTGCCGGGGAGAAAATCCCACTGCTGCCGTCATCCCAGGAGCCACCTGGCAGCTGGGAGTGGGGGGAAGCTGGGAATTTTGGAGCATCTGCAACCAGTGGGAGCAGGAAGGGAGTTCTGCTAGTGGCAAAGCTTCTGCTAATTGCAGTACCGTGTGCCAGGGCTGTGGGAGATGATTGCTTTCTGCAGTTCTCTCATGGACCGTTGTACTGAGCACAACATTTTGCTGTCACCGTGCATAGGGAATTGCTCCTGTCCTGGCTAATGGGCTGCCCTCTCCTAAACGTTGGCATTGCAGGTCCCTGCCCAAGCTCCTGCAAGATTGCCAGCCCCTGCACCAAGCTGGACGGCAGCTCCCGCAGCCCCGAGAGCTGCCCCTACTGCCTGAAGGCATTGGCCAACGAGGCCGAGCAGACAGACAACGAGACAGACTCAGACAGCGAGGGTGTGTATGAGTTCACACAGGATGCCCACTACAGCGACCAGCGGGACCCACAGCGCGGCCGAGCCTGGGCCAGGAGCAGCAGCCGGGTGCTGGCCTTCTGGCGTGTGGTGTGCGAGACCTTCCGCAAAATCGTGGACAGCAAATATTTCGGCCGTGGAATCATGGTGGCCATCCTCATCAACACGCTCAGCATGGGCATCGAGTACCACGAGCAGGTGAGCTGGCTGCCCTCTCCCCATCCTGCATCCTTCATCCCACGTCCCAGGGATGCTCGGCTCCGTGCTGGCACCGCAGCCACGCGGCAGCTGGGGTCAGTGCAGCCGCGGACAGAAGGTCTATTGAATCCTGGGGGAGGAAGTGACAAATGCCTTCAGCTCCCTGGTGAGCGCTCCAGCAGCAGTGTGATGAATCCAAAATAGACTCATCGCAGGCTGTTCCTCCACTCTATTAGCGCAGTCCTTGCAGGCAAGAGGCGGCTGCGCTCCTGCCGAGCTTTTCCCTGTATATTGTCATTAAGAAAAGAGGTTGCCACTCTGGAGTGTCTCCATAGGGATGACAAGCTCTGCTCCCAGAAGGCGCCATCTGGTCCCTTTTGTGGCTGCATGCATGGATGCTTT
This sequence comes from Centrocercus urophasianus, assembly GCF_019232065.1. Lineage (NCBI taxonomy): Eukaryota > Metazoa > Chordata > Aves > Galliformes > Phasianidae > Centrocercus > Centrocercus urophasianus. The sequence continues at coordinate 4,778,902 of NW_024884978.1, read as the reverse complement.
GCTCCCCTACCCTGAGCCCCACGGACGCTGCACGGGCTGGGCTGGTTCCTGCAGGTGTGTGCCTTGTGCTGGGGAAGCCACGACCCTGGGTGCTGTGATGCTGCACAGCCCCGCTGCACACATGCTGGTGCTTGGCCCCAGCAGCTGCTTGGAGTGCTGGGGCTGTCCCTGCCACAGCCATCCCTGTTCCATGCCAGCCCCTTCTGGGAACCCCCTGCGTCTCGAGTCACCGTTGTTTATTCCCTCTTCTGGCACATTCTGCACTTGCTGCATGTGGAGACGTCCCCTCCCTGCCCACAGTGCTGGCGGTGGTGGCTGCAGAGTTGCTCCAAATCCTGTGTCCTCCTATGGCATTAATGCATCAGTGCCTGAACGCCAGGGAGACTCGGATGTGCTAAATGTGTCCCTTCAAACCAGCGCCTTCCCCGTGACGTCCTAATGCAGTCTGGCTGGCTAACCTTTGTTTTCAGCATGCATTAGCAGCTGTGCTCCTGTAGTCCCACAGGTAGGGAGCCACTCATCACAGGGATGCTCAGAGCTGCAGGGGAACCTTCCATGAGTTTGTTTAGTAATGAAGCTCATCTCCTGGGAACCTGCAGGGAGACAGCGTACAGAAACTGATAGCAGTTTGTATTTCTCCTCTGAGCGCATGGAAAGTGACAGCAGGTCTGCTGTGCTGGGATTGTCCAGCGGTGGGAGGCCAAGGCTGGTCGCCCGTTCAGCATTTCAGGAGGTGCTGCTGCAGGCTACTGCTGTGCTCATGGGAACCGTCCTGCTGGGATGGATGGATGGTTGGGATGGGATGGATGGGTGGGTAGGTAGATAGGTGGATGGATGAGTGCTTGGAGGGATGGATGGATGGAGTGGTTAGGCTCCTGGCTTGTTGCCTCAAGGGCAACAATGCATGTCCTTAATTCTTTGTCTTGGAGAAAATCCTGGCCTTTGCCCCACCAGCAGCGTGCCCTGGCAGGCAGGTAGATGGCAAAAGGCAGATTTTTGTGGTGGTTCTCTGGTAACAAGGTGAAGGAAGCGGATGTGCGTGGGGGACACCAGATCCTGTGGGTGGTTGCTTTCTCTGACAGTATTTTGAAGCTACTACTGTTCCAGATTCCTTTCTCCCAGGCACTCAGAGTGCATAGCTGAGCCTGTTTTTATTAGTTCATCTGCTTAGAGTGGCGGCAGAGAACAGAGAGGTGTTTTTCTGTTAACTTGAGAAGCTTATAGTCTGCAGTTTCATAATCTGACAGTTATGAGAGCAGGAATTGGAGTGGAGAAATGCTGGGCCAGGCCTTTCTGCGGGGATGATAAACACTGAAACATGAGATTTTTCTTTTATAAGAGACCTTCCTAAATGTGCAGGTATCAGCCTCACCAAATTTATCTTCATTGGGTGATTGTTTGCAGAGAGGTGATGGAGCTCAAAGGCTACTTGACTCTGTGAATTTCTATATTAATCTCTCTGCTTATTTGATGAATATTTACCTTTTCTGTTTTGTTTTGTTTGTTTTCTACGCAAGGCAGCCCTGGGCACACCAAGCTATATTAGGATAAATTCTTTCAGGACATTTCTCACCAGCACAGTGCTTGGAGGAGAGAGGATACTCCAGCAGCTGTGTGCTGCGAGAAGGGTGGGATGGGCTGGGATGGGCTGGGATGGGCTGGGATGGGCTGGTTCTGTGGGATCCCAGCAGTGTTGGGTAGGATCCAGCAGTTCTGGGACCGGCAGAGCATCCTGGTGCTGGTCGGCTGAGGTCCCCACCACAGCCAGGGGGGAGAAGTGAGCTCCTCTGGAGGCTTTGCATCCCGCCTTCACATCCAGAAGGGCCCTGGAAGGCTGGGACAGCCCTCGCAGCCACTTGTGTAGCTGACACCTCCCAAAGATGGTCAGCTGGGATATTTAGGAAAACAGCGACAGCCTGAAAGCATACTGAAATTGATAGGAACCAGGGGGTGTTGGGAACACTGCTCCCACCTGCTCCTGCTGTTTGCTTGTGTTCTTCCATCAGTCATCCGGGCCAAGATGAGCACCCTGGTCCTCATCCCAGGGCTTCACCCCCCCCCTCCTCAGAACCTCCGATCCCAAACCTCGCCTCTACAGATCACCACCTACAATAACATCATTGCAGCGGCCATTTCCCCCGGGGCTGGGTTTCCTCCAAGCTCCTTCAGGCACCGCTGGGCAGCACCCTGGCTGACTGCATCACCCGGCATGGGGCCGCTTCCACGTGGCTCCGGTGTGCGTGTGAGCACGGGGTGCAGCTGGCAGGGCGCAGCCATGTGCTGTGGGCAGGCTGTGCAGCCCCCCGTGCCGCCGGCTGTGCCTCTGCCATGGGAGGAAGGCAGAGGTCCGAGCAGAGGCAGCGCTCAGCGCGTCGCTGCTGCTGGGCAGCGGTGTGAAATTTTCCATCAGGGAAACGACAAGCAGATCGCTGCGGATTATTGATGTGACTGCTAAAGAGCTTGTTTTTCCACGGAGCTGAAGCGAAATGCAGGTAGAAACTGTTAGCTTTGGGTAGGGAAGTAGAAAGGTGATTTCAGGGTAGGCTCTGGGGGATTTTAAGTATGCTGCTGAACCAATTGACTGATTCGCCTTAGGGAAGCCGAGTCTCCGCAGCGATGCCGAGGCTTTGCAAAAGCTTGTTCTGCCATTGCGAGGGAGCAAAATGTGCTGCTCAACCAGAGGGCTCCTGGGCTGCACTCCCCTTGGCCCTGGCGGCGAGCCAGGCTGCACTCCACAATGTGCTGCTTTCCTTTCTCTCAAGCCCTTCCTTGGAGTGAAATGCAGAGGCTTAGCGCGAGGCGTGATGCTGAACTTCTCAGCAGGGGAAAGAATTCGGTGAGAGCTTCCTGAAGGAAGGGCTCGGGGTTTTGTTTTTGTTTTTAAAATCTGGTTCGCATTGAGCTGCCTGGCTGTTCCGATTTTCCTTGTCTGAACTCGCTCGGTATGAACTATTCCCCACATCTCCGTTTGTTTGAATAGCACTTGAATTTCAGCCGCTGTCTCTGCGGCGTTTCACCATTGTAATGAGAAGGAGCCGTGGTGCCACCCCAAGGGTCCTCGCCGGCCGCTCCAAAGCCGCAGAGGCCACAGCGTGGGGGTTTGGATCTCGGCAGAACCAAACCTGTGGGCTGTGGGAAGGAAGAGGAAATCATTCAGACCTCTGCAGACACTTTTTTTTTTTCTTCCAATTTTTGAAAGCAAATTGGAGGGGTGACGAGGGGGAATGGCTTTTTGGGACAGCATCCAGGGAGAGCAGCTCGTGGCAGCAGGAGGCCGTTCTCAGAGGGAGGAAGAAGGGGCCCTGCTGAGGCTTTGGGCTCAGAGCAGCATCTAAAGCTGAAGTCCTGCTGTGTCCTGCTGCAGGTGCCGGGTGTGTGATGGCGCAGCCAATGCAGTCTTGTGAGTGGTACCGCTCCCATCTGGGTTGGGGTTCAGAAGCACTTTGATCCCAGGACGGCAGCTGCTGGGTTGTTGGTCAGGGAGGTGGTGGAGTCAGCATCCCTGGAGGTGTTTCAAAACAGTAGATATCTCACTGAGAGATGTGGCTCAGTGGTACGGTGGTGATGGGCTGATGGCTGGACCAGATGATCTTAATGGCCTTTTCCAACCTTTAAGATTCTATGATTCTATGTGGAGCTGCTACTTGGCCATCCCTGTGTGCCAAAATGGGGTCTTTCCAAGTGCTCCTCTGCTTGCAGAAGAGGTGGTGGAAGATCACATGAGCTGCAGCCTGTGGGGTTCCCACTGCTCAGGTCACCCTGGACTGGAGGTGAGGTGGCACTTGGGTTGTGTCCCATTGGTGCAGGGATTCAGAGACCAGTCCTGTCCCCAGGCAGCATCCATCCTGGTGAGCAGTGCCAGCTCTGCACCACATCAGTGCCAGGCAGTGCTGGGCTCCCTTAACCCTGTGTCAGCAACCTATCCTGACCTTTTCACTATGAAGCTTGCAGTTTGATGATTCCCCCTGAATTAAATCTGATTTGTTAGGTTTTGATCCAGGAAGACACTTATGCATAGGCATGTGTCCCTCTGTACCAGGGAGATTCCCTTCTCTGGACACTGCATGCTCTTCCCAGGAGCCCGTGAAGTCCCACATTCATGCATGTCTTTGCTTCCTAGAGACAGCTCTGCTTCCACTTTGGTGCATGTCCCATGTCTCTATTTAACTCCGTGACACATCTCCCAGCCCCGTGCCAGCTCATCCCAGCCAAGCTCCAAGCTCTGGCAGCGGCTGCGGCTTCCCCTCCCTCAGAAGCTGCTGGCTCCAAGCAGGCGACATCCCGATTTCCCAGCACTGCAGCTGCGCGGGGCACTCAGCCTGCAGGAAAACAAGGTGCCCTATAGATTTGCACGTGTTGCATTCAATTAGCTCTTGCTTCAGCAGAAATTACTCTTATTAACGGTTTGTTGTTGGAGACCAGGGGAGTCAAATCGATGCTAATGGAAGGCATTGGAGCTGTTAATCACTGGGATGGCTGCCTTCAGAACCAGCTGGCTGATTGTCACTGGGGGTAATTCCTTCCCTGGACCTCAGGGGTTCTCCCAATCCTCAGCAACATGAGGGGTTTACGAGGTCTCCTAGGAACCCTTGTCTGTTAATGGACTTGCTCCCAATCTCCTGCAGAGCTGAGCCCTCAGGTGTGCTCACAGCAGCGCCCTGCCCATACAGCAGGCTTAATCCCAGTTTTGGAGATGGAATCTTTTGTGAATTAAAAGAGATTTCACGCAGTGGGAAAACGTTTGAGCTCTTATCAGACAATTCAGTTCTCTGCATGCGTTATGGATGAACTGACGCGGGTTTGCAACATCCCCTGAAGTCTCCTTCAGCTCTGTGGATGGGAGCTGTGAGCACCAATCCTCCCCGGTGCTTTTGGCTCGGGGTTGGAGCTCCTCGTGCTGCCCGGTCTCCCCCCACACGGCTGTTGTTTCAGCTGCCATCAGCGCCCAGCGCTATCGCTGCTCTGCCGGCGCCCACAGCAGCCTCTGCTCGGCCAAATGGCACGAGATGCATTTCTGGAGATGGCTCCATCCCCACGCGGACGGCACGTCCCTGCTCGGCGGATATCCGGCCGTTCCTCTCCGCTCGGCTTTGATGGCTGCGGTTGCGACCCCCGGCTGGGAGCCCGCACACGGCGCAGCTCGGGAGCTCCCCAGCTTCCCGCGAACGCCCTGATCGTGGCTTCCTCTGCGCCCTCCCAGCCGTCACCTCTCTTCTTCCCCGGTTCCCTGACGGAGGTCGGTTCGCGTCCCTCCTCAGCCCCAGTTTTCAGCTCTGTGTTATGAACGTGCATTTGCTGAAGGAAGGAAACCACCAGCGTTCCCCCGCGGCCGCTGTCAGCAACAGAGCTGGCGTTCGGGAGCCGGAAGGCGGTCTCAGCAGATCCGTGGAGGTCCGTGCAGGTGCCGCTCAGACTTCTCCTTCCCTGCTTCTTTTTGCCCTCCCTCCCCTCGGTACTTCTCAAGTACTAATGGGGAGATAAGTTGGAAACTTGGTGGAGCTTAACTAGAAATAGAGGGCTTTAAATCTCAAGTGCTTACAAGGTGTGACCAAGTGGAAATGCAGCTTTTGTTCAGCTTAAGCTCCTCCGAAACCCGGGTGCAGGGATGAGCTGCTCCGTGTTTCTCTTGCATTTTCTGGGATAATATTCATCCTGAAATCTCAGGCTGAGGGAGATGAGGAGCTCAGGCAGCTGCTGTGGCTGTAAGGATCGGGTGTGGGGCTGCAGGGCGATGGGGCAGAATAGCAGACCGTGGTGCAGCTGTGGGGTGGGTGCAGGGGCACAGCTGTGGGGAAATGCATGTTGGGGTGCAGTGGGTGGAGGAGCCGAGTGTGAGCCCTCCATCCTGCTGCTTCCCAAGCCCTCTTCCAAGAGGGAAATTCTTCTTTTTAGCCATTTTGGCAAAGGATCTGTAGGGAAAGCCTCACAGCACAGCTTGGACCTGGGCAGCGGGTAAATCCCTGTCCATCTGCTTCTTACTGGAGCCAGCTGCCAGCTCCGAATGATGGGCAGTCAGTGTGGGACAGGGCATTTTGCTGATTGATGGCTGCTTCCCTTCATCCGAATTCCTTACGTTTGCCCCCGTCTTGCTTGGGCCTCGAGGAGGACACAGTGCATCCATCTGCACCCGCAGGGAGACTTTGGAGGGAGGTGTCAGGCAGAGCAGATTCACCTGTTTATGTGACCTGTTTGATTTTTCTTATGTAAATATATAAATATATAAATATACATATATAAAATCTGCAGGTGATGACTCAGTAAAATGTTGGTGTTTCCTGGGAAATAGCTGAGGTCGTTATTTTCTTTCTGTGGTATTTTTCTCCAGTTGCCATGGAAATGCTTTCAGGAGGGCTCTGTTCTGCAGTCGGGGAAAGGCTCGAGAGTTTGTGTGCCGTCCTGGATGCTCTGCTGGGCTCCGTGGGGCCCTCCCTGCCCCCCAGGCACCGCTTTGCACTGGAGAATGGAAGGTTTTGGTGTTCTGTTTTGTTGTTAGGGAGATAGAGGGGAAAGCCACTCAGGTGCTTCTGGGCGGGATGCAGACCCCCCTTGGCAGGGCACAACCACTCCAGGTGTGCCCACACGGCCCCTGTGTGTGTATGTCCAGTGCTGATGGCCCATTCTGTGCTTCTGTGGCACACAGCACCCAAGTTAGAAGAGACCCATTAAGGATCGATTCCAACTCCTGGGTTGTGGCACAGTCACTGTGCAGTCGGGGCTGGAGGAAGGCAGGAACGAAAGCCTGGTGAGCTCTGTGCAAGGCGTGCCAGGGTGTTTGGTAGCATCCCATCACCCTACTGTGGGGAGTGGGGGTGCACAGCCCACGTGAGCGCTGGGCTGGGCTTGGGGTGCTCCCCCAGCATGCGTGGGGGAAGGGAGGTGAATGGGATGGATGTTTTCTTTCTTCTGCGGACAAATTCGGGGTGTTCTGTGTGCCCGTGCCCCCAGCCCCGCTCGCCCCCCCGCTCCCCGCCGTGTTGTTTTGCAGCACGGTGTTTGTTTGCTGCTTCTCCTGCTTTATGTGCTGCCAGCTCTCATCAACGTGCCGTGCTGTACAGCAACACACTGACACTGTGCCAACACAGAGCTAACAGGGGGTGATGTATCCAGGGCACCACGTCTGTGTGTCCGGTGGGGAGAGTGTCCTGGAGACACAATCCTGGATTTGTGCAGGATGAGCTGATGCCTGCATCTCTCTGCTTCTGGGTGCTGCTCATTTAATCATAGGATGTTTTCATTGTAATTAGTCACTGCTGCTACTGATGAGGAGATTAGCAGACTTCACTTTAGATATATATATATATATATAAACATTACCTGAGATATTTGAAGCATCTGTTTGAACATTTTGTGAACGAACGTTTCCGTGTTCTTCTTCAGGCTGACTTATTTATATTTTCCTATTCCAATATGGGGTACAGAGCAAATGGATGAGGGAGTAGGGGCTGGCATGAAGAGCAGGGCTTTCAGAACACTGGAGTTGGCCACATCTGAAACTCTTCCATCTACTTTGAGATGACAGTTTTAATTCCCACTGGATGGAAAAGCCACTTCCCTGCAGGATTTCAGTGCTGCCAAAGGGAGGATGCTTCAGACACGCCTGTGATTTCCCGAAGGCAGCAGCACCTTCTGAGCAGCCTCATTATCTGTGCACGTGGCTCCTTGGGAATCCCATAGCTGGGCTTTGGCGTTGCCCCCAGGCTCTGAGTCCCTGCAGGGTGAGCATCCCCTCGGGCGGGCACACAGCGCAACCCAGCTCCATCCCCACAGATAATTCCCAGGTGTGTGAAGGCACCGCTCATGGCACAGCGGTGATGCGTCCTTTGGAAGGGATGTGGAGCCCCGTGAGCTGCACCATGGGAATTGCCCACATGGGAGCACCCCAAGGAAACCCTCTGTGTAACTCACAGCACCCATCTGCTGCCTTGGGACCTGCTGTTTCCCAGTGCAGAATAATTCTTCGGGATGCTCCTTTCCTGCGACAGCTCTGGGCTGTGCTGGGGATGCACATCTTCTGCCTGGAGAGAGGAGGCTTGCCTGCCTGCTTCAGTCTGTTTGGACCATTAATATCTCAGGTTTTTATTATTAATTCTCCATTGAGTTTCAGGAGATCCTGCTCCGCTTTCACAATGTGCGCTCAGCATCTCAGGTGTTTGGATTATTTTCCTGCGAAGGAAATAGGAAAGATCACATGGAGCAGCAGCAGAGGGCAGGAGGCTTTTTGGGTACAACTCAGTAAGGAGGAGGGGCTGGTGGGCACATGGCAGGCAGTGCAGGGCTCCCCACTGTGCCTGGAGCACGCTGCTCCCTACAGCACTGCTGCTGCAGTGGTGAGAGCTCTGCTGCTGCGGCATGGGGGCACTTCTACCTGAGCTGGCATTTTTGGGAACTGATGTAGACTTTCAGCTGTTTAAAATTGTCCTGAATTGCAGCTTGGTGTATGGGTTCCCAGCCTGTTTGTTACTTCGTGTCCGAGTTCCTCCCACAGGGATGGGATGTTCAACCAGCACTGTGTTTCATACTGGGAGCCGAGTGTTGGCACTTGAGCTCCAGGTCTTGTCAGGTGTGTGCTTGGCAGATGCCAGCCAAGGGGATGCTCATCCACCAGGATGTCTGAGGCGCAGGAAGCATTCAAATCCCCCTTTTCTCCTTTTCAATTATTTTTCTCTGTTGATGCTGCCATTTCCTGCTCTGCCACCTGGGGACTGCTGCTTTGTCATCACAAAGTCCCACCAGGACCTCCGCAGGTCCTCTGGGACTGCTGCACTGCTGAGATAACGTCAGAGCAGTTTGAGTCCCCAGCTGCCACCGCATTGGGGTGGAGGAACTCGAGCTAAACAGGCTCGGCCAGCTGTGGCTGGAGACTTCAACACACAGAAACAGCAGGGGCTGGAAGCCCATGGGGATTTAACTGTTTATAGACAGCATATAGCCATAAAACCTTTGGTTTCTCCTGTCTCTGAAGCAGAGCTGACGATGCTCTGAGCAGGACCGAGGCACCAAGCCTTTGGGCTCCCACGCTGCCTGCTGAGGCTGGGACCTGCAGCTTCTGTGGCGCCGTGGCTGTGCTGTGCTTGTGGCTGTGCCTTGGGGTTAAATGGGGAGAAGGGCTTTGGGTTGAGATCTCCTGATGATGCTGGTGGTGAAGCCTGATCCCAAGCAGACTGCAGCACTGGTTTTGTCTTCTGCCATATGTTTTCCAATTATGCCCGCCCACCTGCCACGGAAAGCGCAGCGCTTGGTGTCTGCAGGCATTGTTGGGAACCCCCTGTGAAGCGTGTCAGAAAAACACAAAAGGCATTTGTTTGGGTCCAAGATTGCTGGAAGTCAGTTTGCTGGTTTTTTCTTTTTCTGTTTTTAGGTTGCCTGGCTGAAACTCTGGGATTGGGCCCTTCTGCAGTAGTGGTGTTCAGGTCTCCTGATAGTGAGTTTTTGGGAGGTATTTCAGTTATAGCACCCAAAGTCTCTGCTCTAGAAAGGTTTAGCTTAAATCGTTTGGTTCATGACACTTTGACATAAACCTACTGCTAACGCTGCCATGATGCAAAGTCCACATCTGGATTCACTCCTCAGTTTCCAACGGATGTATAAGCATGAAATATCTAATGGTGTTTTCCTTCTCTCTCCTGGGCTTCAAGTGAGCTATCGCCACGTTGTCCCGCTGCCATCAGCCTCACGTTCCCACACCTGTGCTATTTGGGCTGGCTGTGTTTCCAGGTGTATTTTCCAAATGGACAATGAACCGTTCCACCCCTTCTTTTCCAGCCAGAGGAGCTCACCAATGCCTTGGAGATCAGCAACATCGTCTTCACGAGCCTCTTTGCCCTGGAGATGCTGCTCAAAGTCCTCGTTTACGGCCCCTTTGGCTACATTAAGAACCCATACAACATCTTTGATGGGATCATCGTGGTGATTAGGTACAAACCTAGAGCTTCCCTTCATTTGGCTAGCCCATTAAAATGGAACCTAATGGTGAGTGGGCATAACTGCCTTCCTATGGCGCTTCTCTCTGCTGTAAGTTAACACAATCAGACACAGTTGCTAATAGATGCTTTGAGGTTATTTTCTGGTCGTTTCAGAGAGAGGCCCATGCAGAAAGCTATGTGTCTTGGGAGAGTCTGGGACCCAAATGGCACAACGAGTGCCCAGTGAAATAACTGCTTTTGGGCACGTACGGAACTGTGGTTGCAGCTGAGGGCTGCTGACCCTGGGTTCAGCCCCAGGAGGCGCTGGCAGCTCCTCTCTGCCCATGGTCTCCCGCTCCCCATCTCTCTTCCCTCCGAATTCCCCCCTCTCCTTTGCTTCTTCTCCCCATGCCTTCGTGCCAGGTGTTCTCTGCCCATCCCACAACGAACTCTTTTCCTCTCAGCGTGTGGGAGATCGTGGGGCAGCAAGGCGGGGGGCTCTCAGTGCTGCGGACCTTCCGGCTCATGCGGGTTCTGAAGCTGGTGCGCTTCATGCCAGCCCTGCAGCGGCAGCTTGTTGTCCTCATGAAGACCATGGACAACGTGGCCACCTTCTGCATGCTGCTGATGCTCTTCATCTTCATATTTAGGTGGGCGCTTGGTGAGAGCTCTGCGTTCCGGGGTGTTCAGTGGGATCCCATGGGGATGCGAGGGGACCGTGCTGGGGCATTTCTGAGCTCAGAGTCCCAGCGCAGCACTGGCAGAGGTTTGATGACAATCTTCTTTTAATTCTGGCCAAATCAGACATCTGTCTTCGCGAGATGATTTGCAAGGAAAATCCTTCGTCTGGATGATTCCTTGACACCACCCTGAGACATCTGTCCCATTACACGCAGACGAGCCTGGTGCTGAGAATATTGTTAAGGAAGAGGGCAATGTTGCTAAAATAAAGGCAGCAGAAGTGGTGCTCGTGCTCTGGCACGGCCTCCTCAGAGAAGTCAAGTTCTGCAGTGGGAATGCTAGAAATAGGTTTGGGTTTGGGTTTCAACTCAAGGCCGTGTAACATCCAGTCCTCCAGTGTCCCAGTGCTGGAAGGCTGATGAAAGCTGCTCTGTGCAGTAATGATCCTTTTCCCAGTGAGGCATTTTGCTCTGAAGCACTGTTTGCTGCCACGATGCTGAACAGAGCTGTGAATAATGTGATTATGCAGGTTACTGGCCGAGAGCAGGGGAAGATAAATTATTCCTTTAGCATCAATCTGAAATGAAAGGTATTCTGTTTTCATGTCAGAATTGGAAAAGATGTGGTGAGCCCCCTGATACGCTCCGTTCAGGCTTTTCGCAGGAACCCTTTTTGTCTTCCCCGCTCAGTTTAAGTGTGTTGTGCTGAAAATTGTGTCATCGCAAAGCGGAAAGTCAAAACATTTTGTTTAGAAAGAGCTGAAACAAAATGTTGTGGCTGACGAAACACAAAGGAAAAGAAAAGGAAGGGCTCACTTTCTGAAGCCGTGCGACACGGTTGACCCAAATTCACTCTCAGTTTGCACGTTCTCTAGGAGTGCTTTTCAGTGAAGGAGTGACTCATCTTTTAAAGATGGGACGCAGGGCTCTGCTGGAGCTGGGGGCAGTGATGCAGGGCAGCCCCGGCTCAGCACTGCGCTCTCCTCGCAGCATTCTGGGGATGCACCTCTTTGGCTGCAAGTTCGCTTCCGAGCGGGACGGCGACACTCTGCCCGACAGGAAGAACTTCGACTCCTTGCTCTGGGCCATCGTCACTGTTTTCCAGGTACAGAGCAGAGAGCAGCCCGACCTGCTGCCCTCTGGGGCTGTGGGGGGGTGGGGGGTGGCTGCAGCACGGCTCGGCGGAGCTCCTGTTGCAGGCATTGAGATAGGGACGTTAGTTACAGCTAGGGGTCACGTCCAAACCTGGGATGCTTGCCTGCAGACTGCTCACCCAGAGCAGATGCCAGCGTGCTGCTCTCTGTCTGACTCTCCTGAGGCATTTTCTCTGCAGATTTTGACCCAGGAAGACTGGAACAAGGTCCTCTACAACGGCATGGCATCCACCTCCTCCTGGGCAGCACTCTACTTCATTGCCCTCATGACGTTTGGGAATTACGTTCTCTTCAACCTGCTGGTGGCCATCCTGGTGGAGGGTTTCCAGACGGAGGTAATGTTCTCTCACTCATGCCTTTGTTGGCTTTGAGTGTTTCAGAGCCTGCAGACCTGCAGCAGGAATGTGATTTCCAAAGTGGGCAGCAGCACATTTACCAGAGTGGTACATGAAAAGAAGTGGGGAAAAATATGAGGTCTTTTTTTTTTCCCTTCTTTCTGCTTAGCCAAGGCACAGTTTAATACAGCCAGTCCTTTAAATGAAGGGCTTAAATGAAAAGCATTGTTAGCGTTAATGCAGGAGGGAGAACTCAGCGGTGAGTCAGGCACTGCAGATGGGATAACTGCTATGACAGTGCCTTTGAAACAGTTCTCTCCATGTTTGTGAGCCAGATTAAAACCCTTCCTGAAAACTTACGCAGGCTGCTGGGAGATTAGGAGCATGATTAACTTCTTTGGCAGCGCGTGCTCATGGAGCTCCTCCTGCTTCCAGCACCGCAATGGTCTCCATTTTAAGGCACCTGGTCCTCACCCCCGCCAGCTCCACTCGGCACCCCAAGGTGCTGTGGGCTTTTGGGAAGGTTGGGGGGTGAGCGTGGAGCTGCAATTTCTGTGTCTGCAATTTCTGGAGCTGCCCAGCTGGGAGCTGCACCCCAAAACGGGGACCTGCGGTGCCCACCCACCCCACAGGAGTTGTGCAGAGGGATGGGGGGCTGCGTCCTGCCGGGGACTGGAGGGGGAGCAGCAGCCCAAAGCTGTTTGCTGGGGCTGCTTCTGTGCCTGCGCCTTTACATACTGTCTCCGCTGTTGATAAGCGAGCCGGAGCAGCGGAATATTATTTAAGATTTGTTGCCCCTGTGTCCTAATATCCTGCCAGCCTGGGAACAGCTATGCACAGAACCGTATTTATTTTTATTATTGTTATTATTTTTGCAGTGCAATCTAGAGTTACGTTAATGGAATCGTACCAGGAGATAGCTAGAAGAAATTCTCTCATTTTTCTGTATCGTCTCTCTCTGTGTCGGTGTTTTCTTGTTTAATTGTTACTGCTGTGGCCGTTTCTCTCTGTACTCTTCCCCCCCCCCCCGCCCCGTTCAGCCTGAAGGGAAGGTCACCGCCAGGTTCTCTTCCATAGCACAGTGTTCCTTTGCCTGAGTGAGAAGAAGTAGAAGGCTCCTTGGCTGCTCGCAGAGCGATGACGGCTTCGAAACCAAACCTTTGTCTGTTCAGCCAAGCAAATTGATTCTCTGAAGGTCGCCTGAGTGGCGGAGCCCCGTGTCTCACCCGAGGCTCAGCCCTGCTGCGCAGCCACCCCTTCCTCACCGCACTGTCCCTAGGGGAGGTGCCCCCCCGGCCCCGCCGCCTGTTTGGTGCTGGAGCACATGGCACTTTGCTTGCTTTTGGCTGGCAGCGATTTCCCCCGCTCGCTTGCCGCCAGCTGGCTCCGCAGCACCGCTCGCTGTCATTCACCGCAACGCGCTGCGGTTTTGTTCCCATGACCGCAGCTTTAAGGGCGCCTCTCTGTTGAGCCGGCATCGAGGGGCGAGCGCCGAGCGCCGGGACCACGGCCCAGCACAGCCTCCTTCTCTGCCCCGTGGGCAATGGCTCTGCCCAACCACTGTGATTTTGATGGCCTTGCACCTGATTCATGCAATTAACCACTTTGCTTGCAGTGCTGTTTTGTATCGCAGGCTTTTAGAGAGGTGTTTTACTCATCATCTTCCTTTCACATCCTGGTTATTCTGAGCACTCAGCGCTCCTCCGGTAAATGGGGACGTGTGAAAGAGGAGCTCAGCAGGAGCTGCTGGGGCCTGGAGCCCACGAGTGGCATCCAGCACAGCCACAGCACCCGGCCCTCAGCGCTCTGCATCCCTGCAGCTCTGCAGCTCCCACACACCTCTCCTTCTGGGCTTTAATAGAGAGTGCACGAAGGATCCTCTCCTCAGCAACATTAATAGAGAGATCATCTCTCCCTGTAAACAAACCCCTTGTCCCTCTCCAGCCCTTGCACTCAACCCTTCCTCTGAGCGAGGTGTTTTTCCATTCTCTTTCAGCTTTCCAGGCTGAAACACAATCTCAGGGAGGCTGCCTTTATCTCCCCAGTCCTTGACTGCCTTTCCTCAATCTGCAAGCACCTCGTTAATTTTAGTGCACGGCTTTGCAGCCCCAGTTGCTAGGCAGCAGATGTATATAAGCAATCGGGAAAGAAGAAGGAGCTGTTCCAAACTTTGAATATGGAGCAATATATTTTGCCGAGTTGATTTTCTCCCCCTATTTTTGCTTCTATTTTGTGACCTGCTCCGTCGGTGCAGGGGCAGCTCAGGACGTGACGCAGCGCGGCTATTTTTGGGTGCACGTTCTCTGGTTGAGCTCAGGCCGGGCGTCTGTGAGGGGAAGGTGAGCGGGGGACCCCGTTTGATGGAGCTGCTCATTTGAAATCGCTGCCTGAGCGCAGGTCTCTGCCCTGGGGATTTCTCTCTGAAGCTAACAATGGCTCCTCTCTGTCAGACACAAAGCTCCTCTCACGAGGGACTCCCTGACAGCGTTATCTCCAAAGCGTGTTCTTCCATTGGCGATCCTCCCGGCCTTCTATTGCCTCGTCCTCACTCCCAGCTCTGCCCCTTTCCCTGCCTTGTGCCCTAATTGCTCCCTGGTGCCCCGAGGCCACCCCAGCCCCATGCTCACCCTGCACGGTGTTGCAGTGCTCTGGCTGCGGTGGCAGAACCCGCAGAAAGCAGGACTTGGACTTCAACCAAAGGACTGAAGCCCATTTTCCCCATGTGCAGACTTCTGAATGGTGTTTTTGTTACATCCCGTATCTTTTGCACCCCTATCGATTTCACTGGGATTGTCTTTGTGAAGGAAGTGTTTCCGTGGTTTCTTCTGATGGCTTTTCCTCCTCCTCCTCTCTTACAGTCAAAGACTTTAAATTAAGTGTCCGTGGCTAGCAAGACCCCATGTCCCGTTCAGCCCCCTGAACTGATCAGAGAATCGTAGAAAACTCCAAGGACTCAGCCTTTCTTAAACTCTTCATCCCACACCAGCTGGGAGCAGGGCGCGTTCCCCTTCTGTGGGTTGCAGTCTGGAGCACTGCCCCAAGGAGCAGGGAGGGCGAGCAGTGAGCGTGCCCAGGGCCACACATCTCACCCCAAGCTGATGAGCAAAGGGCCACGAGTGCTGCTGCTTCTCCAGTGGGCCGGGAGGCACTGAGTCGTGGTGCTGAGAAGAGGTGCTGGAGGATTTCACCTGGCTGTGAGAGGGCTGATGTTGTGTTAATCAAACATTCATTAGAAGCCTCCGCTGCTGCCTAATGATGGCATAATAAATAAAGATCCCATTATGCAGCTGCAAAAAGAAAAGAAGAAATCGTGTTTTCGATAATTAGCTGGTGTTTCATTAGCGCAATTATCACTTCGGAGCTGCATCAAGCTCTCGGTCTGAAACACTTAATTTAAAGGTAAGGCTGGCCTCGTCGGGGCTGCTCCCCCGGCCCTCCATCGTGGCCGCACGCCGCCCTTCTCCATCCGCCTTTCTCTGTCTCCTCCCTGCCTCTCCTCGTGTTGTTTTTGGTTGTTTTTGTTTTTTTTTTACTTCCCTCTCATTTCTGCTGTCGAAACTGTGAAAATTGAACCCTCCTTCCCCTTCCTCCCCCTTCCCTGCCCTGTTTCTCCTTCAGGAGATCTCCAAGCGGGAAGATGCCGGGGGGCAGCTGAGCTGTATTCAGCTGCCGGGCGACTCGGCGGCGGTACGTACGGCCACGCATGAGCCTCCCACACCCCCATGGCTGTGTTCCTCGTGGTGCCTGGTCACACACCGTGCTGCCGTCCTCATCGTCGTTGCTGTCGTGCTGTCAGGGGTTGTTGGGATATCATTCTTTTCCTTTCGTTGTCCTCACTGTTGAGTCAGCCTCAGTTTTAAGTTCCTTCCTTCTCTTGGGGAGCTGGAGGAATGAAGGTGGGTGCTCTGGAGAGCAGGGTGGCTCCAGGCTCAGCTCTCTGTGCAGCCTTGCAGTGAGGTGAGCTCATCCATGGGGCTTGCAGCAGATGGGACTGTAGCAGTGTGCTCACACCCATGCTGGTCGGGCAGTGCTGCTGGTCCTCAGGCACTTCCGCTCCCTGCATCCCACATGGGGCACTGAAGGGACCTGGAATCAAGTTGGAGCATGCGAGAACCCCATGCTCTGTAGGGTGAGGTCAGTCAGAGACACCTGAGCATCCAGGGTTGGGATGTGGGGTTGGGATGTGCAGGGGGCTGAGGGCGCTGCACATCCCACAAGTGCAGCACACTCCGAGCCTTGCTCAGGTGCCGGTTGCGTGTTTCTCTTCACCACTGCCTTCCCCTTCTGCCATCTCCGAGAAGTCTGGCTCTTCCTTCAGCACAAAATCCTTTCCTGCCTTATCTGAATGCATCCTGTCATCTTGGGTACACGCTGGCAGAGCTGCTGTGCCCTGGGGTCCCTCTGGACATGCCCTTCTTTCCCAGAAAGATTGTAACTCCCTCTTCTCTCACAACCCCTTTTCTATCCAGAAAGGCAAGCTGGGAGTGCAGGAGCAGGTAATGGGCAGCGCGCTGGGGCTGGCACTCACTGCTTGCAGGAGATGCTTCTGCTCCCAGATGTGGGGTTTGGTGCTGGGGGAGTTCCCGTGCAGCTCAGCTTTCCCATCTCTGCACATGCTGTGCACCCTCACACTTTCCTCTGGGCTGTTGCAGAGCACTCCAGAAATGCAGCCCTGCATTGCTGTGCTTTCCTGCAGGCTGGGACCCCAGTGGGTTTTCCCACTTCCTGGCACCCGAGCACCAAACCTCCATGGGGCACCGGGGACAGCTTGGCCTTGCTGGGGTTCTGGGCTCCTGGTTCCTTCCAGCTAAGGGAGACTTTGCTTGGCTTCCACCCCAGCACCCACCCCCCATCCCACCCCACCACACCACCCACCTGATGTGCATCATGCTGGGGTTTGGTGCCGTTTGCCAGAAAAACATTTTTAGCCCCAAATCCTCCCCTGGTGGACTGGCATGGTTCTGGCGAGCACCTTTTCCTGCCGGATGGACGCTCACTATACCACACCCTAAGCACCTTTCTGCAGAGCCAATGGACAGAAGCGTGCAGGGAAGTCCCTCAGCAGGTGCTCGCCATGAGATGGAGCGAGCGCACTGTGAGCCGTGGTAAACCTCAGCCCTTCTCCAGGGGCTGAGCCTGGGTTCTCGGCAGCTCTCAGGATTCAAAATTCATCTCAATCCTCCAAACCTATGTTGTGTTGCAGCTGGACCTGCTGGCCACCCAGGGGCAGACATTGGATCCTCTCTGCACAACTGGGGCTTCCATAAAACGTGTGTCCATGGCTGCATTGCAAAGTCAGCGTCCTGAGTCCTTGGTGGCTTCTTTACCATCACCAGGAAGCCAGGGGATCGCCCACACCTGGGGAGTTTCAAGCCATGGTGTATAAATTGAGAGAGATGAGTAGGGTCAACTTTTGTCCAGACGTTGCTCATCCTTCCCTGACATCGGTGTGCGATTCTCACAGCACAAAAACAGAAGCAGTGCATTTTTTATTTTTTATTTCCCTGATCCCGTTCTGGGGCTGCTTTTGGAATCAGAGGCAGCCAGTCTTCCTGGTAGGAGGTTAATTAGTCTGTGGTATAAATATGTGCATGCCTCATTTTGTGAAAGGTGGTGTTGCATCGTGGTACACAGCTCGGTGGATCTGTAGGTGTGGTGTTGGCAATGCGGTCCCGTGTGTTTGAGGGGTGTTTGTGCGGGCAGCCCCTCACCCCCCGGCTGAAGCTCTGTTTGCTGCAGGGGGATGCGTCCAAATCCGACTCAGAGGGCGAGCTCTTCCTCCGCAGCCTGGAAGAGGAGGGTGGACTGAAGAAAAACTTGTCAAACCCAGTCTGTGAGTACGGCCCCGGGACACCTGCCCTGCTGCACAACCCCCTCCGCTGTGAAAACAGCATATCCTGGATGGGAAAACCCTCCTGGGGACAATGCCTTCATCTCAGCTGTGGCACGCTCTGTCCAGCTGGAAGACTGTGCTGCAGAGCTGGGAGCGTAAGATGCAGGCAAAGGAAATGTGATGGCATTCAGATCTGAAATCCATTCTATTGGAGTGTCCTCACAGGGGCACAAGTAGAGGAGCCCCGAGAGTGTGGGAAAGAGGAGGAGGGAGAGCAGGCAGGGAGCCCAGTGCAGCCAGGGTCTGCAGAGGAGGAGCAGGTGGGTGCTGGTGGAAGGTTAGGGGTCACACGTAAGGGATCTGCTCTCTTTGTTGGTACCCAATCCCATTCTCAACCTCCTGCTTTTCCCCGCCATGCTGTCGGAAAACTCTCAGCCCCCGGATGGCTCTTAGTCCCCTTCCTGCTGATGCACGGAGGAGAAACATACACTATGCAGCAGCTCTGCCCACCCAAGGGCAGGCTGTGTGCATGCCCACAGCAGCGGGACCCTAAAACCTGCCTTGTGTCTTCCAGTGGTGGCCCTGAGCGAGCACCCAGAGCTGAAGAAAAGCCTCACCCCACCGCTCATCATCCACACTGCAGCCACGCCGATGCCCATGCCCAAGAGCGCCGTGTTTGGGGATGCAGCGCAAGGCTATGAGTCGCGCCGGGCCAGTGGCGTCTCCATGGACCCTGCTGCCTACGAGCTCAAATCCCCGGTAAGGGCATCCTGTGCTTCCTGCGGTCGCCCAGCGAACATTCGTGGGGCGCACGTGGCGGCTCTGAGCGGCGCCCATCCGCCTGCCCACGCCACGAGAACGGCCTGGCAGGGGCGGGCGGCACGGGCTGACGCCATCCCTGTCCCGCAGCCCAGCGCCCGCAGCTCCCCGCACAGCCCCTGGAGCGCCGGCAGCAGCTGGCCCAGCCGCCGCTCCAGCTGGAACAGCATCGGCCGGGCGCCCAGCCTCAAGCGGCGCGGCCAGAGCGGAGAGCGCAGGTCCCTGCTGTCCGGGGAGGGCAAGGAGAGCTCAGAAGACGGGGAGAGCTCGGATGAGGAGCATTCCAGCCGGGCCGGCAGCGTCAACGGCTCCTTACATCATCGCATGGAGTCGCTGGAAGCAAAGGGCTCCTTTGACCTCCAGGACACCCTGCAGGTGCCTTCGCTGTATCGGACCGGCAGCGTGCACAGCAGTCGCACCTCTGCCTCCGAGCACCAGGACTGCAATGGGAAAACCTCTCCCGGCCTACTGGTCCATCAGCTCCACCTGGACGACCCTCGGCCAGACTGCGACGATGCTGATGATGAAGGCAACATGGTAAGGAAGTGCTAAACGCTTGGTCTGGGCTTTTGTTGCTCATCCAAGTGCCATCTGTAGCTCTTGGAAGTATGCTGGTGGGCACAAAGCCACAGCCAAGGCAGGGTCTGAATGTCACCGCCGCCGCAGCTGGGGGTCACCTGGAGCAGTCTGGGCGGTGGTGTGACGTTAAATGGCTCAGTGCCGTGTCAGAGCATTCCGGATGGACACATCAGGTTCCAGACAAACGCGTGGGGCCGTGGCTATCTTGGCCACCATCTCTGGAGGCGGTGGAAGTGTGTGGGCTAAGGACGTGGTTTTGTGGCGGTATGTCAGGCTGGTGGTTGAACTTGGTGATCTTGAGGGTTCTGTGATTTTACTCTATGATTGCACAAATCTGTTTTTTCCTTTCTTAATTTTTAATAAGTAAACATCCCTGCTCACCAGCCAGCATTTGGGTTTCGGCTGCCGTCCATAGGAACAGACAATCTCTGTTGACATCAACAGGCAGTGCAAAGGCAAGGTTTGGCCCACAAGTCCTCTGGAGGCATTAGTCCTGCAGAGATGGTGATAATTTCCAAGGCTTTGCATTAATTTCAATATGAAGAGGCATTAGTCCATGAGTGTCTCTCTTTCACAGGCCTGAAAAGTGCTATTTAGGAAATGTTAGCTAAAAGCATGGCAGCAGGAGAAGAAAAATCAGCTGTAATTTTGAGCTGATTAGAGCATCATCTCCAGCTTTGCATATTCTCTGCATCTGCACTTTCGAATCGTTGCACTTAACTTGCCATGTGCTGCCACTGCTCAAACGGTGTAGATGCCCCCAGACTGGGGAGGCAGGGAAGATGGGGCAGTGTGGCTGGAGTCTCAGGACAGGCTCATTTGGGGGCATTTTCAGTTCTTGAAGGTTCTCTCCTTGTTCTGTGGATTGAAAGATGCAGTGGTCGGATGGGATGTTTGATGGGTTGCTGACGGGTTTTGGGTACAGCCGCGTGATGGGAACCAGGGCAGTAATGAGGGCTGTAGCTTTTGGGCATGATTTTACTGTGTTTCACTGAGTTTGTTGAATGAAAATGGGATTTGGAGCATGTGAAAGAATGCGAAAGGCAGCAGTGACTCCAGAGAGCAACCAGGAGGAGAAAGAGAGCTTGTGCTGGCAGAATAGAGTCGCTCAGCCGTAAATCGCCTTTAAAACAAGCCATTATCCCATTACATCTCCAGCATGGATCCTCAGCCTGGGATTTTTACTGATTGTCTTAACCCGGTTTTTAACCTCCATAAAACAAATTGAATTTTTAAGAATAGGAGTGGTAATTATTTTTGGAAAAAACACTATTACAAGTGATCAAGGGACCGCACTCCTCTCGGCTGGCTGAGGATGGCAACGTGTGCTGATTTCTGGGCTCGCACGCCCTGCGGGTCCCTTCCTTTCCGCGGCGGCTCTCTGGCATCGGGCAGCTCGTGGTGGGACACGTCCCTCCTGCCCCCAGCCACGGCTCCCAGTGCTCTGCTCAATCAGATGCGTGTTTTTCATCTTTATTACGGCGGCTGTGTTTAGTGGAAACCAAATGTCTTCTTTCCGTGTGCTGAGCTCTGGCCAAGCAGGGTTAGACCAAAGCTCCTTGGATTTTCTTGCGTGGAGCTCAAACGCATGGGGAAAGGACAGGCAAGGAAAGGACAGGGTTACAGAGCACGCCCTGCGCCGGTGTGTCTGCTGGGCTGTCCTCAGCTGGCAGCTGCCCTTCTCCGTGCCCCGAGATGTGAACTCACTGCAAATCACTGCAGCAGATGGGTCAGAAGATATTGCTTAGATTGGTGAAACGGCTCTCCAGCTTGAGGAGCTTTCCTTTATGATTTACCCCTGACATTTTGGGGTTTTCTTAGCCCTTGTTTGAGCCTTGGCAGAGTCAGAAAAAAAATGTCATTATTTGGTTAAATTGAAAAAAATAAATTAGAACTCCCTTACCAACGGAAGAAGAAAGGAACTCAACTGTTATTCAGATCAAAGCAATCCTAAATATGCCCTTCTGCAACAAAGCTTAACAAGCTCTCCTTGCTGGACGGTTTTGATTGCTCTCACACAGAAATAAAGGCAGTGCGAAGGCTGCCTTTGGATCTCCCAGTCTCCTGTTATATCAGTGCTGCTCCTCCTCACAGAGGTTATCCGGAATTTGCACTGCTCAGAATCAGGCCCTGCCTGCTCTTCTCCCCTGAAGTGCGAAATCAGGGCAACAAAATCTGTTCTTTGTGGAACGAATGTAGGCAGGGAGGTCAGCCGTGCAGATCTGTGCCTCACTGAGCTGAGATCTGCTGCCTGGTGGGTTTGCATGGAGGACCCGGGCTGTGGGTCTGTGCTGGGGGATCTGCTGACCTGGGCCGTGTTACCACTCCCTGCTTGTGCCAGTTGCAAAACTTCTGTACTCTGGAAAGAGAAGAAAAACCCGAATGCTGAGTGCTCAGCGTGGGATTGAGGAGAACACCCGACGTGTCCCCTCCTCTCCTCCCAGGGGCAAAATCCCCATGGCACTCGCAGCTCTGATCCTCTCTGCCTATTGCACTTTTTCCTGGGCCGTTCTGCCGCTCCCCCAGACCACCCCAGCCTGCCCCTGCTGCACAGTTAAAACAAAATAATCCTGGGTCCTGAGCGCCTCTGTGCAGCTTCGAGCTTGCCTGGAGGTCTGTTGCTGCTCATAAAGTGTTTTTCAGCAGTTCCCCCCTATCCTTATAATAAATCTTTTATAAATCTAACCCTCTCCCTTACTCCAAGGAGTGCATCAGTCATCCTTTAATGCCAGCTGCCTTTCATCCTGCCCTCAGAACTACATTAATATCTGGAAGTTCTAAAAAAAGAAGCTATTTATCAGCAGCTCTCCTTAGCAGGGGCCGGGGGGGAACTGTGCTATGGGGCAAAGGCAGCCAACATCTCTGCATCCCGCTGTGCAGAGGGGGGGGCAGCCGGTGGCAGCCACTGGGGCTTTGGTGAAGCCACCAGCAGGCAAATTAAAGAGCAGTTTCTTCTCCCCGACCCCCCCCCCCCCCACTTGGTCTTTATTCATCTTGTCCAGGTGTGTTTTATGGACAAATAGATATGATTTAAATAACATAATTGATATATGGCTGGGAGCATAATGCAGGCTTGAGCAGCAATCAGGCTGATTGTGCGCCGTGGATGTGAGTCTGGACCTTGCAGAGGAAGCGTTTGAAGGGACTTGGGCTGGAAGCGCTCGCTTTTCATTTTGCAAACATCTTGCATTTGGCACAGATTATCAAACCGTGCCTTTCCACCCGTGGAAATGTGGAGTCATTCCTTTGCTTTAGATTCCCGTGGCTGTTCTCTGGGACAGCTCTTGGCCCTGCTCAGAGCGGCGCTGTGCTGCCCTCGTGCTGACACGCCGAGTGGGGCTGCGATGGAAGATCGCTTTCTGCCTTTGTTATCTGACTGAGCCCATGAACTGTGAGCTGCAACAATTAGACAAACCCCAAAATATCTCTGGCATTAGAATTGGACAAAAGGAATAGAAAGAAGCATTCTGTGCTGCTGACGCATTACCATTCACTACAAATCCCCATGATAAATACCAGAACTGCTTTGAATACTGGATACTCCTGGAAAGCTTCCAGCTTGCAAAATGAACTGGACAGAGCCCGGCGATGCTCTGTGTCCTGGGGCAGCAGTCCCTGCTCTGCCTGCGACTTCGAGCACACATCAGAGTTGATCCATTTATTTCCTTTTGTTACATCTATGGATAATTCAGCAGAGCGGGCTGCCTGGAGGGACAGCACAGCCCCAGGATGCGTGCTCTGTTAAAGATAGTTCAGAGC
Organism: Centrocercus urophasianus; assembly: GCF_019232065.1. Taxonomy (NCBI): domain Eukaryota; kingdom Metazoa; phylum Chordata; class Aves; order Galliformes; family Phasianidae; genus Centrocercus; species Centrocercus urophasianus. Next base: position 4,755,841 of record NW_024884978.1, on the reverse strand, counting down.
AAGGGGAGCTCATAAGGGGAGCTCATGCCTCCTTGTCTGGAGCTGGAAAAAGAATGTACAAACAGCCCTAGTGTGGCCAGAACCCACTGGTGCGCCGTGCTTGGGGTGTCTGGCATGGAAAGGGAGGGAATGATGAAGAGCTGAAGGAAGGTGGTAGGAAAATCCAGCTGGTTTGTTCCTCAGACCTCTCCTTTTCTGTTCACAAGGTTGTTTTCATTCCAGGAAGAGTTCAGGTTGTCACCAAGTGCTTTCATTAAGGTAGGCACTACACTAGCAATTACCCATCGCTAATGAGACCCCTGGCTGAGTGCATACAGTAGCAGAAAGCATTGCCTCCATTCCACTCAATTACCCTAACAAATCCCATTTTTAAGTCCAGAGGACCTCAGGTTGCTAACAATTTGACTCCAAGCGAGGACAGAATCCCCTCTTCCCCATTTCCAAGATGAAGCACATGCAGTGCCAGAGCCCTGCTCCTTGGGCATCATGTGTGGGAGTGGGGAAATAGGGGTAATGAATGAGCAAGAACTCACTTTAATTTGTCCGTGAACACGAAGCGCTGCAGTGATGTTGCATCACTGCTCTGTGGGTTCACCTCCTGGCCTCCCTTTGGACACCCAAGATGAGAAGACCTGACCCTGAGGCTGCTGCAGCCAGGACCAGGTGTTCCCTCGGCGCTGGATTTTCTTGTCTTCACTTGATCTGTTGGCCAAAGCATTACAGTCTGCCCTCCTGCCCTTAAACAACCTCACCAATGGTCTCAAATATGTGTGGCTGAGGATGCACTGTGGTTTCAAGGAGGAATTAATTCAGGGGAGTTGGATCACCGGCGCTCAGCCAGGAGGTCAGACAGGCCATGATGTTCCCATCTGCCTTCGTAATCCATGGCCTGATCTGGTCATGCTGAATGAGAGGCAGATGCTTGCCATTGTGTTCCTGCACTGAAATGCAGCTTCCAAATGGTTTCTTTGGCTTTCCAGTGGTGTGCAGACATAGGGCTTGGCCCAGCAGGCAACAGGAACACCTCAGAAGATTCAGGTAAGCACCTGCTGAGAAGCCAGAGGGTCTGTGGCTGAGCTGAGCAGGTTGTGGGTCTTCTTGGATGAGGGTTTTACTTGTCATCTCCATCCCTTTAGGTTGTCACATGCTGGATGCACTGTGCACAGCAGGCAGGAAGATGTGACCGCAGGGGTTCATGGCACCAGCACAGCCCTAACCCTACAGGTCCTTTAGGGGAAGGCTGTTTTCCTTTGGTTTTACTGAGTACCTGGGGATGTTTGTTTAGTTAAAAATTTCCCTGAGTCCTTTGCCTGGGAGATCTGGGGGCGTCAACTCTTCTCTCTGCTTTTCCTCCTGGTACATCTTTGTTCTCCGTTTTCCTTCTAGAGCAAAAGGGACCGCATGAAGGCCTGGGTACGGGCACATCTCCCCACCTGCTGCAAGGAGAGGGAATCCTGGTCCATCTATGTCTTCGCTCCTCATTCCAGGTATGGCAGCCTGTGTGATAGGGTGTGCAGGGCACCGATGCCTCAGAGAAATCTAACTTTGCACACAGTGCACGCTCAGAACACAGCAAAGGATCCTCCTTGCCCTGCCAAATCCTCCTCTCAGTGCAGACTTCTCTGTCCTCCCCTTTCTCTCTCTCCTCACCCAGAAGACCTGAGCACTGCCCTTCCTAAAGCCCAGCCCTGGGCTCCAAGATGCCAAACCCATTCTCTGGACACTGCCCGCACGTGATGAGAGTTTCCCGCGTTTGAGCTGATGGGTCCTGGGCAGCGTTGGGGTTCATTCATACAGAGATTAGAGAGATTTTCAGAAACAGACTTAGGGGAATGTAATATGGTATTATAAATCCTGGGTCAGTGTACAACCATCTGTCACAATAAATAGCTTCTGTTCCTTTGGTCGTGTGCACTCAGCCCTTACACTGGAGGTATTTAGAATCACAGAATGGTTGGGTTGGAGGGAACCTGGATCATTCAGCTCCAACCCCTCTGCCATGGGCAGGGTTGTTAACCACTAAATCAGGCACCAGACCAGGTTGTCCCAGACTCCATCCAACCATTTCTTCCTGTCTGTAAGCTAAAGCTGAACTCCACAGAGCAGGCAGGGCTCAGACCCACACCTGGATGCGTGTCTGAGCTGTGCAAGCAGCTGCTGTGCTTTGAGCAAGACTAAGTCCCCCATGGATGTTGCTGGGGCTGGAAATCTGTGGTTCTAATTTGAAATCGATCTTTGCAGCTTGAGTCCTTTCCTATTCATACCCAGATGTGCCTGCAGCATGGGGCTCTGCCAGGGAGGGGATTGCGGAACCGTGGCTCTTCTGCTCTGCAAACAGGGAGCTCAGTTCCCCGGCTGTGCTGGAGCTGCAGGAGCGCGCTGTGCTGTCCCCACCAGCTGAGTGCTAACAGCCTGTCTGTGCGCTGTCTTCTTCTCTCATTTCTTGGCAGGTTCCGTCTGATGTGCAATAAAATCATCACGCACAAGATGTTTGATCACATCGTTTTGGTGATCATCTTCCTCAACTGCATCACCATCGCCATGGAACGACCCAAAATCGAGCCTCACAGCGCCGTGAGTTTGAGTTTAATGTTTTCCATGTTCTTTGTGGAGGCAGCATGTGTGGTTCAGTCCCTGCTGCCGTGCATGGGGGCTCAGGCTTTTCTTTTTGAAGTGCAGAGCCGCCAGTGTCCGTGCAGAGGTGGGTGTGGGGTAGGTACAGGGTGATGCTGTCCAGAGAAGGCTTCTCCCCTCCTCCTGCTCCACGTGCCGCTGCTGCTCCTGGCCCTCCTGGTTCACAGAACAGGAGCAGAGCTCGTGGCCTGCCACGCATCGAGGCCCCCCATGCAATATCCCATTTCTGCAAGCATGATCAAGGCTTGAACACATGGCACAGGCACGACATCTGTCTCTGTTTCCTTCTCTGATCAACCTTCATTTCTTCCATCTGTTGTTCACGGGCACGTATGGATGGTGAGAAGGGAACAGGGGAAGCCATTCATTTTGTATTTTTCTCTCCCTTTTGTCTATGATCTTTGCTGTGACACAAGGAAAACTGCATTGACATGTGCACTGTAATCCCATTCCCCTGAACCATTCTGGTTTAATAGACTGTGTAGAGATTTTTCAAGCCAGACCCTCACAGCACCCACTTCCATCACTCAGAGGGGCAGAACCATCCGTTGCTCTTTTATTTTAGCATAGACTGTGGCTGAGATGTATGCTGGGCTCTTGCTGATGTATTCCAAAGACTGCTCATATCGCAATCGTATAGAGTCGCGGTTTGTTGTCGTAGGCGTGTCAGGCTGTTCATTTCCATGGATCTTCAATGTTAGACCTCAAAACCGGAGTCTTGGCTGCTCTGTGCCTATTTTAAGCTTTGCTCATAGTCCTCTTTACTGAATTGGAGGTCCCTCCCCTAGATCCATTTTTTCCCTTTGATTATCACGCAGCCACGATGCATCACCTCGCAGCTGTGAGACGAGAGCAGGGCTCCCTGCCAGCCAATGTGGCAGGAGGAAATCACCCCCTGCTCCCCAGATGGGACACCCTGGAGATCCCTTAGGCTTTCTTGAGCGCCTTGCAGTGTCCCATGAGACCTGCCAGCTCTGCCTCTGAGGCTCTTATGGGACTCCCTTCAGACCCCTCTTCTCTAGGCCAAAACAACCCAGCCACACTTCAAACGTCTTCTCTTCTAGACTCTTCATGATGTCTGCAGCCCTCCTTTGGGCACTCCATCCTAGCTGTGTATCTGTTTGTACTGTGGCACCCAGAGCTGCACACAGTGATGGTGGAGTGGCAGTGGTGTGGTGCAGAGCAGACAATTCCTTCCCTTGCCTGGCTGGTAACGTAGAGCTTGGTGCAACCCAGCAGCACCAGCAGTATCAGTCTGTAGCCAAAATGAAACTGAAGTGTGGCATCCAGGGCTGGGAGCTGAATTTGAGCCATGGTGTGGGTGCAGCAGAGAGGAGCAGGGCTGCCAGGAGCAGTGCCCGTGCCCTGCTCACAGGGACAGACCTCTCATCTGGAAACCCAGAGTCAGTTTAGCTTCAGTTGGTGAAAATAATTGTCCTTTGCCTCTCTGAGTTGTGGATTTTCTAGCTGCTTCACACAAGGTCTCATTCCCTGCCCCAGTTTCAGCTGGCTTATCAGAACGGGATGCTGCTGCCAGCCAACACGCGCTCCCCATCTCAGAGTGCACGACATGGGCTGCAGAGATTATCCTCCAACACAGCCACATGCTCACCAGGGAAGGCTGTAATATCCTCGTCTCTCCCCCACGATATTGTTGTTTTATCTCCAGCACCACCAGCAGTTCCCTGCCCTTCCCCACGCACCACCTGCCCTGCAGCACTCCTTTGTGTGCCCGGCAAAGACGGTTCCTATCGCAGCTCCTGCAATCACGCTGCAGGGCCAGGACCTCATTAATTATGGGCCCAGGATGGAAACAAACTGCTCTGTGGTTCCTGAGTCACTTTCAGTAAATCATGATCTGGCAAGTGAGAGGGTTGCCAAGGTGTTTTGTCCTGTTTGAATTGCATCTCATTTTGTTCGAGAGATCTGCTTCTCTTACAGGATGGCTCTGTAGGGAGCAGCAGAAATAAATCCCAAATTGTTATTAGCAGAACTGGGGCTGGTTCAATTGTATGCACACAGGCACGCTCACCACTTTCTTCCAACTTCCACCTTCTGCTGTCCATTTCTCAGTGCAGGCAATCAGAGATTGCTTAGGGATTAGGGAGAAGTGTAATTTATTTAATGATCATCATTAAAAGGAAAGGTTTCTGCTAACTACAGATAGGGAGCCAGGCCATGGTCTCATCTGTAATCACTAGCTGCTATTGCGGCACAGTGGCAGCGAGAACTGCACGGTCTGGTGGATAGTGCAGGGACTGGGAGATGAGATGAGGCTGTTGGGCTCCCTGCCCAGCTCCAGCCCATGGCTCTGGGCAGGAGAACGACCCTTTGGGGCAGCTCTCAGCTGGCGGCAGCCTCCAGAGCTCTGCTGGCTTCGGTGGAGCAGGGACAGGTCCTGGCAGCCGCGCTGCAGCCTCCCCTGGGCCCTGCTGGCCTTGCAGCACAGCCACGCTGACACTGACTTCACGTACTGGGAGTTGGGAGCGTGGTGGTATTTGCACTGTGCGTGATGTCTGCAGTGAGGGGCAGAGAGAGATTTGCCAAGTGGGTTCCAAGGGCAGCCGATGTCCCTGTGCCTGCTGGGGAGGCGGGTGGCAGTTCGGGGGCAGGTGGTGGCTTTGGGGTGAGGGGGGCTCTGAGGGCAGGGGGCCCGGTGCTGTCGCCGCTCCCCACATTGCTGACCCAGCCGCAGGCAGCACAGAACCACCGATGGCATTTGTCTAAAAGCGTCGTGTAAAGCGTTGTCTCTCCTTTCCTCTTCTGCAGGAACGGATCTTCCTAACGCTCTCTAACTACATCTTCACAGTGATCTTCCTGACTGAGATGACAGTTAAGGTAAATGAAGCCAGAGGGGAAGTGTGCCTGTATGATATTAGTGATGTTTTATTGCAGCGATGAGGGAGGCGAATGTTTTCATCTTCTGAACCATATTCGAATGCCCACCACAGCCTTACGCTGAGCGCTTTTTACATCGGAACAATCTCACTGAAGTTGCTCTTGATTTACACCATTATGGGATGCTTCCATTCAGCAATCCTCCCCTATTCAGCAAAGCTCTCCAGCACACGCTTAGCGTCAGCCATGCATGTAAGTCCCATTGTCTTCAACAACCCATTGTCCTCACAACCTAAGCAGCTCTGTGCCTTCCTGAGCAGGCAGAGACTGGAGCACAGCGAAACACTGTGCTGGGTTTGAGGCGGGAGGCTCACAAAACCCATTGCTGTAAATCTCTCTTGTGTAATTCATAACGATCTCGCAGAACAATTGCTCTCTGGAAAGCTTCTGGAGTTTCCATGTTTGCAAAGCTTGTAAATGGTTGCTTGGGTGAGCCACTCAGCACCTTTACTCCAGGAATCCATGGCAGTAAAACACCATCCACCTTTAGATGCCAGAGCAGAAGTTGTTAGTGACACTTCTGTGCAGCGTGTCTTAGCTGCATTAAAAATACAGCAGCTGTAAGGGACAACGTGGGGTGTATCTGCAGAGTTATTGTACAGTCCTTGAAATATAACACTTTGCTGATTTGTCTAATTAGGCTTCTATACTGGGAAGCAAATGGACTTGCAGACTCATATCTGTAAATAATGCATTCTCAGCAGGTTGCTAACGGGGAGAAAAGCATCAGATGCAAAAGTCGTAATTTGCTGCACCTTGTTGTCCGGGCAGGTGGTTGCACTGGGATTGTGTTTTGGGGAGAAAGCCTACCTGAAGAGCAGCTGGAACGTTCTGGATGGGGTGCTGGTCCTCATCTCTGTCATCGACATCCTCGTCTCGATGGTGTCAGACAGCGGCACGAAAATCCTGGGGATGCTGAGGGTGCTGAGGCTGCTGAGGACACTGCGGCCCTTAAGGTGAGCAGAGGGTGAAGGAGACCTTACAGAGCACGGGGGCTGTGCAGCAGTTGTGCAAGGGAAGGGACAGTGTTCTGCTGAGCCCTCAGCAGCTCCAGGCTCTTGCAGTGCTTTGGGAGCAGCCCCACGTGCAGCAGTGAGCTGATCGATGCCTCTTCTGCTCATTAAAACACACATCCCCTGCTATTTGTGTTCTCATTTGCTCTGTGCAAAGTGCAGCTTAACAGCTTCCCCCCCTTTCCTTCAGGCAGTCGATGGCTTTTGTAACACAGGAGGAAATTAGTAGCAGGTGGCAGATCATTTGTAAGGAAACAGGGACTGAACTGCTGCTTAACCTACAATGCGAGGAACCTTTTCCCCGCCATTCCCCACTAATTTGAAAATGTCCCTGGTGTGAAAGCAGCCCCATCCCTGGCAGCAGCACCCCCTGACCAGAACCACCCCTTCCTGCAGGTATGGCTCCTGTCCTGTACCCCAAGCTCAAAGGTTTTGCTCTGTGCTCAATGCAGCCCCTCTTTAATGCCACTGTTGCTGCTCTGGTTATGCAGCAGCTTATTAACCTTCCTGCTCGAAGCACTTTTGTGTGCCTGTCATATCTTCCTTCATAAAAGGTTCGCTTTGAGTCAAGATTTTCACTTTTGTGACAACAAAAAGGACCCTGCTTCTGACAGAAGATGTTGTTTTACTGCTCTGGTGTGAATAATAAGCCTAAATAACAATGGCCATGCCCGTGCTTAGGTGTCTTTCAAATATTCTCAGCAGCTGTGGAAGGGAAACTGTCGAAGTGGGCAATGTGCATGTTGTGACTGGTGAGTTCTAGGACACGAGCTGCTTTAATTGCTTGTGTCTGGACAGAGCTCACTGCGCTGTGGTTCATCTCTGGCCATAGGCTGACTTCCTATCTGACTCAGATTCAGACCTTATTTTTTGTGTGCGTCCCACAGCATTTCCACGTCAGCTGTTGTTTCTGGGGGGAGTTTCTGCCCTATTTTTGAATTGTAGGATCTGCTCTGCTTTTCTGATCTGGCTGATTTTTGACCCAAAATACAGAATAACCTGGATACCTCTGGGTAAAAGCAGGATCAGCTTCCCATCTCTGACTGCAGGATGCAGTCCTCTGCAGCCACTCAGGTCCGTGAGCAGTTTGCAGTCGTGGGGAACAGTCCATCGAGCAGCTGCGGGGCGGAGGAAGAGCTGCCATCTGGAGCATGTGCAGGGTTAGACCCTTCCTCTGCTATTCCATGCCTGCTGGCATTTGATATGTTTTCTCAAGAGAGCGTCTGAGTGTTTTCAGCCAACATACGGCTTCGCACTACAAAGGAAATGTAAAAAGACAGCAACAAGCCCTTTCTCTAAATATGTTCGCAATCAGTTCTATTCCCCTGTAATTAGATTTGTAGGAAATGAAAAAGCAGCCATCAAACTAGGGGCTTTTCAGTAAGTCGTAAATCTCGGCATGCGGAAACCCATCTGCCTCAGCGCCGCGCATCTGGGCTGCCCCGCGTGGCTCTGCCCAGCCCTCCTGCCCTGCCGCTGCCCCTGGGGCTCCAGGACCTCCCCCCCCTGCCCCGGTCTGCAGCCAGACTGATGTGGGATGGCAGACAGCACTTTGTGCTCCCCGTGTTGAGATGGAGACCCTTCTGGAGACCGGACCGTGGCTTTTGCTTTCCTGGAAAGTAACCTCAGCACCGCTGAAGGGACCTGGCTGCCCTCTGTGCTTTCTTCACATGGGCAGTAAGGAGGACACCGCCAGAGAGGAGTCACTGAGCTCAAAGGCAGGGACAGCCCTCGTCACCTTGGCTTTGGCTTTTCTGTTCGCTAATTGGAAGGAGTTCTTGCAAAAAGACCTGCCTTATTTTGTCTCATTCTCTCCTGTGAAAACAGCCCTGCTGCTTTATGCAACACTCAAAGCCACGCGTGCTTTTGCCATTGGCGCAGACATGAGTGCCAGTCATGGGCTTTTGATTGCATGATTGATTATAGGCGCCCAGACTGAATCCATGAGCATTCCAGCCCAGTTTTATGACCAGAATTCCAAAAATATATTCACAAAGGAGTGACATTCAAAGATGTTTCCATGACCCTCTGATGTTTCAGCCAGTAGAGAGATTGCTTATACAATAACATTCCTTCCTAATGCGTTCAACCTGCTCTTGTTGGGATCAAGTGTTGTAGCTTAAGATATAAGAGAAATCAAGACTGAGACTGTATTTAGAATTAATCAGGTTGGACTTCAGTGCTGTTTTACTGCCTACAGAGCCTGGGCTTTGGCTTTCAAAGCAGATGGATGAATTATTCACTCTTCATACCATCGCGGTATCAAATAGTCATTTCATAGACTCTATCGCGTCATCTATCACCTCTGCTATTCCACTTTGTTTTTAATCTGTGGAGGAAGGTCTCCATTAACGTTGATCTGCTATTTCATCTAAGTGCTCCTTCTCCATCTGAGTGCTCCGTTCAGGCTAGCAGGCTTACAGGCAGCAAATGCGATCCAGCTGGGTGAGGAGGGCAGTGGTTTCGGAGTGTCACAGGGGCTTAACAGCACTGTGAGTGCTGAGCCCAGCAGATCCGGGAAGAACGAGAAGGATTTGCATTTCTTCACACTGAACGAAAAATGGTCTCACTTCAGCTTCCCCATTTTTCATATGCTTAATGCAGACTGAAATTGTCCTGCACGCCACTCTGGTGACTGGCATGAGTGCAGGGCTCCAAATCAGCCGCATCCTTCAGAAATAAATCGCAGGAGTGGTGGGTCAGATAATACTGGTCTGCGAGCCTGATATCAGCAGGATCTCAGGCAATATTGATGAGGTGCAGGGATGCTGCGTGTTGACATATTGGAGCTGACACTAATAATCTGGCAAGGCTGAGAATTTCACTGGCACTTCTTTGAGAGTTTCAGACTCTCCGGAGAGCCGGCAGGAGGCTGCGTGGACGTTGGATCAGACCGTCATTTTGAGGCTGCTCCAAGGTCTGAAGGTTTTCATTAGTAAGAACTATTATTTTTCAGAATCTTTTCAAAGCCTTCTCTCCCTGTAGGGCTGGAAACAGCGCTGGCACGGAGCTGGGATGGTGGCAGCTTTTACCCTCCTGCATTCTTGTTTGAGGAATTCCCCGGCTGATCAGAACTCTGAGAGCAGCCAGACGCTGCAGCTTCTCAGCCCTTTATTCTCAGTACACGCGACTTTGCTGAGCCAGATGAGCAACCTCCTCCTTCTCTGCTGGATACCAAACAGCCTCACACAAGGGAAATCACTTTATTATTTCTAGAATAGGTTTTCTTAATAACTGTTGGAGAAAATTATCACCTTTAGACTCTGGAGACTGAATTTTGCCCATTTCCCCCAGAATTTAAGGATGTTCCAGTAGTTAGACCAAAGGGCTTCAAGTTAGAAGACCTGATATCCATCCCTGCGAAGCTATGGGCAAAAGACCTCAGCCAAGATCCCAGTGTGCCCAATGTCTCTTGCAGTCACTGGAAGCAAGCTGCCTGCAGACCTCTCAGAGCACAACCAGTGCTTCTCCTATGCCTCAGTTTCCCATCTGTAGTACTGCAGCTGTAACATTTCACTCAGGACAGCGTAAGGGTAATGTGTGAGGGATGGCAAACATCTTCAGAACATCTGAGGATCCAGAAGAGAGATTCAGTCTCGAGCTGCCTGCACAAGGGGCACGGCATCCCCTGGGGCATCTCGGCCCCTCCTGCTCCCTGAGCCCCCCAGGCCCTCCTCAGCCCCGGAGTACTGCAGGTCTGAGGTGCTGGAATTAAGGAGCCATAAGAGTTACCTGAGAGAGACACCCAGCGTGAGTAGCAGCAGCATCTGCCCCTTGTGTGTCGCTGGGAAGGGAGCAGATGAAAATACCACCATCTGTTTCTTTTTTAAAAAGATAATTGACGATTTACCCTTGACGTGTAAATATTTAAACAGAAAAAAAAAAAAAGGAAATAATTTTTAGATTTTCGGGATACCGTTTAATGCCAACAGTCTCCGAAGGAGCCGTTCCCTGCCCTCCCTCTGCTCAGGCTGTGGGGCAGGACGGGGCTCGCAGGCTTGGCCGCCGTCCCCAGCACCCCACGGCCGGGCCGTGCGCGTCGGGCACCAGGATGTGTCCGTGGGGACCTCTGCTGGGAGCACCGGGGACCAGAGAGGGGGGGGAGAGGGGAAGGAACTGGATTCTGTCCAGGCGACAGAGCTGCAAGCTGTGCTCCAGGCGGTGCAGCTGCATTTGGGGCCAAACGGCAGAGGCGGTGAGAAGACTCGATGGCAAAAGAGAGAAGCAGGCAGCAACAAGCGGGCGGGGAAGTTTTCGTGGCCCCCGTCAGCACCAAGCAGCGGGAGCAGCCCCCGGCTCCCTCCTTCCCTCTCCTGCTGCAGCAGCTATTTCTGCTTTGGGAAAGCACAGCTCAGAATCACAGAATCATCAAATCTCCGGAGTTGGAGGCTTCTGTGGCAGAGTACAGAGCCAGCAAAACGCTGAGCTTCGGCTGGCAGCGGGAGAGAGGCACACAGCCCCATCAGATGCCTTTATCAGAGCTCCAGCTCTGCACCTCCGTGGCCGTGAGCCTGAACACCTCGTTCATCTTCCCAGCGTGGAGAGATGCACCTAAGCCAACGCACATCAGCCTTGTTCTTTCATCATAGTGTGGCCTTTGAGAGTGAAGTACAGTTTCTCCTCTTTTATATAGATGTTCTGCCATGCTTCTGTTGTGATGTGCTCATTATTCTTCCCCACCTTCCCATGTAGCCTCGAATGTTATGCAGTACCTGGCAGAGTGCAGCTGCAGAAAGGTCGGGTGCCTGTGTTCCTTCTGGGGACGTTTCCCTGGATGCCAGCAATGGTTCCATTTTTGGCTGCGAAGCTGACCTCTGGGGCACCGAGGGGCTCTGTGGGCACACACAGGTCCTGGCTGTGGGCACACCGGGTCTGCAGGCAGCTCTAAGAGCGGCTGCTGCATTTCTCCAGCTATGGGCAAATGAGGAGCTTTGCCTGAAACTACACAGAAGAGCACTGTGGGAGGATTCTGCAGTCCTGGATGTGCTACAGACATACAGGTGTGTGCTTGTGCATGAAGCAGAGCAGGAGGCTGCATCCCAGGGAAGGTGGTCCAGGCTGGAAAGTAGAGAGCCCTTCAGACCAAACTGGAGAAAGAAGAATGCCGTAATGAGTGGCAGTGTAGGAAGCTGATCAGGAAATGGATTGAGGATCGGCAGTGGGTTAGATAAAACCATCACTCCAAGCTTGAAAAATATGAGGCCAGCCCTTATATCCGCCGTTCCTCCTGCACTGACCTTCCTGGCTCCTCACATGTGCTCTCCTCCTCTCACACGTGGCTGTGTGCACAGGCAGAGACCCCTCTCCCTCGACAACCACAGAGGCCACTCTTCCAGAACTGCTTCTCCCATCCTGATTTTTGAGTTATTTGCCATTCTTTTCCACATCAGAAGCAAAACCAGGCACAAGCAGGACTGACATAGGCTTTGTGCTTCTTTGCCCCCACAGAGTCATTAGTCGAGCCCAAGGACTGAAGCTGGTGGTGGAGACACTCATGTCATCCCTGAAGCCCATTGGGAACATTGTGGTCATCTGCTGTGCCTTTTTCATAATCTTTGGGATCCTGGGAGTTCAGGTGAGTCCCTGTATGCCTCTGCACCAAGACAATAAGTGTATAAGCCCTGGCTGGTCCCACAGTTGGCTGTTTGTACCACTGGGCACCCTTCTGAAACCAAAGCTTCCTGGGGAGCTCTTCCTTCTAGCAAGGAAGCACCAGCATTCCCATAATTAGTCAGCCATTAAAAACTCCCTAACAAATACAGCCTAACAGTGGGCAGCTGCGTGCATCGCTAGCAATAGCTGAAGTAGCAGTGATCAGAGCCACGGAGCAGCGTCAGGTTTGTCTCTTTGTGGCTCCGTCAAGGTCCTGTGCCCATGCTCCAGAAATGCGTGTTGGTTTTGAATCTGTAATTGTACCATAGTTAATGGCCCAGAATGAGTCAGACCCAAGGGCTTAAGCAGCTCTTGGACCCCCTCAGCAGCACAGTGTGGCTTTTCTAGTGCCCTCAAAACATTTATTTCCGAAGTTCAGTCGTGGCTGTGTGCCACTTGATGTGTTGAAGCTTTCCTATTGCATGCAGTGGTACGAAAGCCACGATGACCCCCTGAGAGGCACAGAACGGGCTTTCTTCATCGCTTCCCCACCACAAGGACTTCGGCTCTGCCTGCAGCAGGACATAAATCAAACCATTTCTCCACTTTCTTTCTTCCCCTGGCCACACCACAGTAGAGTGAGGCCTGAAGCATGACATGTACTGCCAGCAAACCTCAGCTCAGGGAAACTTAAATCCCATTCCTGTTCAGTCTGTGAGATAACATGGGGACATCTCCCCTCCGCCTTCCTTCTAGGTTTAAAGCAATGGGGAAATAGAAGCTTTCAAGGCTGAAATCGCTGGTGTGTAAACTCCAGAGAGACCCTGACCTGGAGATTCATTCAGATTCTGACAGTTTGTATAACTGAGGGCTTGCAGAAGCAGAGATTTCCAAGCCTGATTCCTGCTGGCACTGCTAGCAATATCCTCAGTCCTAGCAATGCAGGAACCCAGGGGAAAAAGTGGGAGAGTTTCCTATTTAATTGATTTCTCATTACCTGAGAAGAAGAGATTGTTTCGTACAAATATTCTGACATAACACTGATTTCTCTCTGAAGTTTACTTGCCCTGTTGCAGCCAGCTTTGGGAAGCAGCTCTGCTTTGCTTTGTTTCAGAATAGTGTCTTATGCAATGTTTTTTACTAATGTGCTGTATAAATAATGAATACGGCATTGGAAATAAACAGAGAGAATTGTGCCATCCATAACCATGGGCAGCTGGATTGGCTCTGTCACAGCTAACTGCCTCCATCCCTTGTGCTGAGGTGATTCAGAAAGCTAAGCACATCCTGTGAAACGGTACAAAACTCAGGCATGGGAAAATTGATGCCAACCAACAAAACCTGCAGTGCGCCCTTTGGATTTCCTCCCTACTAATTGTGATGCTTCCCCTGTGACTCGCTGTCTTCTGTTAAATTGTCGTGACTATCGATGTGCTTCACGGGTAGATGTGAGTAAGGCTGGTCTTGTATTTGTGAAGCAAAGTTCTCGGTTAATGTTGATGTGTAATTAGGGGTGAGATGAGGGCCGTACTATTTCTATAAAAAGATGATCCCTCCAAGTTACAGTTGGTTTTCCCGTGTGAAGGAGATCAAAGTACAGCTGATAGAGCTTTATGCGATGGCAGTTCAGACTTGGGAGCTTCTAACGGCGTCTCCTCTTAGCCAGACTGGTTCTGTCGTGGTGCTCATCCACGTGTGGATGGTGATTAATCAGACACGAGCAACAGACTGCCAAACTCTCGGCCTTTCCCTTCTGGCAGTGCTGGAAGCTGGAGCTCCGACTGACGCACCACCAGCAAGCAGCATTCTTACAAATCAGGCTCTGCATTTCCAAACCCAGTTAGGAGCTGTGTTACTGCTCCCACCTGACGGGCATTACGGTCCGGCTCCAGGAGAGATTGTATTTATGGACGATATATTAGAACAGTTGTTTACCTTCCTGCTTAATTAAAACTTTCTGATCTGTGCAAGCTATATCTCCCTTGTCTGCCTTACGCATGATAGTGTTTCTCCACGGGAAGATCAGGGAATACTCTTCTTACAAAGACTTTTATGGTTGCGTTGGATGGTGATTACCTTTGCGTGCCTAGAGAACGTCCTGCTGCTGCTGTGGGTTCCTGAAGGAAACCCATGGAGTAATGTGTGGGTTTATCTTGTTTGCTATTATTTCTACTGATATTTATCTACGACAGCAGATCAAAACCCATCAGCATCATTTCTCTGTATACCCAGGTGGTGTTTTAAGGAGCAGGTTGCCAGCTCTCCCCGAAACAGCAGCTTCTGTCAGCAAATAAGCAACCCTGGCTGCACGGCTGGCTGCGAGCCCCTCCTTTCCACTGGCATCAATCATGTCTGAAGCAGTCCTCATCCCCTGCCACTGCCTGCAGTTACGTGCAGGGAGGCCGCTGTTCCTTGGGCATCTGTAGATCAGGAGTTTGCTTCCCAGGAGCTGCATCTCTCCTGCCTTACACCAAAGGAAGGAAGGTCAGGGTCAGGGATCCGGCACCAGGCTGACGCCTCACACGAGGAATATTTTCAGAGCGCAGCGGTACTTGGAGAACAGCATTCAGACCCGAGGCAGAGCGCAGCCAGCCCAGCATGCAGCAGAGCCCAGCTGCAGCACCTCGGCTGTCCTGCAGTGTGTCCCTTCTCCCCAGCAGCGGCTCATGGCTGTGCCTCCGAGCGCCGCCTGCGCTCAGCTGGCACGGCCCGGTCACAGCGCATTGCCCGGCGCTGCCAGCGCTGTTCGCTGGGTCACAGAGCCAACCCGCGTGCCCCAGCAACAAGCCTGGCAGCAAAGGGCTGCAGGCAGCTCTCAGGGCGACGAACCGAAGCTCCAAATGCCCCGCGTGGGTGCCCAGAATGGTGTGAAATGATGCGTTTGCTCATTAGGCACGGATCAGGCAGGCTGCTCAGTCCAGAGCCCACATGAACGCGGCGATTTCCCTCGACTCGTCTGGCTCCATGGGCTGTGCAGAATTCCCTGTGAGAAATATCCATCCTCTGCTGAGAAATCCTGTGGTCTGAGCCATTACCTTTCCTCTCCTCTTTGTGTGTTTTGCAGCTTTTCAAAGGCAAGTTTTTTATCTGCCAGGGGGAGGACACCAGAAACATCACAAATAAATCGGATTGTGCAGAAGCAAGCTACAAATGGGTCCGGCACAAGTATAATTTTGATAATCTCGGCCAGGTATTAATAGCACGGTAATCTGCTTCTTTGCTCCTTTACCTTCTTGACTTAAAACCTGTGCATTATTATCCCATGGGATTTTCTTACAGGGCACTGCCAGTCACAGTAAATATTCAGTTCACACACAGCATTCTGTCTCTGTAAATCCCAAAGGTGGTGTTTCCAAGCAGCCACACACTTCTTTTCAGAACAGAACAAGCACGTGTGGCTTTGTGGAGTACTTAATTGCTTCACTGCTACATAACAAACCAAATATATCTTGCAGAAGAGCTTGTCTAATAGAGCTGGACACATCCAACCATCTCTGCAACACTGCCTTATTTTAGCTGCATGGTGAGGACTAATTAGCAGGGAGCAGTAGAGACCTGGAGGGTGGAAACGAAGCTGCTTTGTGTTCAGCTTTGTGGTTTCCGAATTAGCACTCGTTGCTGAACCATGTTCTGACACTGATGGGTTTTTGCTGCCAGGAGAAACCTTGGGCATCAAAGTGCCCCATTATCAGCCAGCTAATGGCAATCTGCAGACAAGGAAAGGGCTAAGAGGAGTAAAGTGTTACAAGTGAAAAATCTCTGCTGCAACTCCTTGCAACTCTTCTCTGCGTTTTTCTAGGCCCTGATGTCTCTCTTCGTGCTGGCCTCCAAGGATGGCTGGGTGGATATCATGTACGACGGCCTGGATGCAGTGGGAGTTGACCAGCAGGTATGAGCTGCAAGGAGCCAGAAATGCAGCTAGAACAAAAGGGCAATGCGTCAGGAGGGAGCACAGCGAGGAGCCCTGGGCTTGAAGCCAGCCTTTTCCCTACAGATTTTGCCACACTGCTGGTGTATTAAGGCCATAGCAGATGAACGGCCCTTTCTGAAGAGAGAAGGTTGGAATTTAGAGCATTTTGGGAGAAAAGAATAGCTCAGCGTGGGTCTGGGTTTTCAGTGAGGGCAACGATGGCTGCAGGGGATGCTGCTGGCAGATCAGACGTGGTTCTGAGCGCACTTTGTGATTTGGGACTGCTCTGCTGAACCAGCTCAGAAGGCTGTGGTCACAGGGAGCAGAATGCATTGCCCTGCCACAGAGGGTCACCCACTGTCCAGATTTCGGATGTAGCAGCTGTAACTATTTGCTCCTTTTGTTTTGAGGTTTCGTTGACATTTGCCTTCCATCCCCTTTGCAGCCAGTCATGAACTACAACCCGTGGATGCTCCTCTACTTTATCTCCTTCCTGCTCATCGTGGCCTTCTTCGTGCTCAACATGTTCGTGGGGGTCGTGGTGGAGAACTTCCACAAGTGTCGGCAGCACCAGGAGGAAGAAGAAGCCAAGAGGAGGGAGGAGAAGAGGCTTCGCCGGCTGGAGAAAAAGAGAAGGAGTAAGGAGAAACAGATGGCTGGTCGGTAGTCTTTCCACATCTTTCTGAGTCCTGCTTGACTTTCCACACAATCCCCTCTCCCTCCCCTCCCTGCCTCGCGTCTGGTGATCATTCTTCTCCTAAAAGCATGTCCAGCTATGAAATTTGCATGAAGGAAGTAGTGTGATTTTAGGCTGAGCAAGGAGACACGGAAGCCTTTTCAATCACTGCGTGATTTGCAGCGACCTTCCCACTGGAGGTTATTTAAATTTAAAAAGTAATGATAACCAGACCTGGAGCCTCTTGGATGGCAGCGCTCAGTGTTACACAAATAGTGACAACTGCAAAGATCCGCAGTGCCGGATGGCACCGTCCATCTTCCAAGTCATGAGCACTGTTGCTGATAACTGGATTCACTATTTGGTTTATTACAGCCTTGTAATGCCACAGTGATGCCACCTGTCCCATTTGTCAAGCAGGATTATTTATTGGCATGGTAGCACCACTGCTATTCAAGAGTGTAATAAAATAATGGAGACATCTCGTTCTAGTAATGCTTAAAAACCCCTCAGAGAAACACATATCAAAGCATTTGCTTGAGAAATACAGATTAGAAAACAAAAGCAGTGGAGGAGAGTAACTAAGGAGGCAAAATGGCAGTGATGCAAAGTGAACTGAGCCCTGAGCTCTGTGTGCACACCTGCAGACCTTCTAGAGGAGGCTTTGAAAGGGAAAGGTGCTCAGCCTCCACTCTGTCAGTGGTCTTCTATCTTTGTCTTTGGGTGTTGTTTTGTTTTTTTTTAATATTTTGGTTCAAGAATTAAGGAATAAGCCAGCCAGGGGCCAAAGTCGAACGTACTCTTCTCACATGGTCTCCTCTGCCCAAAGATTCCTCCTTGCCCTTTGTGTCCATGGCCTCACTCCCCCCAGTCTGTCTTTGCTTCTCTCTACGTCCCTTCTCACAACTCTATCTTCAACAGACTTCAGTACTGTTTCAGAGACTGATCAAACACTTGTTCTGAAAGCTGGTGATAAGAAGTCAGTTTTATTTTTTTTTAATGATCTAGGAGCCATTTAATAGCTGTGGCAGGTTGCTCAGCCACGTAGCACAATCATCCTCTCTCAGCCTCTCTCCATTCAGCACTTATGCAGCACTTTCCCTTGTCTTTAGGTCACATTACCTTCCCAGGTTTTGTAACCAAGAGCATTATCATAGCAGCCTCTGGGCATCAGGGTTTGCGTTGTGCCAAGAGCCTGTCTCCCTTGATGCTCAGTGGGAAGATGGAGGCTTCCCTTGGGAGCAGCAGAGAATACTGAATGGGAATTAGTGAGTAACAGCCTGATTGAGCCCATGATGGAGCACCTGGAGAAGGGACACAGGCAGCCCTGGGAGCACAGCTGAAAACAGTTCACCTGTGTGACCAGAAGGTTCCGCCCCTCTCTGAGCCTCATTTAAGGGCTGGCTGCTACAGAGAAAGGTTCTCTACCTGGAGATCCCTCCTTTTGGAGCATTCAGTGAGCCCTGATGCTCGGGATGGGTAAGCAAATTTTTCTTTCTTTAAGTGAGTTGTGACCATCAGCTTTTTTTTTTCTTTTTTTTTTTTTTAGTGCCAGTTATCTGCAATCACCTTACCCTGCAAGCACTTCAGGCTGCTCTCAGCTGAGTGCAGTGCAGTGGAAGGAGCTGGTGCTGCCTGGGAGCCTCTTTCAGTCAGCACAATTTCCCAAACGCAATTTCAGGCTGATGGTAGAAAATGCTTTTAAACACCGAACAGAAAGATCCCTGTTTAAAGTCACAGTTCTGGAAGGCAGGCGTAGAAGGAAAATAGATGTTTAGTTACTATTGATGACCTTATTTATAACGCTAGAGGAACTAGATGATGAGAAGATGTAAGTCTGGGCAGTTTCCTAGTGGGAAGGAATCACAAAATGTTCTTGGAGATACAGTTATTCATTCAGTCCTACGAAATGTCTAATTAAAGAGGCAATAAGAGCTGCTTTATTGAAGATCAAATATTGCTGAGAATTCAATTGCTGTAAAAGCCTTTAAAGAGCAAAGTCTGAAGCCCTCCAAATCTCTTTAGAACAGTTTTCCCCATTTGCGTTCAGCCGAACGTTGACTTTAAACAACCTTGTCCAGCTTTGCCTTAGGAGCCCACAGATACCATTGCTTCATCCTGCATGCTGGGAGCTTGCAGGCGATGCCAAGTTAGGGATGGTACCAACAGCTGCATGGGGGCTCCTGGCAGGGCATTCTGAGCGTCCCGCAGCGCCCACACCCGCCCACAGATGTCTGTTTTTCATGCAGCCAGATGTAGCCCATCTAACAGTTGTTTTTCTTCATAGACTTTTCAAACGCACTTCCCCAGTCTGACATCTGCAAAGCAGAGAAGTGTGTGGGACCCCGGTTTGGTGAGGTGTAGGCAATGCAGTGGCCGCTGCCAGGCGCTGGCCCAGCAGGATGTGTGCCCTACCTCAGGTACCCACTCTGTCCTTCAGGACTGCCTCCTCCTCATCACCAAGCCAGGGCGTTCTCTTGGGCTCCCACCACGGGAAAAGCACGGGAGCCCTTCGCTTTTCCCGATGAGCCCCAATACCCGAGCTGCCCTCCCTGAGATGCAAGGAGAGGATCCGCCAGGAGATACTGAACGGAGGCAATGCAGAGCCGCAGGAGCCTCTGGCGGGGAAGGGGATCGCTGCGTGTCCTGCCGGATGATTAATGCCGTTTCGTTCTTTTAGATCTAATGCTGGATGATGTGTTAATGGAGAGCACAGCCAGCGCGGTGCCAGGTACTGGGCAGCTGTGGCGTTGTGTCCCGTGAATGGCAGTGCTGTGTAACTAACTCTGGCCGCGCTGCTCGGAGGCATCCCACTAAACCTGTGTGTGGTGCAAGGCTCGGCGCTTCCCTCGCGGCACACGGCTCTCGTTCTGACTGCAGGTCTGCCGGCCTGCCTCAGGACTCACACTTGCCAACCCTTAATTTATCCAATGGTCATCTTATGTTTTTCAGTCATCTTTTTTTTTTATTATTATTATTTTTTCTTCTGGCTTTTGTTGAACAATGTCAGACTTCTCATAGCTTTTCTTTGTGTTTTTTGTTTTTGTTTTTTTAGTTCAGAGAATAATGACTGGACTGTGGAAAGGATCTTTGGTTGTTTACTCTGGCTTTCCAACCACAGGCTGAGGAGTGTGAGTGATTTGCAGGAGTGTCTCTGAAGGCAGGCAGGGCCACGTAGGGGGAGCATTTTGTTCTTTCTTCACCCTTGCTCCACGCAGGGAGGCACAGTACTCAGCAGGATAAGATCCAGGATCTTCCCCACACTGACCTCCGGCAGGGCTGGGAGGAGATGATCTTTAAGGTCCCTTCCAACCCAATCACATGATGCTATGATGTGGGGATTATCTGTAGTTCTACCAAACCTATGAGTTCTTCTCACTGATTGAGAGCTGCTCCGTCCACAGGGCATCTCCTGGGTTAAAAAGAATAAAGATGCTGCCTTGTGCCCTCTGCAGGACTCGGGTTGTGCCCTGCCATAAGTCTGTCTCCTTTTATTGTCAGAAGAAGCTTTGATCAGCCAAGTGTTTTGTTTAATTTGTAGCTCACAAATATTAGCCTGAATAATGAAGGAGGCGCCAATGTAGAAACAAATATAGCTATAATTTTCAACAGAAATAATATCCTGGGAAAACTGTGCCGTTAAAACTCTCACCTGTGAAAAATCCACCCACCTGTCAGACATTGCACAGCGCACGGATTGAGTAACAGCTGCAAGGTGAGGGCTGTTGGCTTTGGGCACGGAGGACAGCTGTGGGGCAGGGGGTCCCACCTTTGTATTTCTGGGGCTGCGGTGGAAGTTACCACAACATGCTTTGATCGATCCCTTCCCGCTGCCGTTCCCGGTGTTTTTATTTCTGTGCCTTCATTCTCGCCCTCCTTGGCAGGCCCTGTTCTTTCTGCAGTGCTGGGCTGCCAGACTTCGCTCAGTGCTGGGGTCCCCCTGTGCGTGGGGCTGCGTTTGTTGTTTGCTTGGTTGTGATGCCTCTTCTGCTCGTGCACAGTTGCATCGAGCCTGGTTTACGTTATTTTATTTTCTTTTTAAGGCATTGAACTCATTCCAGTCCCCTCCATTATCCCATGCAGACTCAGGCTGTGCTCTGTGTTGCCCTGCGTTGCCTTTCCATTGGGTCTCATCTCAGAGAATGTGGGGCTGCCAGCTGGTCCCCGTGGGGTGGTGGTGGGTGAGGGTTGGTCCTCCCATGGCTCAGGGGATGCTGCAGAGGGGAGCCTCAGACCCACACACATGGGTGGTTCCTGAGGGACTGCCTTCCTCTTGGTGTGAAGATAAGATGGAGTGCTGTGTGCTGGTGCTCACTGGGATGTTACAGTTTTATAGTTTTCCTTTTATTTTCTCATCAGTCTGCATTCTGTCACAACTGGAAACTTCACAGTGGAAATAATTTATTTTCTGTTTTGCTTTTTATTTCTTTTTTTTTTTTTTAATATAAATCCATTCAGTACAATAAAAGCCAAGTAAAATGCTCTGTATAAATAGAAAAAGCAAAAAGTTCCTTCAGTGCAAACTACTTTTTAACCTAATAATATTCCTGATACAGTTTGTAAATCCAGCTGCGTCACAGGCTCATTGCTCACGGCTTGCTGCTGTCCTCCAGATATACCCAGACCTGTGAAGGAGTTAATTCCCTTATTAGAGAAGAAGGGAAAAGCCAGAGGAGACTGTAATGAAATTGTCCCACTCTCGTGAATTCCAATTTCCTGTGCCCACACAGCTCTGGCTGCAAAGGCACTTTGGGGAAAGCAGCAATTTCTCTCTTGACAGGGTAATATTGGGATGCAGCCCTGCGCCAGCAGTGACACCAGCTGTCCTGTAGCCAGGGAGGGCCTGCAGTTATGGGGCTGTCATATCTGCACGGTGCCCCCAGGACAGTCCCCCAGGCCCTTCTGCATCCCACCTCCTGCAGCGGGGCACTGCGGGGTGGGGGGTGCAGCGGGTTCATCAGTAGCATTGCTTTAGGCAGTGGGCTGGGGGGAGAACTGAGGCCAGAGCACAGTGAGATGCTCGGATGTGCCAGGAAGGCTGCAGCATTCTGCTCCCAGCCATTGGCAGGCATTGCCTGTGCTCCTCATCCCATGTGGTGCTGCAGGGAGGAGCAGGGAAACCCTGCTTGGGAAACAGCCTGAGTGGAGGACTCGTAACAGTGATAAGCTGAAGGCTGGTGCTGCTGTGCCAGGCATCGACCCAACTGCTGCAGCCCTACAGAGCCTGTCTCTAGGGGGGGAGAAGCAGGTGGGCTCCCAGGACCACCATCTCCCTCTGCCGGATCACCTTCCTACCTGGGCTAGGAGGAAACTGCTCGGGACCTGCAGCCTGAGCTGCTTGTGTCCAGAGGAGCTCATCTCCAGCTGAGGCAGCTCCCTCGCCCCTGCTCCTGGCCTGCAGCCATGGTGAAGCAGCTTGATTTACATCCTGTTTACCAGCCTGATGTTTCGTAGTGGGCTTTTGCTGTATTTTCCCATTTTCTCTCATTCTGCCCATTCTTTCTTTTGTTCATTTGCTCTCCTTGTTTCTTTAACACCACGTGTGCCGGGAAGCCAGTTAACCTTTCAATGATAACCGAGACTAACCCAGAGCTCTTGTTGTTCTTGACACAGTGTATTGTAACAGTAAAGTAATGTGGTGTTGTGTTAGTTGTGAAGTTCACCACCTGGAGTTTAACAGATGTCTGTATTTCCCAAGATGTTGGTATTGTTTAGATCTTTACTGCAATAATTCCAAAGAACACTGTGCAGTAGGGGGCAGGGGCTTTGCACTGGGTAATTACGCACCAGTACCACCCGATGGGTGTGCAGAAACGCTCTGCTCCTATAGAAGTGGCACTCAGACGACAGCAGGAGCTCCCTGCCTCCCTAGGCACAGTGCTGTGTGTCGGGCAGCATGCTGTGGGTGTGCGGCTGGTTCATCACCAGGTGATCTCAGTGCTGCACTGATTTGCATGGCCAGCATGCAGAGCGCGGTGCGATGAGCGCTGGTCTGATTTATAAACAGGGTTGACAAATCCCCTCCCCGTGAAGTTAATGGTGAAGGGCAAAGTGTTTACCAACAGCGGTTTTCTAAGGCGGCACCCGGAGATGTTGGGCTGTGGAAACCCTGAGGATGTGCTGGGAAAGGCGAGGCAGAGCCTTGATGCTGCAGGGAGGGGGGAGGTAGACAGCAATTAGCAACCCTGCTTATAAGGTCACACAGCAGCTCATCCAGGTGCAGATCCCTGCGCAGGGGACGGTTTACAGCCTCTCTCTAAATCCTCTCTCTGTTCTAACGGTGCGGTGCTATTCTGTAGGATTTGGAATTACCTGTCAATCAAAGCTGAAAAAAAACATGAATTCCAGTGTGATTATTCATAAGTAAATCCACTGCAAGAAAAGGCAGAAACCCTGACATTTTTTCTTTGTGAATGTGAATTAGACATAAATGTAGAGAAGTGATCCAATTACGATGGTGTTTCTTACTGAGATGATAAGTTGGTTCATAAAAATAGGTCCTGTTCCTGACTTAATTGTATTCAAACATTTTAGTTAATTTGCTACTCATAACTTAGCATAATGTGATCGAGATATCTTGACTTTATGGAGATTTATGCAGATTCCAAGATATCTGACATAGGCTTATGAGTGAGTCAGCAGCTGCTGCTCTGCTTCTTTATAAGCACTCAGTAGGTGCAGTGTGGAAATTCGTCGTGCAGGCCTTTCCATCAACATTGTGCTTTAGCTCTCCAGCGCAGATCACCTCAAGCACCCAAGCGTTGCAGGGCAGAAAGGGAATGTTAACACTGCCTTCAATGTGACTGCGCTGAGGACATTCCAAACCCCTACAGAATAAAACCTCTCACTGGTTTGTCTCTCTGGTGCCCGGGCTGTAGGGGAAAAGCCTGTCTCTATGGAAAAACCAAAGCAACTCTGATTTTCAGGATCCTGTTGTGAAGCAGGGAGTGCACAAAGCCATGCAGCCTGTGGCTTTGATTGCAATGCCTCTGACTATTGACAAAGCGAATTCTATTTCCAGGCAAAACTTAATCTTCTAAAATTAGTCTTCCCCGAGGGCAGCTGAAGCCTGGCCTTCACAGCTCCGCTCTGCCCAACTTTCTGCTCGCTGTAATGCATCAGGCTGTACATGAGCAGAAAATATCAAGCCGTGTAATTCTTACAGCTCAACGATTTTTGTAACCGGTTGGTCATCTAATTAGTAGAGTAATATTACACTCTGACATATTCAAGACAGTCCTTTCCACTTCAGTCTGCATTATAATGCCTCCTTGAAAATGGTACTGAATGATATACTCAGCCTTGGCATTTCCTCATTAGAGATTAGGTGAGTAAATGAGTTTATCTGTGGGAACATTTGGGGTCTAAGAGCACGTGTCGTTCTGAGGCAGCCTGACCTGGGAATGAGTTGTACAGCGAAATCTGTGCCTCAGTAATCTGGTATGAAACAGAGAGCCGTTATTTCCTAACGGCTGAGGCTGACTGATCAGTTTCCCGTGGTATTTTTATGGACCGTTCTTCACGGCTCTGACAGCCCAAGTGTTGAATTTCGTTCTCTCTGCAGTTTACTGCGAAGAACATAATAGGACCAAATTACTTCTCTTTCAAAGCCCACTGCTAACTGAACGCCCTTTATTTCTAAGCCACTGGTGCTAAAATCTGTCCCTGGCATCTGACTGCTAATTGGGTTTTTGGATGCTTTGGGGACTTTCTAAGCTCAGCAGCAACAAAAATTGTCGGCTTAATTTAAACTTAATTGAAATTTCCCAATGGTGAGAACACTCCTCAGCACAATGATCCCAGCTCACCTCATCCCTGATGCCGTAAGGCTGAGTATAGCGCATGTCCCGCTGAAGGTGTTTAATGGATGTAAGCTGACAGGAGCCCTGCTGTGCATTAAAGGTGGTAACGTGGCAGCAGAGGGGGAGGGAGGGGAGGAAGACGACAGCATGTTGCTGTAATCAGTCTAGAGTTTGTCAGTGTGGGAGGTGAGGGTGCGTTGGCTGCATGGAGGCACAGAGGAGTGACTCGCCGTGCTCTCGGCTCTCCTCCCGCTGCAGAAGCACAGTGCAAGCCCTACTATTCGGATTACTCCCGCTTCCGCTTCCTGATCCACCAGATGTGCACCAGCCATTACCTGGATTTGTTCATCACCGGCGTCATCGGCCTCAACGTGATCACCATGGCCATGGAGCACTACCAGCAGCCCAAGGTCAGTGTGCTGCGGCTGGTGGGCGCGATGCAGGGCGCTTCTGCTCTTTGGTCTGGGGCCCTGCTCACCATGCCCTGGGCTGGAGGTGTCCATCCTGTCCCTGCCTTCAGGCCGTATCCATCCGTACGGATGGGGCCTGTTGCACCTCTGCCCTCTGGTTAGGTGCGAGGTGACTGCTCTGGCAGTTGGGCTGGGAGAGCATTTGTTTCGTTAGCTACAAAGGATCATTAGTATAACCCTCTGTTTGATTGAATGTTTGCACCAAAAAAAAAAGAAAAAAAAGGAGAAAAAGGGGAAAACAAATTGCATTTATGAAAGCTTTCTGCTTTGCAAAGTTTCTCCCAAAGTCCCATAGGGCTTAATTTTCACAGGCACTGGGTTCTATGCTGGTCCTTAAAATACATTTTAATGTATTAGTGTGCTCAGTTCTGGGTTTGGGTCATATTCTGGAAATAAAAACAGCCTGTCCTGGGCCATCAAGCCTCTTGTGCGTAAGAAGGAGATGGAAATAGGTGCTTTTGCCATATAACTTGTACTTATTTTTATTAGCTACTTTCAGAATGAATAAATACAGCACACAATAGGAGGAAATATTCTCTAAAACTACACAGGGTTTGAATACTTAATGTTTAAAAAAACAAAAACATTAAATACAGGGAAAAATATCCTCCAGCCTATCATAAAGGAGCCAAAAAGTGGAAAGGCACAAGCCCAGTTTATTTCTTCTGTTTGGGTCACCTTCAAACAGCCCCGACAGCTCCTGTGTGATTCAGTCAGTTGGTGATGAGCAATGCTTTTGGCTGCAGAGCCTGCGCTGGAATCTCGTGAGGGCGTTGCATCTCGCCGCCGCTCTGCAGCCATGATTTCTCTTGTATCATAACTGTGCTGGGCAGGTTTTTGTTTTTAATTTTCTTTAGGAAAATCACATCTTGTCTCTAAGCCTCTGGTATGCAGCATCTGCGTAATGACCCTGAGGTTGGTGTGCTGTGGGATGACAGCACAGGGGGCTGAACCATGGCCATAGGACCACTCTGGTCTGCTTGCAGATAATGAGAATGGGTTGATGGTTGGAGCAGATGATCTTGGTGGGACATTTGTCATCCTGCTGAGCCTTTTGTCCTGTTAGGGACTCAGCAGCTCTGCTGGAACATGGTGAAGGCAGGCTTGCTGGCACAGAGCTGGCACCTAACTTCTGTGCTCTGTCCTCACCACAGGTTCTCGACGAAGCCCTGAAGATTTGCAATTACATCTTCACCGTTATCTTTGTCCTGGAGTCTGTTTCCAAGCTCATTGCCTTCGGGTTCCGTCGCTTCTTCCAAGACAGGTAACACAGGCTGCAGCTTGGCTGCCTGGGGGCTGCAGGGCACAGCTGCCCAAGGTTGGGGTTTTAGAGCCCGGTGATCCTCCTGGTGTTAGCTGTGTAACACGAGGGAAAGCTTCTCGGTGTGGTGGTTGCAACTGGGCTGGGGTGGGGGCTGGAGAGAGGAGTGTGCATGAGGAGGTGTGTGACGTGCATCCATGTGGTGGGCAGACAAACAGACAGCAAGGCAGTGCTGGGCAGCAGATCTCCTCCTGACACCAGCAGCGTGCCTGCAGAACCAGGAGAGCTGGGTGAATGAGAACAGATTGTCCTGAGAGAGAAAATCTGCTCCTGAGCAGAAACCGAGGAGCGAAAGGACCTCTTTTCACACAGATGCTGAGCAGCGTACAGAATGACATCTTCCTCAGATTTCCCCTCTCGTAACCCCTCAGGGCTTGTTTTACGCCCAGGTCATGCTACAAGGACTGGCTGCTCCTCCCAGCAAGCCCACAGCGAGCCCCGTGTGCTGCAAAGCAGGGGCCATCAGCAGCTCCAGCATCGCCCCTCAGTTCCACAGCCTCTGGGTGCAGAACTGCTTTGTTTCTCACTCCCTTCAGCCAAGAGCGTCGTTGGCCATTGGCTGATTTTATAACAAGCTGTGTTAATTATAATGATTTCATAACGTAACTGCTTTTGTATAATACCCTAGAAAAATGCTCAGATTCATTTGAGTGTGAGAACCATTGAAATGCCTGGAATTCGTGTGAAACAAGCTGCCTCCTGTTGCCAGCTTCTTAGTAGATGTTAAACTTCATTTTGTGTTGTCTCCAGATGGAACCAATTAGATCTGGCAATTGTGCTGCTGTCTATCATGGGTATCACTTTGGAAGAGATTGAGGTGAATGCTTCGCTCCCAATTAACCCCACTATTATCCGAATCATGAGGGTTCTCAGGATTGCTCGAGGTGAGACAAATTAAGCAGAATTTGCTTGTATTGAGGTGCAGGGTCCCCTCCAGGAGAGAGTTAAGTGTTGGGAAACAGTGGCGGGGCACATCCTCATCACAGTGTGCATAGCTCTGGCATCAGCAGTCTGTAAACAAATAAGAGAACAATGGAGGAAAACAGTTGCGAGGAGCCAAAGAGCTGAGCCGACTGACCGTGTGCTTCTATCTTAAGGGAACTTGAAGCTGAAAGCTTAGAACTAAAAGACAAATAGCTGTGGTTGTAACTCCCAGAGATGTACCTGGGAAACCATGCCAGTCAAATGAAAGTCGTCTCTAACAGGGATTGCAGAACATCAGCCTGAGTGCATTGGCTTTAAAAGACAAGCATCTAATAAATTTAATTTCCCGTGAGACTTTACATCTCTCCACACTGTGACAAAACATGCCTTGTCACCATGCATCCATCTGTCCTTCCACACTGCAACAGCATGTACTGGGCTGGGAAGGCAGCTCCTTTAGGGCCAGAGCTTTCCCAGCAGAACTTCGTGGGTCCAAATGACAGAAATGCAAAACGTGAGTGCTCAGGCTCTAAATAAAGTACTGCCAGGCTCTCCTGAAGGGCACTGTTGTGCTCTGAGGCGTAATTGCTGTGATTGCAGCCCTCTTCTAAGCGAAGAGGGAACTGGGAAGAAATGAGATGCTGCTGTGTCTCAAGCGGTGGGGGAAAATGTGTTTTTCCTGTGCATTGGATCCCTTTCAGAATTAAAAATACATACACTTTCCAACTGGGTATGCAGCCTCCTGGAAGAGATGTGATTCACTGAGGTTCTGATTTACACATTTGCAAGTGGGCAGCCTATGGAAGTGGGAAAGTGGCCCCAGAGCTGGGAAACAGCTGCTCACAGCGCAGGGAAAGAAAGAGGGGGGAGAAGAGGGGTGCGGTGGTGAAGTGGGGGGAATGATGCTCTCTGTCATCTCTTTTGCTGGGTTTAAACCCACTGGGAACAAACCTGGTGTGCACAGTGCTGTGAGAGGCACCAAAGGGCACCCTCCTCCCGGCCAGAAGCTTTAAAGCAGAGTTGGAAGGGAAGCTGCCTTTTACTCTTAACCTCATTGTTTGGCTCACTTGCCGGAGCCAACACTGTGGCCCTGTGCTCCCGCTGGGTGCCAGAGTGCCATCCCAGGGAGAGGGGAGAGGAAGGCCGGGCAGAACGGCGGTGCTTCCCCAGCTCTCAGGATGGGTGATGCTGCAGGGCACAGGATTTCAGCAGTATCCAAGCAACCAGGAGCGGTGTCAAAGGGCAGGAGCTGTAGTGGCTAGCAGAGAACACTTGCCATCGTTTCACGTTTCTCCTCCTGCAACCCTGTGAGAGGGATGGGGTTTGCTGCCCCGTACCAATGCTGCTGTCACCATATCGTGCCTGTGTTTTCCGCAGTGCTGAAGCTGCTGAAGATGGCTGTAGGGATGAGGGCTCTGCTGGACACCGTGATGCAAGCGCTGCCCCAGGTAACCCCCTGCCTCAGCACCGCCTCCTCCGGCCCACGGCTGTGTTTGTTGCAGAGGAATGCTAATCATTTTATCTCTGCTGTCATTAGATAATCACATTTCCCTTCCGAAGCACAGTCTGAGATACAGTCCTCACATTGAGGTCATTTTCCCCCTGAAGCAATTTAAGTTTTGGATTAAAGAATACAGCAAGAAACAGGTCTGGAACAAAAAAATCAATGAATGTTCTTTTTTTGTGTTTTTTTTCCCCCCGTTTCTTTTTCTCTTTCCAGGTGGGGAATCTGGGTCTTCTCTTCATGTTGTTGTTTTTCATATTTGCAGCTCTTGGAGTGGAGCTCTTTGGCGACCTGGGTGAGTGCAGCCCTGCCCCGTGCCGGCTGGGCGCTGGTGAGCGGCGTCTCATTGCTGTGTTTGTCCTGCAGAGTGTGATGACACACACCCCTGTGAGGGGCTGGGCCGACACGCCACCTTCCGCAACTTCGGGATGGCCTTCCTCACCCTGTTCCGCGTCTCCACGGGGGACAACTGGAACGGGATAATGAAGGTGAGGGGCCCCCAAAACGTAGAATCACAGAATCGGTTGGGTTGGAAGAGCCCTTTATGGCCATCCGCCCCACCACCCCACCGACCGCATCCCTCAGTGCCACATCTCTGTGGTGCTCAGCAGCCCCGGGGCACGACCCCTCTTCTGTGCAGCTGTGCCACTGCATCCTTGCTATCTAGGAGAAGAAATTGTTCCAGATGCCCAACCTGAGCCCCCCGGCGCTCTGTGAGGCCGCTACCTCTTATCCTGCCAAATGACTGGTGGCATTGGTCCACGTGCCACAGCTAGCTGCTCCAACTGTGCCCTGTCTCCTCCTGCCCAGCACTGTGAGGTTGGCCTGGAGGTGGGCCAATGCTGCAGCCTTCTGCATGCTCCGTATATTCCTTTTTCTAGAGAGAACCGCATGAAAACAGGGGAAAAAATAAAGGGACGCCTCTCTGAAGTTATATGAATTCATTCCAGTTAGGCCTGTTGGTTTAGCTTTGTGTTTCCTTAAAAGCCCGCAGTTGCAATTGTTGGTGTTCCTTTGTTGTGGCTTCGTGGGTTTTTAAAATTCTATCTATTTATTTATTTATTCATTTACTTTCTGGGAAAACTCCTGTTTCTGGGAGTGAACCTCTCCTTGTGGGCAGCCGTAAAGCCGTGCCGTTGTGAAAGCTGCCTTGTGCTCACAGGGCCAGCTGGTCGCAGTGCATCGTCCCCCTGTGAACATGGGGAGTGGTGTCCGCAGGGCGGCTGGTGGACGGCAGTGCGCCCTGCTGTGCCTGGGAGCTGTGCACCGCGCTGCCGTGTTTGGTCTTTAGCGTTGCAGAATGGGCTTTGTGAATCGAGGCACTGGAACTGTGCTGGCAGCCCAGAGCCTCCTCACAGCCCTCAGTCTTATTCTCCTGTTTTCAGGACACCCTGCGAGACTGCGATCAGGAATCCACCTGCTACAACACCGTCATCTCGCCCATCTACTTCGTCTCCTTCGTGCTGACGGCCCAGTTTGTCCTGGTGAATGTGGTGATAGCCGTGCTCATGAAGCACCTGGAGGAGAGCAACAAGGAGGCTAAAGAGGAGGCAGAGCTCGAGGCAGAACTGGAGATGGAGATGAAGACCATCAGCCCTGGCCAGCACAGCCCCTCGGACATCTTCACGTGGATGGGCGGCGTTGGTGGCGAGAGGCCCGAGAGCCCCCATGGATGCCCCCATCCCCTGCAAATCAAGGTGGATTCTCAACTCTCGTTAGTTTACCCTATGGTGAGAAGCTTGGCTGGGGGGTGTGGAGGGGCTGCCTTGTGTTTCTGCTGGGGGAAGACGTGCACGAGGGGTAGTGAGGGAGCAGGGATGCCATGCTGCGAGGTTTGCGTTCCTCTCTGCTCTGTGGGGCACCCCAGGAGGAAGCACGGGGCAGGGCTGCAGCCCACCATGGTGCGCAGAGCTTTGCAGTTTGTTCTGGAGATGTGCCTGAGCTGCCCCGTCCAGAGCTAAACTCCAAATTAGCTCTAATGCAGAGTCTGGGCTCGGCCCTTTGTGAGAGCAAAATTACGAGCATAATAAGTTTGCTTTTCTAATGCCGGCCACGAACCGCAGCATAAAAGGGGAATGGAACTTGGCTAATCTTTGCTTAAGTATTAAATTTGTTTTATAGAATCTCAATTGAAAAGCCACCCCCATGATTGAGCTCATGAAAAAACGCTGTTAACAGTGGGATAATCCAGGGCTCAGCAGAGCTGGAGGCAGCGGGCAGCAGAGCAGGCTCCCAGCCCTGCGTCTGCATGGAGCTCAGCGTGAGGGATGGGGAGGTGAGGTCATGGCCCAGACGTGTCCCCTGGGAGGGAGCGGTGCTGGAATTATGCAAGAACGTTGCTCCAGCCCTTTTTTTAGTCTTAGCTGATGGCGGATCGGGTTAAACCCTACACAGAGCTCATTAGCTTTTATTACATCATGATTTCACAACAGCGTATCTTGACCTCTGCCTGGGTGGACTAATGAGTATTTTAATGCATGAAAAATTCATTTATGATCTTTAGTCCAAGAGTGAGAAGAGTAAATCTCTGCGTAAGCTTTGTTTCAGTTTCTAAGCTACCGGCAGTTTCTGGTTCCATTAGGAGCCACTGCTGTCAGAGATGGAGTCCAGAGCTGCTCCTTGGCACACAAAAAGGAGTTCAGGGCAATATGGGGAAATCCAGACTCATTATATTCTCGAGGAAGAAATAACATGCCCCAACTGCTGCTGTGCACGTTGAGTAGAGCGCTGGCAAACCATCCTCAGCTCTATTGCCGTGCAGCAGTCCTTGCACTGGCAGAAAGGGAAACTGCAGAGCAGCAGGAGAACTCGCTGAGGGTGCTGTCAGCCATTGAAGCTGTCCTTCTGAGTGTGGCTTATTCTGGTCAACATCTCTGGAGCATCTCTCTTGCTCTTTCACCCAAACAAAGCCTTCGTAAACCTCTGGGAGATTTCACTCCAATTATTTATTGTGCCAGCCAAACTCTTCAGGAAAAATCTGATGCCTGAGCACGGCAGCAGAGGAATGCAATTCCCAGGACGTGACCCTGCGAGGACTGTGGTCAGCATGCTCTTTTGCTTGCCTCGTCCCTGGGATTTTTGCACTGTGTGCTGACTGTAACGGCAGTCCTCATTGCGCTGTGCACACCAGGCATTCGTACATGGGAAGTTCAGCCCTCAGATTGCTGCCACGCTGCCTGTGAAAGCTGGGTCTGTGCCCTGTGATGCTCCCGCTGTCTGTGCTGAGGCAGAAGGTGGCCAGGACTGTGGGAGGCCTCAGCCCACTTGGTTTGGCGTGTGGCTGTGCAGGGCGTCAGCAGTTTTTGTGGGCAGGATGCTCAGTACCTCCTCGAGTCGGGTTATTTTAATCTGCGTCACTGAGGCGTTAAACAAGAGGTTCTCTTTGCTCAAAACGTGCTCTTGGGGCACACAGACCTCAGAGCAGGAGAGCAGAACCCTGCAGCTCCCATCCCAGCTCTGCGCTGCCCGCGGGGTCGGAGAAAAGCTGCCGCTGCTCACTGCGATATTACTGCACTGTTCTCTCTGCCGCACATTGCCCGTCCTGTTGTTTGTTACTGCTATTCTCCATTAATGTTTGTCTTTTTTCTTCTTTCCCTTCTATCCTGTTTTCTTTTTTTTCTCTCCCTTTTACTCGTTTGGGTTTTCCACACTGTCCTTTTTTTTCTCTCTGTCTCCGTCCCTCTCTTTGCTCGGCCCTTCCCTTCTGCATGCACACACCCCTCCTAGGAAAGGCACTTGTTTGATACCATATCCCTGCTGATCCAGGAGTCTCTGGAAGGAGAGCTGAAGCTGATGGACAACCTGTCAGGCTCTGTGTGCCATCACTATGCCCTCCCTGCTCCCGAGTATTACAACTCTGAGAACCAGGTTAATATTCCTTTCCTGCAAAGTCTCCATCCAAACTCAATTTCACTGAGACCTTTAATAGAGAGTCAGAGTTCTTTGCTTCGTGTAATGCAGTCACAGGGGTTTTGAAGGATCGTTCTGTGGGCGTTGAGGTAATATCTGATTTTATGAAGCGCAGTGCGAGAGGAGAATCACAAGCTTTGAGTTTCTGTCTCCAGTGCAGAGAGAAGCTTTTCATTGTACGTACTGCTCATGAGTGTTGTAAGGAGAATGCAGCACCCTCCGGTGGGGTTCTTGTGTTGGCTTCTTGCTCCCACCCGGAGCTGGGAGGACAGTGTGAGCTGATCCAGAGGAGAGCCTGAGCAGGGGGGGATCAGGAAGTGATCTCTGCATTTCACTCCTACTGACAGGAGTCAGTAAAATCCAGTTTTGAATGCTTTTCCTAAAGAGGCTTCTTGCAAGTGGGTCAGTGTGAATGAGATCCTCATCTCTGATCTGCGCTGAGCTCAGAGGCGAGGCAGCCCCTAATGATGTCCTCAGGCAGCAGTGTGCTCCAGCACTTTCTCGAATAGGAGCTGTAGTACTCGTTTAAAATTAGTTCATTTACTTAGAATAAAAACCCTTCTTTTCCAAGCACGCTATTCTCCTGAGCAAATATTTCCCCTCGCTCACAGCAGCAGCCATAACAGCAATTCAAACATGCCTTTTTCTGCATTTGGAATTGGGCAAATTCCTTATTTCTCCATTTCTTTCTGGCTCCAAATAGCAGGATTTTCCTTGCTAAATCGCTGTGCTTATTTACGAGCTCCCAACGCTCGAAATTATCCACCTTGGAGGTTCATTAGGGACAAGTGTTGGTAAGGAGCAGAGCTGCGTCCCTCGGAGCTGTGCTGGGTGGCTCAGGCTGGCAGGCAGGGCAGCGCGGCGCTCATCAGAGCTGCTTGGGAAGCTGCTGTCACAACTGTGCTCGCAGGAAGTGCTGCTGCAGCAAAAACAGGCTCCTGTTTGACGTTTTTATGTAATGAAAAAATATAGCGCTTTGCTTTGCAATGACTTTTCCTTTGAAAATTTAAGCTAGATTTGTATTTTTTTTTCTTGCTGCAATTAACAAACCTATAAATCATTTGGATATTTCCCACCAAATGTTTTGACTGCCTCAAACCCAATTCTGGGAGATGGGAGGCTGTTTTGTTTACCTTTTGGCTTTCCTGCTCGCAGCATTTGTCACGTTCTCAGGGCATTCAGGAACACGGAGCGGCACTGAAAGCAGCCTGGTGTGCACAGCTCCCTCCTGCCAACCCCAGTGCCCACTGCCATCCCCATTTGGGATCACCATCCCTGTGCTGCTGCTGTCCCAGTGCTGCCTCTTTGGGCCCCCGTGGGAAGTCAGGAGGAACTGCAGAGCGTCTCTCATGCGTTGCCCACGGGCATCCCATGGAGCTCTGGGGAGAGGCTTATTGCAGCCACTCACAGTTTGTTTATCACCAGCTTTATTTCAGCCCACCGATGTCAATTTCTTTGGAGCGAGAGAGTCCAGCCCTGGGATAACTCAAGAGCAGCCAATCTGGGCCTCTGTGCTTTCTGCTGGAAAGCACAGTGCTGTTGAAAGACTTCTCAAATATAGAGGGTAGGGGAAAGCAATGCTCAGGGATAGCTGGGAAACAGAAGGAATTTGCTGGGATGCCCATGACGGTGTGGGGGTGTCTGAGCTGCAGGCGACCCATGGCAGGAGGCACAGGGACTGCAAACAGACCCAGCACAGGGGTGTTCTCTCCCCAGAGCACAGCGAGGGCAGCCCCTGCACCCCTCACAGGACACTGCATGGAGGGCAGGGGGTGGCACAGCCTCTTGTGCCCGACCCTAATTGGGAGGGCGGATGGCACCCATAGGAAGGTAATGTTGCTTTTGCCACTTCACTTAGGCAGGAGGACACCAGCACGCAATGCTAGCATTAGTGTATGCCTTTAAACTCCCTCACAACTCCTTGGTAAGCATTTAAGTACAAATGTTCCACTTTTCTTGTCATTTCTTTGTTATATTCCGTTTCTTTAATGTTCTGTCCCTGGTAACAATGTGTATGATGTAGCTGCTCCCACCGCAGGGATATTGCTTTAGTGTTTAGAAGTGTTTAGATTATGATACTTTTTTCTCTGAAGATTTGTGTCCTGGTTTCTTATGCTTAATCATCTCTCCCTTCAGATCCCTCTAGCTGAGATGGAGGCTCTGTCTCTGACGTCAGATATTCTCTCTGAAAAGTCCTGGTCCTTAGCTCTGACGGATGACTCTTTTCCTGATGACACTAACACACTCTTACTTAATGCTCTGGAAAACAATGTACATACACTGGTCGCTGTACGTTCTGATGTTTGCAGGGTTTTAAATACTGCGTTCTCCTACACCTGCCTAATGGCATTCGTAGTCCCTGCCCGTGTGCCAGTAGCACCAGCCTTCCCCCGGGCAGGACAGTGTCCTTAATGCCATTAGGACGTGGGCTATTACCACTCTTGAGGTAATATGATGGCCACAGAGTTGGCTCCTCATGAGGAACAACCGTTTTTCTTTTTTTTTTTTCCCTTGGCGTCATCTGTAAAACAAAGTGTTTTCTGCAAGTAAAACAAATAGTCAAAAAAATGCATTGGAAAGCGTCAAGGTTGAAATTTCCTCTCCATGTGAAACCAATCAGTGATGCTGTGTGGAGGAGACGCCCACAAGCTGACGATGCCCATGTCCTCTGCAGAGGGATGGGCTGCAGCCCGTGGCCTTGTGAGAGGTCCTCATCTCAGCCAACAGCAGCACCGTGGGCTCAGTGCCTGATTGCAGCCAGTTTGTGTCGCAGATACCAGATGGGGATCTCTGAGATGCTGCTGCTTTGGTGGTAGCATCATCTCACTGAGAAAGAGAGAGAGCTGGGATCGCTCTGTGCCTTCCTGAATGAAACAACCAGTATTTTGAACCCTGCCTTAACCATCTCCTCTTTGAAACATGAGACATTTTTAGCTGTGTAGCAGTCCAGTGCTTTTCTCTGCTGTACAGCAGCTCCTCTTCCAACATTTTTGGGCCATTCTTGTTTTCCTTGTTGTTGTTCATGTAGCTGCCGTTGGATGTTTGTGTCGTCGATAATTTCTCTGCCATTCTAGCTGGTTGTCATCCTAATTAGTACTTCTTTGGGAAACGCCTCCAAAACCGTGACGATATTTCCCATCATGCTTCATGGCATCACGTGCAAAAGACTTTGTAAGTTGCCTTTGTGTGCGGCACTTTGTTTGGAGAAGCTGAGAGAAGCATTTGGTGAGGCTCAGCCAAACAGCTGGCAGCAGGAGGGTCTCGGGACGCAGCCTAGAGGTGCCTGTCCTCAACAGAAGGGGAGAAAAGGGCAGACTGAGCTGCTGTCAGTGCCAGCACACGTCCTGCTCAGAGCGTCTACCCCAAATCCTGCAAGCTTCTGTCAAAATGCTTTTCTTTTTTCGGTGTTTTTACACTTCCCTTCAGCACAGCTTTAGCTGAAAAACACCTCAGACACAATGTTTTGTTTGACTCCAAATAGATTTGGTTTGGGATTTTTTTTTTTTTTTTTCCTCTTTTTGGTTTGCAGAAGCTCCAGATTTGCCTTCCAGCCAAACCAAAACAACACATCTGTGAAAAGTGCCAGGGAACAGAGAGTCACGCGCTGCCGGAGCTGCGCTCAGAGGGTCGTTTTTCAGCCATTCCCAGTGGTTGTGGTGCAGCTGAGCTGTGAGGTTGGCCCCGGGAGGAGCAGAGGAGGCAGGCAGTCACTCTGTACATACAGGTTGTCTTTGGACAGGAGCTTGAATCCAAATTCTCCAGTTCAAACAAAACAGTCTTGAATTGGACGCCTCTGCTTGTAGGCCATCTTTTTTGCTTTAAGTGAAATGATATGAAAGGTAAATACTGCTCTTATGGGGAGGGCAGGAGGAGGAGTGGAGAGGGCTCACAGCCATCAGCTGCAGCAGCGCAGGGCTGTGCTCTGCCCAGGTCGGGTCCCATGGGATGCATTGCACAGCTTCCCCAGGGCTGAACGTGAAGCTGCAGTGATGCAGATCTCTGTCCATCAACTTGATTTTTCTTTTCTTCTTCTTCCCTTCTTTTTTTCCTTTTTTTTTTTTTTCCTTTTTTTTTGTAAAATTCATTTAATCTCGTTATATGTTCTTATGCAAATGAAACGGTGCAGTGAAATTTCATTTTTACGACTAGGGGAGAAAATCAGAAAAAATCAGGCCTGAGTTTTTCCAGTAGTGCTCGGCAATGCGTTGTATTAACTGCAATGTCACATCTGATTTCTGTGGTTTTCAAAGGAAACCTTTTAAGGATGAGATAATTATTCTGTTAGGACTGCACAGGGCAGCTGGCTGAGCTTCCATTTTTCCTTACTGTCACACATGAGAATGGATGGAGATGTATTTCCTTATGAAATCACGCCCAAATTGTAGCCCATTCGATATTGCATCTGGTGCTGCCTACTCCAGCAGACTCTGGCTATAAAAACTCCGCAGTCAACACGTGCACAATAACCTCTGCTGCTCTCAGATCCCTTCTAATTTGAGGATGGCTTTAGCCCCAAAGCAGTAGGTTTACATTTCCCTTTCAATAAAACGGGTTTAGTTATTCAGTGTGTGAGAAGACAACCGATGAGATGGTGCTGGCAGCCAGAATAGAGGACGTTCTCTGCAAACTGCTTCTGGTGAGGTTTTGCCTTGTTGATTTTTTTTTTCGCTAGGAGAGGAAACTGCTCGCCTTTGTAAAAGCCTGGCTTTCTGATGAGGGCACACAGAGGAGAGGCAGCCTTATGGTTATTGCAGAAGATGAAAGTCATGCAAAGCATGTGACTGCTGCCGGCCTTGAGGCATGATGCCTTCTTCACACCCCCGAAATAGTCATGGTTTACTCCTGCGGTGTCGCTTCCTCTGTTTCTGTGGTCCATTCCGTGTGGCAGTTTACCGACGGTGCGAAGGAGGGGTTTAGCTTCCCAGTAGCTCCATTTGTGCCACCCGTGCATCCCGGCCATGTGCATGCCCATCGTGCCACATGGTTGCAATGGCTGTCGCTCGCGTCTCTGGGCGCTGCTCTGACGGCGCGGCCTTGCTGCTCCCTCACTGCCTCTCTCCCGTAGGCCGAGCTGCGCTGCAGGGACGCCGCGCTGACGCCGTCCCCCTGCCAGGACCTGCTGAGCGTCAGGAAGCCGTCGGTGGGCCGCACGCACTCCCTGCCCAACGACAGCTACATGTTCCACGCGGCCCAGCCGCGCTGCCGGCCCAGCATCACCTCCCTGCGCCACGGCAGCCCGGCGCAGCGCAAAGCGCACTCAGGTATGGCTGCGCCTCCCGCGGCCGTGGGGCTCTGCACCGTGGTGCAATGGGGTTCTCTGAGCTCGGGGATACCAAGGTGGGCTCTGTTTCCTGTCTGTGTGTCCGGACCTGTGGAGCGGCCCTGCAGAGCTCGCAGAGCTGTAGGATGGCTGAGCTTGTCGGCTGCTGCCTAAGCTCCATCTGCCTCCTTTGGGCAGAAGCTCCTGCAGAGCGATACGTCTGTGTGCTTGTTTGCTGCAGTGCCTGTTGCAGCAGGCTCTGAAAGCTCTGTGCAGGAGTTCTGTGAAAGAAGGGAAGATGGTGTCTCTCAGTGCCTGCAAAACAAACTTAAACGTGCTGAACAGAGAGAGATCTCGGTGGGTGGGGGTGCGTAGGATCGTCCTTGTCGGGCTGTGGGGTTGGGATGCACGCCTCGGAGACAAGCTGAGGTGTTCTTAGGTGCAGCGTGCTGCAGGCACCGAGGGCTCTGTGTGCACCTGCGCCTGCAGCTGCCTCTCATCGCCGCACCTCCAGCTGTGGGGCTGCCCCCCAGTGCCGCACGGCTGCCTCCTGCGCTCAGCTTTGCTCCTGGGAGGCCGTTGTTCCACGCGTTTGTCGCAGATAAGGCAGAGAAGTTTTTACAAGTAGCGTCATTGGAAAGCCTGAGAGCAGAACATCAGTTCAGCCCTGTTCAGAATGCTGGGAGATTTGAGCAGATTAGAAATAAGATGTTGAAATTTGCATAGTAATAAGAACTCGGATGAATAGCGGCTGTTGAACAGAATGAAAGCAGAAAGAAAATGTGGATGCGATGGAGGAAGCTGAATCTGGAGTTGTGAGGAATCACTGCCACAACACACAGTTCTCAAGGTCAAGGGCTGTCCTCTGAGGAATCTGTCTGTTCATAATGCAAAAGTTGAGGCTGAAATCCTGGTCAAATCCCACTGAAAGCAAGAGTGGAGCTCCTGTACCTTTGGTGGAGCCGGCATGTATGGCTCTCTGTGACAGCCAAGAAATCACAGTCCCTGGCCATACAGAAAATCCTGTTTGCTGCAGAAAGAGTTCCTAGTGCTGCGCTACTGACCCTTAATTTGGACACGTTCGTCCTGTCTAGAGCAAGAATTATGTCAAGAACAAAAAGGGGGTAATTTCTGGGTCCCATTTCAAGGCAGCACTTCTCAGTTCCACCAGGCTCCCTGAGCAGCCCCGGCTTGCTGAGGTAGGCATTGCTCCCTGGAGCACCACTGGAAAAACGGTACCACATAGGAGAAGCGTTTTGGAAAGGTAAAGCTGACATCTGTCTTGTTCACAACTCTGCCGAGCAGTCAAAGCTTCTGCATTTTTCTCCTGCTGGTGAAATTCCAGTTGCCTGGATGGCGCCGAAGTGCTCCGAGTTGGGTACGGTGCCCAAATCTTGGCACGTGCACCTCGTCCTGTTCCCTCTGCAATGTCACCGCTGCTGGGACAGGGCAGGTCACCCCACCTGTTCACTGTCTGTAATATTGCAAAGTGCTGTGAAGACAGCAAAAGGTGCCAGTCGCCTCTAATAAATCACCGCAACCGAGCCACAATATTTCAAGCTGAGAAAGGTTTTGTTGTCAGAAACACTGGCGCTCGCAGGAGGTATTTGTTTGAATACTCCTTCGTAATGGGGCTGTTGTTCTGGGAAAGATTCCAGGACAAATGAGATTCTCTGGGATTCGGTCCAGGTTAAATGAATTGTTTTGAAAAATGTTGAGGCTGTGGGGGGGAGCTCGCAGAGCTTCAGACCTTTCAGAAGAAGCAGCAAGCAACCAACGAGGGTCAGAAGGAGGCCACACAGTGCCCGTTTCCTTCTCCAGGGCTGCGCTGCAAAGCCAGCCTTGCTTGCTGCCAGGTCACTTTGCTGCCATGTGAGTCCCAGCATCTGTGTGGTGTTGGGATCAGTGCAGGCACACTCTGCGTGCGCTCTGGTTTGGGGACATCCTTTCCAGAACCTCTCAGGGGCACATCCCTGCAGGGCTGAGATGTGCGGGTGCCTGCAGTCGTTGGCCCTCGCAGGGATGTGGATGTTGCCATTCCAGATGAACTTCTAGTTCATCATCTCCTGTTCTTTACGGGAGCTGGTCCCAGCTGGATCGGGGGAAAACGCCAAGAAAAATGAAATAATAGACTATTTTGGAATAACTTATTAATAGGTGGGAGTTTTTTCCAACCATGGAGAGCTGCTTGTTGAATTGAGCGCTCCTACTGCGCCTGTCTCTGGGGTGCAAAGGGGTTTCCTCCGACAGGACCCTGAGACAGGGCAGCAGTCACAGGGGGACGCGTCACATTCCTCTCTTTTCTTCCTCCTGCAAGGTTCAAAGGCGTCGGTGCAGTCGCAGCCAGCAGACACCAGCTCTCTCCTGCAAATTCCAAAAGACCATTTCCACCACGTGAGAGCTCGCGATCCATTGGTCAGGGAGGGAAAAGCCCCGGCGGCCGCCCCCATGCACTCCCCTTCTGCAGAGAGGCTGCTCCGCAGGCAGGTAAGCAGAACCAGGGCCACCAACTTGCTTGGGTTTTGTACTGCTGTGTTTCCAGGTTACCCACGCTTTAAATTCATGAAGGGTTCACAGAGAAACCTCAGGAGAACTGTAATTCTCCTGCAGAAATAACGAAAAGGTTGATGGGTTTTGATGTGAAAGCCATCCAGGAGCCTCCAAAGGATGTGAGCACTGTGCAGCATCTCCTCTGGCAACGTGCCTGAAGGTTCCCCGCAATGTTTGCACTTCATTTCTTTGGGTCTCTTCATAACTGCAGCCAAACGCTCCCCAGGGCCTTGTTGGGGTTAAGGAACTAATTCTTCACTGCTGTGATGTTCTCAGTGCTTGGAAGGACACGGTGACTGCAGGCTCCATCCCAGGCTGCCCTTCCTCTCACTCCTCTCAATTCTTGAAAGGGGGAAATTGCTTACAGGGCACCTCACTGCGTGCAAAGCCACCATGGAAAGCACGTTGTATTTACAGCAAGAATTGGAAATTAGGATCCTTTCAAATCTCCTACGTGCTTTTGAAAAGGTTGAGTATATGCAAAACAGAACTTGTTCTATTTTGTAACTGGTTTTATCTCGGTTATTTTGCCTGGCATTGATTTAAGTTCTGATTCAACCAAAGATCTGAGAGATGTAATCGCAGATTCCAGTCTGCCTGATTGGAAACACGACTTTAAATTCGTCCTTTTTAGTGGAGTACTTAAACTTGTGCTTCACTCTCACATTTTAAAGCACATTTCATTGTGCTGTTGGTGCATCTGATCCCCATGGTCTGCTTTCTTCAAGAGTTTTGTGTCCTATTTCATCTGCACAGAATACATCAGTTTGATTTTTTCAAAAATATCTTCTTTACTGCGTGAAAATGTTCCCACTTCTTTCATCTTTTAATCAACATTGACAAATTAGACAGTTGATTCATTAAGCTCTAAAAATGAATGCAGAGTACCAAGATTAACAATTACATTAGTCTGCAATGCTAAATTGACATAAGAAATTCCTAGCATGTCTTCTTTGCGGAGGGCTGGCCAGCTCCCCCAGTCACTGCTAATAGGGAAACTAATTGATGTCATGATTCCAGTTCATAACCACTCTCTCTTGCTTTCTAATGAATAACAGACCCATCTTTTTCAATTGATCTCTCTAGAATAAATTACCCTGTTAGCCATCTCTCTCGGCCTAATTTTGTTCACTTTTCTGAAGGCTTCTCCTTCTAAACCCCTTCATACATTTAAATCAATTTATGCCCCTCCCTCCTCTTCCTGCTCGTGCAGTGGCATCAGCACGCTCTTGGAGTGACCTTTCAGGAAGAAAAAAGCTTTGGGCTGGTGAGCTTCGGATAGGGAACTTTGGGTGGTGAGCAGGCAGGTCTGTGGGCCATCCGCATCCCCTGAACACCAGTAAGCTGTTGCCTTGTGCTTGCTCTCGTGTAGCACCATTAATAGGAGTAGAATAGTAGTGGGTTCTGGCCACAGACTTGATTTCTGTTGGAGTTAGTTGTGATCTAGGTGGCCGTGCATCGTGAAACTTTGTCTCTGAAGAAGCAAACTCTCTTTGCTGTTCACAGCAGTTGTGATGCTCAGATGCTCCCGCTTGGCTCCTGTTGCTGCCCACACTGATGTGCTGCTGGCACATCCCTGTAGCTCAAGCCAGCAATGCAGTTTGATTTGCAGTACCCATTTTTCCTTATTGTTACTTACACTGCATGTAATTCTGATTTTCATTTCTTTTTTCTTTTTCTCTCCTCTCCCTTCCCTGTTGTCCCCTCTCCTGTCCTAAATTTGTGCTTAGATAAATCTTGTCCACCACATCCCTGGTCCGTGCACTTTCCTCCACCACTGACACGTGTGTTTCACCTCCCTTCCCCTCCAGCGTGCTGTAGGGTGGACAGTCCCCCCAGTAACACTCCATTTAGACTGGAATGTTTGGCAATTAGCAATGCACGCACAGACGAAGCTGTGAGATGCTTTGGGTGAACACAGAGCCAAGCTCCCGCAAGGAACGTGCTCCTTGGCACTGCTCAGATGCTGTTCTCCAGGGAAATTCTACCTGAACCTAAAACTACATTGATTTTCTGGCTCCAGGACTGCGTGCCCGTGGTGTAACCTCACTGGGGGTGGACGCACCATTGGGATGGCATAGGGTCCTTCTGTCGTGGAACAAACCAATAAGACATTTCCACCAACAGTTACTGCTAACAGCTGCCACAGAGGCTGTAGGGACAGAAAGAACCGGCACTGCCCTTTGTGCGCAACACAGGTTGGTGTACAAGCAAAAGTAATGACAAGAATTACTTTTTGCAGCCGTGTTCTGCTTTTTGGTGCTCTGTTTCCCTTCCCAGGATGTGAATGTGATTCCTGCCCCCAAACACTCCTTAACTCTGTTGGCTTCGAGGAGTGCAGAATGAGCTCCGCTCTCAGGTGTGGTTGGTTACCAGCGTGAGGCTGTGAAACTGTGACTAGAAGGGATTGTTAGCTGGCATTGGACAAAGTGATTTGGCATATTGAATGTTCTCTCACAGACAACAAAGGAAGGCACTGCGCAGGTGTGAGAGCAGTGCTGCTGTGTGCACGTATGTCTGTGCTGCAGCTGAGGAGAGCTTTGCCTGAACAGAGATCATTTGGCTCAAGCAGTCCTCATGGGACAGCTTTTATAAAAATCCTGAGATCGTTTTGGGGGCAATTTGTCACAAAAGCACTCCTTAAAATGAGGAATTTCATCTCCTTGCACTCCTCTAAAGGGCTGAGACCAGCTGGAGGCATTTCCTCCAAATTTCTTGATGAAGATTTTAATCTTTAAGATAATTTAAGAATCATCTCAAACCGAGACACTGCCTTTAAGGGCCGGTTAATGGGGCTGATTTATAATCCTTTTTGGCAAGGGATGCAGTGCAGAGGAACTGCAAAGCCTTCAAGCCACGCCGTAGGCACTCTTGGCCAGCAAGCACCGATGTTGCATATGGCTCAAAACAACCAAGTTAAAATGTGCCTTAGGAAGTCTGGGCTGTCAGAATAGGTAGAAGTAACTACAGATGCCCTAGTCCAGCTTCTGCAGCTCTCTTCAAGCTCCCCTGTCTAAGGTGGTGCAGAGTTGTGGTGCCTGCACGGGACAAAGCTGTCCCAAAGGTGGACTTGTGCTGCCACCTGGGGTGGGCACAGACGTGGCTGCTCTGGTGTTGGTGGCTCTGGGGATCTTGCTCCATGCCCTCAGCATCGCCTGAGCTGGAGAAAGGAATGCACAGGTTCCCTTGCACATCTTCCCTCTCCCACTCCTGTTTGTGCCCCTAAGATTTCAAAGGAGTTTGCCATAGACCCTCATCCTTTGGATAACCAGGATGCTGGTAGGTTTGGCTGGGGGCATTCTGTTTTGCAGTCCTGCATCCTTCCAGGGGAAAGATGAAGGTCAACCACTTATGAAGAATAAAGGGCCAAAATCTGCTGTCTCTTGCACAGGGATAAGCCCACATATCACTGTAGGAACCAGCGGGTCCACACTGGGGTATCTCCAGCAGAGCTGCATGCCCTGTGAATGCTGTGCCTTGCCTGTACTAATCTTTGTTTGGTCTGTCTCTCCCATCTGGCAACTCCCCTCCTCCCGACACTCTGTGCAGATGGCCATAAGGAACGACTCTTCGGACAGCAAGGAGAACCTCCCCGCCGAGCTGAGTGAGCTCCCCGACCCCGATATCCCCAGCACGCCCCAGGAGGAGTCACCAGCTGCTCCGACCCCCTCAGAAGGAGAAGATTTGGCTGCGTGGAGCCGGGCAAGCATTCACACACAGCAGCATTCCCACAATCAATATAACGTTTCAAAGCAGGCACCAGCATCGTGTGCTCGTGCGGACTCTTATCAGGAGACGCCTGGAGACTCAGTGGACCAAGAAGTGTCTGAAACAAACAGCTCCTCGGAGCCCTTCCCTTCTGAAACTTGCACAGCCTCGAGTGCCTGTTCAGAGGCACAGCCTCTCACTCCTAAGAGGAGCATTGGCAATACCGGCAGTGTTACGTTGAAGGACCTGAAGAAATACCACAGTGTTGACACCCAAGGTCTTCTAAAAAAACCACCCTCTTGGTTGGATGATCAAAGGAGACATTCGATAGAAATCTGCTCCATGGAAAACAGCCCTGAGCACCATTCCACATCTAGCTCCTCTGGCTTCATAAGTCAAGTGGTAAGTGAA
Organism: Centrocercus urophasianus; assembly: GCF_019232065.1. Classification (NCBI taxonomy): domain Eukaryota; kingdom Metazoa; phylum Chordata; class Aves; order Galliformes; family Phasianidae; genus Centrocercus; species Centrocercus urophasianus. The sequence goes on along the minus strand of NW_024884978.1, from coordinate 4,711,259 downwards.
ATGGAAGGCTTGCAAGGAACTCGGCAGAAGAAAAAACTGAGTCCTCCGTGTATATCTATAGACCCACCCAGCGAACAAGGCTTGCTGCCCAGAGGACCTCACAGCATCTCACCTGCCGGAGGAGACACCTGCCTGAGGCGGCGCGCTCCGTCCTGCGATTCCAAGGACTCGATGGATATTGGGGATTCGTTGCTTCCAGACAGCATGTCAGCATCTCCTACCCCAAAGAAAGACTTGTTGACACTTCCTAGCTTTTCCTTTGATCAGAAGGAGATGGAGCCCTGAGTTACTTTTCTGTTGGTGCCAAATGTTTTCTTCCTGTCATGTAATAGAAAAACAAATCAGAAAAAAGGAAAACAAACGAAAAAAGAACTGTATTCCAAAATGGCACTGGGTAAAATATTTCCAAAGAAGGATTAAAGAACCAGCTGGTTAAAGGAGGGGTTAACCTATATCACGCTTACTTAAGCATACGTTCTGCTTAGGTAAAAGCAATACAATGTGCAGAATCTATATGTATATTATATTTTATTAAATTAATTGAATCTAGTATTGCGAGATGTAGTACATTTTGTGACTAAAGACTCGTTTGATTTTCCTCTATTTTATGTGTCTCAGAATATTTCTGAGATCAAGTGGGTTTATATGAACATTTTAACCTTAAAAATATATATTTGATCCCTTCTCTTTTTTTTCTTTTGTTTCGTTTGGGTTTCATTTTGTTTTGCAAAGCACAAAATGTAGCCAATTAGTGCATTACGGAGGAAACGTATCCTACAGTCAGCAGTAAATAAGAATTATTTAATGTAATTTATTTTTCCCCTTGGACTCGAGTCATTTTCTGGAGAACACAAAAATGCGGTAGCGTTCTTTTCTGACAAAATGAATTCCCACTCTTGCATAAAATCGGCATCCAGAGGAAAAGCAAGTGCACGAAGCAGGAGCGTGCAGCGCCGAGGGCTGGGAGCGCAGAGCCGGCCGAGCTGCAGGCGGGAGCTGCGCGGTGCTGACTTGGAATGGGCTGTTTTGGAGTTCTGGATCGTCTGCGGGTGACTCACGGCATCACATCCGTGATCATCGGTGATGGTTTTGCTGTCTGCCTCGGGAAGCCAGCACAGCTGCCTGCAGGGCCTGCTCAGCAGCGCGGTGTCTCGGGCTGTTTCTGCAGTGCAGCCCGTTGCCCCACTGCCCTGCTGAGAGCCGTGCTGAGGTCCTTAAGTCATTGTTTGAAATTGCTGTTGAACAGAAGGGAGGCCTGCTGCAGTTGGCAAGTTGTCTTACAGAGCGCGTGTGAGGAGGTCTTGTCGGTACCAAAATGTTTGTTGGTTTTCAGCAGAAGTTTTTCCTGTCACTGCTGGAGTTAATTCACGTGAAGAACCTGATGGAAGTTTTATTTCCACCCTAGTGAAGTCCGTAAGCAGCAACTTTGTGCTGCAAAGCGTGCGGAAATGGAAGCCTTCATAGTCCTTCATGTGTCCTTCATAGCCCTCCTTAGTGTCAGCCACCTCCAAGCGGTCCGTTCTGTGCTGCTGGCAGAGCCAGAAGCCATGGGGATGCTGGGGACGCCCTGTGTGCCTCAGCCCGCTGCTCACAGGGCTGACAGGAGGCAGACGTGGAGCTGAGAGGACTCCCCAGATGGGGGTGAGGTGTGGGCTAAACAGGGCCTCGGAGGCACGGCTGTCAGTATGCAACCAGCTGCAGCCCTCGCAGGGAGACTTTGTTAGCTTCTCTCCTTGAACCCGCACAAGCCTGTGTTGGGTTTGAGCTCCTTTAGTCCCACCTGAGGAACTTTCCTCCGCAAGCACCGTCTGCGCCCCATAGAACGCAGGGCTGCGTGCTCAGCATGCTGTGCTGCAGGCAGGGCCACAGCCGGGTTGGTTCCCCTGTGTGCTGTGAGCCCAAACCCACCGGTGCCCAGCCCAGAGCAGAGCCCGTTTGGGGCGGTGACTTCAAACAAACCTTTCCTCAGTTCTTCCCCAGCTCACATTTAAGGAAACAATAAAATTACAGTGCGCTAAGCCTGGGAAATATTCTTAATCCCTTTTTGGTCTTACGCTCCTAATGAGCACAGCCTTTTCCTTTCGCATTTGCTGAATAATTTGGGAAAATACGACATTGCTGACCCCATTCCTTAACCATCGCTGCGGCACAAAGCGCTGAAGTGACGTTGATCCAAGCGTTCGGCCCCAAGCACAGCAGCACCCAAAGGCTGCTCTCTTGTCCAGCTTTGGGCTTTCGCCCCCTGACGCGGTTTGTGTGAGCAGCAAAAAGTTCACATTGCACGTGAATATTCAGCAAAGACCAGCCGATAAAAATGCCGCATGGTGACGCGTTCAGGAAAGGAGATCTGTGTAAAATAGTTTGTTTTCTAAAGCAGACGCGTTTTTTCTAGGCGCCCTTTTGAAAAACAGACTCCGATGTACTGCAGTGTGTGCAATAATCTTAAGAGAATTTTAAATACCTGCGGGGGGGTTTTATAGAATTTGACTTTTTTTAAACAAAATGTACAAAATCCACAGGAATTCCGTAGGACGGTTCTGTTGATAGATTTTTTTATATTTTTGTAGAAATCTATAGAGAAATTGTTAAAAGCCTGCGTAGCATCTTGGGAACAGGAGCAGCTCCATCTCTGCTTCCCCTTCCATAACCCTGGAGCCGGACCTGCTGTAGCGCAGCGCAGAGCTGCGTCCAGGCCGCGGTTATCTGCACTAACCCAGCCGAGGTTTGTGGTATCGCAGTGCCGTTCCTGTCACTCCATGAACCTCCCACCCCCAGAGCTCAGCCCGTGCCGGGGGCACAGCAGTCGCGTCGCTATCAGCTCCTTCAAGCACACCAGCACTTTATACTGTGGATTTACTGTAGGCAGACGGGAGGACGGCGTTCTGCCACTGCCAGGCTGACATGGGAGGAAGCAGAGACTGCGGATGTGTGTGGAGCAATGCCGATTCCAGTTTTGCAGCCCCTTGCACATAGGACTGACTTTTCTAGCTCGGTTCCAGGCCGTTGGTATTGCAGGTGTTTTGGAGGAGGGTGAAGAAAACGCTGTTTTTGACTTCTGTGGATTGCACTCAGCACAAGGCGTGTTCAAGGAAAAAGTGTTACGGTTGTAAATTAGGCTAAGCCCCAGTCTCCCCTTTTCTGCCCCTCTGGCTCTAATAACCCATGTACACTATTACACCAGGTGACTAGAGTAGGCACGGCACCGTTGCAACGTCTGTAACAACCTAGTGTATATGATAGAACTTTGTATTTACTAGTTAATATATTGTTATACTGTATCAGGTATAGAGGCCAAGACGAGGTCTGATGGTCAGGGCAACAAAAGGTGGTATTCGTGGGCAAAATCGGGTTCAAAAGTTCCTTTTTACAAAAAGAAAAAAAAGACAAAAAATGAGTGTAAATCTTTACAAATGACAAAAACAAATGTGTCCTATTAAAAGCTTTTGAAAAGAAAATAAACGTGCACTTCCTTTTGTCGTTGTTGTTGATGATGATGATGTTGTTCTGTGGCATTTGGACCCATCAAATTTCTGGCAATGATTTACCTGTGGGTGCTGCACGGCAGCTGCAGACATGAAGTTGAAGGCAGCGTTTGCAGCCTGACGCACAGCAGGCTCTGCTCCATCGCTCCTGCAGTGATTTGGGCTCCTTGCAAAGCAGGAGGTGCTGGTGCCACCCAGGAGCTGCAGGGCGGCACCCGGACATCACTGGGGCTCCAGCAGAACAGTTTGGCCCTAAACCTGTTTGGGCTCTGCAGGGAAGGAGGCAAGGAGCTGGGGCCTGCAGAGGGACAAACCCCGTGCCCAGCAGCTCCAGTGCCCACATGGTCACAAGAGGGATGAATTTATCCCTTTAACAAAGGGAAACAGTGGAGCTGTGCAAACTCCCGTGCGCAGCAGTGCAGAGCGGGGCCGGGAGGTGAGCTGTGTGCCCGGTGCTGTGCTGACCCCCAGCAGTGGGGCTGGGCTGTAAAGCAGTGGGAGCCCTTGGCTGCTCTCCGTGCACAGGTGAGGTGGGAGGAAATCAAAGTTTCCTTGTTGGGAGAGTTAAAATCTCCTATTCCTAATGCAGGGTTTCAGAGGATCTTTGGAGAGGAATTCTTTTACTGTTTTTCTGAATATTCCCTATGAGAAACTTTCTCGCTGATCTGTGCTTGTGGGTTTCAGAGGGCTCCCACCCTGGCACTTGCAGACATGCTCCCAAGTTGCCAGAGCCTGGGCACGGCGTTTTGCTGCTGTTTGGTGAGCAGGCTGTGCACTGCACGGAGCCGGGCTGTGCCTCGTGTGGTGGTGGCTGCATCCTGGGGAGCAGCGCTTAAAATGAATATTTGTCTGGCTCAGACCCTGCAGCAAAGCCAGTCTGGCCGCTGTCCTCCTTTCTGGAAGCAGTGTGTGCTCTGCCAAGCCCCGTCAGCATCTGCATGAGAAATGCAGGTTCTGTCTCTCAGGTGTTCAGAGACACAAACCAAGACACACCAACGATCTCAGACGCAGTCTGTACTCGTACGAGCACCTGAAAAAGAAAGAAAGAAAAAAACAGGTAGGAAAAAAAGCATTTGGAAGCCACGCGCCCGGAACCCTTCCGTCACCGCCCGCCCGGGGCCACGGGGGGGCGGCGCGAGGCGGCGCTCTGCTGCCACCTAGCGGGCACGGCCGCGGCTGCCGGCTCTGCTGCCCGGGAGCCCCTTCTTTCCCAGCTCGGTATCGCAGAAGCGCAATTTAAAAAGTAAAAAGAAGTGCTTTTATTTCAGCAGGGTTTTATTTCATCGGAGTTTTCCAGCCTCTGCACGGATAACCACTTCCCAGGGCAAGAGGAGAGGAAGGACGTCTCGCCTTGCCGCGCTGCCCAAGCCAGACTGATGCGCAGGGCCAGCGAGACGGCAGCGCCTCGTGGGTCGACCCCGGGGCCCCCCGAGCAGCGGCCGAGCGGCAGGAGCGGGGCGCGGGGCTCGACAGGACGCTCGCTGCTGGCCGGCTGTGCTGCTTTGCCCGTCATTTGATGGCGGCGCCGGCGCTGGGCTGGCTGCGGGCCGAGGCTGCACCTGAGCTCCGGTTGCGGCTGATGGGTTCGGGCCGTTCTCCGGTACGGTCGGTCACTGCCTCGCGGGGGTTTCCGCCTGTGAGGATTATTGGAGCTTAAGGGTGGGTTTTCCTGTTGTCCTACAGCCGCATGCTATGCCTGGAGATGTTTACAGCGCTGTAATAACACAACACCCTCTGGCGTTTTCTATTGTTGCTTAAATCACTGGGTGATACGATTGGACGGCTCTCAAGGTCCCGAATAGAGAATATTTCCATATGCATTTAATACTGCAAATGATGCAGCTAAAGACCCCTGCAGCTCCAGCTGGAAAAATGGAAATGATGGTTAAACCTCTGATGACATGCTGTACAAACAGTTACTTTATGGAAACCAAAGGCAGATCCCAGCTGTTGTGGGGCAGATCAGGAAGGAGTTAACATGGAACCGTTCCACAAAGCAAAGAGCTGCAGTGGATGGAGTGCAGAGCGGAGAGCAGAGCGGGGCAGGCGGTGCAGATCTGCCAGGTGTCACCATCTCAGCACGGCCAAGGGCTGCTGACAATTCCATTCCTGCACAGCAGGACTCTGTTTGCAGCAGCGTTCCCGCAGCCTCTCTTGTGTCCATTTTGGGGTGAAATTCAGCATTGCTCCAGCCCATGAAAACTAGGAGAGGCTTTGGGGCTGGCCAAGTTGCCAGGGGGAGAGGATAACCTCTGGCAAGTGTGTTTGGGGGCTGGGGTAGGACAGTTTGTGTCTTGGTGGCAATAAGCCCACATGCTGTTTGTCTGGGTTGATTGTTGGTCGCTCTAATCTCCTTCTGCAACCATACCGCCCACAAACTGAGGTGTGCTCGCCTGTCACTGGCTTGATTAATCTCTTTGCTCACTTAAAACTATGTGAAATTACCTAAGAGGTGACAGGGTGACAAACTGCATTCAGAGTTCAGCTGCTTCCGGCTAGAGCAGCTCCAGGAGCATTGCGGGGGGAGCTGGGTGGTTGCCAGCATGCCTGGCTTCTTCTGCTCATCACTTGCAGCGTGCAATGCAGGAGCGCTCGTGTAAGAGGGAAAGATGGTTTTACATGTGGCATCCTGGAAGAGTCACACGTGCACCTCTTCTCTCTGAACAGAACCTTGATGCCCTGACCCACCTCACCCCAGAGCTAACAGGAGGGTTTTTCAATGCAATTTGAGGCCACGTGAGGTGTGCTCCCCACTCCTGTGCTGGCTCCCCAGGGAAGGGCCACCTCTGACTCCAGCCAGGGGAACGCCAACGGCCTTTTGTGTAAAGAAACCCAAGATCTCCTCATGAGGTGTTGACTTTAAACAGAGTTTATTGTAAATCCCCATTATTCTGCCCTTCCAGGCAGAGAATTGAGGTGGCATTCAGAGTCAAGAAACTGCAAAACTGCAACTTCCAGAGCTCATCCCTCCCCAGCACTACGTCCTTTATACTCATTTCTTTGAGAAAAGATCACGCTTCCTTTTGCTTTTAGGGCTTTGCAACTCAGAACGAGATGAGGGTTTGCAGAGATGCAGGCGCTGCATTTACACAAGCAGCTTTGCTCCCAGGTTCCCTTCTTTCCTGCCCCCAGCAATCAGCCAGCTTTATAGCCTCTAGGTGTGCCTCTTAGGGCCTTTGTGATTGCACTGGCTGAGCTCCTGCCCTACAAGTTAGCAGGTGAAAAGTGCTTTTAGCATGCAGCTGCCATGGCAAGGAGGATGCAAATACATTTATGAATGAGCTCAGATCTGATCTTGCCACTCCCAGGAATAACTGTACAGTGAGAAGAGGTGAGTTCGTGACCTCCATGATATTCACACAGAAGTGCCATTTCATACTCACAGCCAGTTTGAACTCTGGGGAATGTCACACGAGTGATGATGTACTCAAGGTACATCTGCCTTCCTTCCCATCACCAAAAGGAAACAGAACACAGTGAGCTGCCTGCAACCGTGCTTCAGCCTCTGCTTTGCTTCTAAGCCTATCCCTATCTCTTCTTGCTGAAAGTTTAATGTTTCTTTCATTTCTGCCTTTTCTTTTTTTTGCCAGGCTGCCCCTGGAAGTCCATAACTGCCTTGCAAAGTCAGCGCCAGGCCGCAGGGTCTGTCCTGAAGGGCCCAGGGTCTGGCAGGTGCGGTGCTCACCAGAACCACCCTGCTTAGCAGCACGAGCTGCTGCTGAAGGCAGAGGCTGCCACTGTGAACAGGGACACCAGGCAAGAGGCAGGTTGGCTGGGGCCCCTTCATTTTGAATCCTACAAGACCCAGGGCAAAACCTACCACAGCTCCTTTCTCTGTATGCGGTGGAGGAATTCCACTGAGTCAGTATCTTAATTAGGGATTAATGCATGTAGCACATATCAATGAGCTGTAAAGTATGCTGTTAAAATGAACCTCTCCCCTCCTGTACACAATGCCTACAATGGCTGTTCCTGCAGTACCTTTGTACCTGTGACATCCCATAATGCTAAAGCCGATCTTAATTCCGGGCAGGCTTTTAAGCTCCCCGCACTGTGGGGCCGTGGTTTCAGGAAGCACAGAGGACCTCCCATCTGTACTGCCTTTCCTTTGAACTTCCCTTGGTGCAATTCTGAGTGCTGAACAAAAGTTTCAGTGTAAGGTTTGCAAGGAGAATGCGGTGTCCTGGGCAGATCCTGCTCACACAGCCACCCAGGGCTCCTCTCACACTCCTTCGGAGGGCTGGGACGCGGTTGGGATGATCAGCTTTTATCTGTCTGAGATCTTCAGTCTTACAGGCAACCATCTGAGAAGCTAACGGTGGGCAAGACCTTCCTCCAGTAATAAGGACAGTGATTCCTACAGCAATTAGAACTGCGTCCCTCGGCTTCATCACAGACACGGCTGTGGCAGACGCTCAGCACTGCTGATAGAAGCACATTGCTGCCTGCAGTGCTTTGCTGCGTCTTTGGTGGTCCAGGAAAAAAAAAAAAAAAAGAGGAAAAAAAAGAGCAGAATGTTTTGCTAAGAGAGGAAAAGACTTGGAGATGCAGCATTCATGGGTTTTCCATCTCTCCCCTCTGCTGAGAGGTTTTGATGCTGCACTCTGCTTCGTGGCTCTTCCCTACGGATGCTGGAACTCTTCAGCAGTTGGTGAGGGCAGCGTGTTTCGGGCAGCACGGTGATGTTGGGCAGATGCTGCAGCTCAAAGCTCACATACAGCCAGTGCTGGGTGGCCACTCATGCTGAAGTCCTGCCCAAGAGGAAAGCAAACAGTGCTCACGCATCAGGAGGAAGTAAAAAGCAGCTTGTGTCCAAGGTGCACTGCAAAATCATCTGGTTACGCATGCATGCAAAATGTATTGACTGGAAGCTTTTATAACAGGTCTGTGCCACTGGTTTAATCTCACGTCTCAGAGGATGCAGTCAGCGTGTAGGAAGTGGATGGAGATAGATGCTGGAGTGGCCGGGCTTACGTGTAGTCTGAGAGCCCTTAACTCCTGATCTGTGGTGCTGGGGGACACAGTCAGTGGGGGTGGGTTTGGGGGGGTCTCGGTGTCCTTGCCGGTCATTTCCAGCCGTAGCAATTCTATGGTCGGGATACTCGAGGGAAGTGAAGGCTGCAGCCAGGCAGGAAAAAAACAAAACTAAAACAAAGGGAACCGAGGCCAGCATCTGAGATCCCACCGCCCGGCACCGCGCACCCTCGGCCCCGGAGCTGCGCCGCGCCGCGCCGGGCAGCGCGGCTGGAGGCGGCCTCAGATCGGCCCTGGGGCTCCCGCACTGCGGGCGGAGAGCCGAGCAGCCGCAACACATCAACGGCAGCTGGAGGGGGCGGGCGGACAGCAGGGAAACCCCAGAGCCGGGCAGGCAGCGGGTTGACTTCGGTGCTCTGCCGCGAGAGAGCCGGCAACGGGCCGCCCCGGGAGCGGCTGAGAGGCGCTGCCAAGCGGAGTTCCGCCCTCCAGGGGGGCCTCGGCCGCCCCGCACGGCATGGGGGGCAGCGCGCAGCCCGGGGCGGCCCCGCGGAGGCGGTGCGAGCGGAGCTCCGCGGGACGAGGGCGGCGTGGTGCCTCTCGCCGCCGGGAGGAACGGGGCGGGGCGGGGCGGGCAAGGAGCTCCCAGCCCCCGGCCGGCAACGCCCGCTCCCGCTGCCTGGCGCGGCCCAGAGGAGGTTCCGTTCCATTCCGTTCCATTCCGCTCCGCCGCAGCCATGGAAGCGTTCTGCGGGTCCCGCTTCTGGGTAAGCAGCGCGGTGCCGCCCGTCCCGCTCCCTTTGAAGGAGAAGTCGGTCGGGCGCTCCGCTGCGGGTCCCCCCCGATGTGCCGGCTCCGCACGCACCGAGCCGCGCTTTGTTCTGCCCAGGGTGGTCGCGGGCCGCGGAGGCGCTGGGAAGGCGACGGGCCGGCAGCGCTGCATGGGGCTGTGAGCGGCGTGCGGGACGGTGCGCGGGGCGAGCGGAAGTTTTACGGGAACTTTACGGGAACTTTACGGGAGCTTTACAGGAGCACTACAGGAGCTGCCGCTCCGCTTCTCGCCGCCCCTCCCCGCTCTGCGGGCTGCTTTTCCCCGCACGGACTTTTTGAGTGAAGTCCGAATGAATGAAGGATGGCTGATGATGGACGCGTGTGGTCACTGCGAGGAAGCTGTTGCAGAGCAGCTCTCACAGCTGGCTGCGGGTCCTGCTGCGGAGCTTTGCCTCCACAGAACTCGTCCTCGCTCCAGATCTGTCTCAAAGTTACTTTTGAATTGCCTTAAGCCCATTGGTTTGGTTTTTGTTCCATCTCAGGTTTGCTTTCAAGCGCTTCACGCACTCACTGGTACACGCGGTGGGTACGGGTGAGCTTGCTCAAACAAGTCTTATTTTCCTCTCACTTTTACTGTACACACAGAGCAGGAACGAGCGCAGGCAGACTGCTGCTTGCTGCTGCCGGCTGCCGCAGGAGCTCCTCTCACCTTCACGTGGGGCTGTGCTGGCGCTGCTGCTGCATCCTGAGCCCTCCAGCCAGCTCCTGCTGTGCTCATGCAAAGCGTTCCTGCAGCTGTGCAGTGTATGGAGATGTCATTCTGCTCTTCGTGCAGCAGTTCCGTGGTACCCTGTGCTGAGCTGAGCTGTCTCATGCTGTCCTCAGGGCAGTACCTCCTCTGGGACGTTGCCAGATGCTAGATGTTTGATGCTAGATTTGCAGGAAGTGATGGAAAGGTAATGTGCCCTGAGGCACATGGGGGACTTCCTTTGGGGAGCACTGCTCACCGACTGCAGAATTTGTCCCTTCAGCACTCGCTGTAGGAGCGCAGTCACACTTCACTGGGTTTTGGCAGTGTTCAGCTTGTCTTGTAATCTCAGGGCTGGGTGGGACTGTTCTGGCTATGTTTTCCCCATCATTGCTGCATCCAAGTCCAACAGCAGCTTGAGATGCAACAGGATGTGTTGTGTTCTTTTGACAAAATATTCTGGTTGCTGTGAGCTTTCAGCTCAATGTGATTCCGTGCCGCGAAGACGCAGTCCTTTATTCCAGTTACTCCTGCAATAGAAACACGTTTCAGCCAGGTTACCTTTTGATTTATCACCATCTTAGTCTGTGTACCTGGATTTTGGGCTGTAGGGAAGAGTCCTATCCAAGGACAGAGGTCAGACTTGTTGCTGGTGCCTCGCAGTGCAGTGTTTGACATTAATTACAGCACGGTGAGCTGGTGCTGAATAATGGGCAGAATGCTCATAAATTTAGACGTTGCTGTATCTGCTTGAAGAGGGCAGAGGCGACGAAAGGCACTTATTGTGCGTGTGTGCTGAGGGTGTTCAGCCTTGTGGTGCAGATCAGGACTGATAAAACATGAATCAGTAATAATGTTTGCTTTTTCATGGCTGGTGAACTTAGGTTCTTTCCCCATATTTTGACCAGTTGACTTTGGGTGTTTTTGGAAGCTGAGTAATGTACTGATGTCAATTTTGAACCTGTTTAGAGCAAGAGGAAACTTGATCTTCTGATTCAAACATTTATTTGTTTTGAAGTTTAAACTCTCTGTGACAGTGTTCTATTGAGGGGAGGTCAGGATCAAAACCAAACAGCTCAGAATTAGCCCACAGAGATGTTTAGGTTGAGCTCAATCAGCCTTTAACAGAAATTGATTGATCTCGGCATGTTGGGCTTACCAGAAGTGTTAAGGATTCAGGGCCTTCTGCAAGGCGGGGGTTTTTGCTGGGAATGTGAGGGTTGGCTTTTGTGCTTGCACAGAGGCAAAATAATTTCCTGTTCAACCCAATTTGGAAATAAGAAACTGCAGAAAACACTGTAGGTCATAATAGAAGTGCCTTCTAGCTACTGCTTCACCTGTTGAACATGCAGTCAGCAAGTCACCAACACAAATCCAGGCTATTCCACGTATGAAAGAAACAACTAGAACTTCATTTACACCGTGGGCGATCTCGTCACACTTAGAAATGCTCGATATTCTTCAGTTAAGCATCTGCAGTTAATGGTTAATATTTCCTGGCAATGTTCCCGTTCTGAATGCTGTTGGGAAGAGGTGCGTGTGATAGCGTCCTATTTGCTGTTGTCCACAATTGCCTCCTGTTTTATTGTGTCACACACTCACTGCTGGAATGCTGGGGCGATTAGCGTGGCGCAGATCTGTCCTGCAGAAGCAGACACTGCAGAGTTACTCACCTTCATGCTTACGTACGACGTGAGCGGTTCCTCTCAGAGGTGAATGCAGTGCTCTCTTAAGGAGAATTCCGTTGGAAATGTGAATTTTGGCCAAGGAAGCAACACGAGCTTAGAAAACCAGATTGCTTTCCTTTGTAAAGGCGCGCTGCCTGGCTGTGGCTCTGAGGCTGCGGGTGCGAAATGGTTGTGTGAGTGTTGTGAGGGCAAAGCGCTCGGTGCTGTGCGGTGCTCAGGGGTTGCTGCAATGATGGGCTGCATGAACACTGCAGTCTGCGCCCAGGCTGGAACAGCAGCTTCTGTCCTTTGTTTTTATCAGCATAAAGAGGAAATGGGAGCACAAAGCGATGCGGTGCCTCAAGTGAGAGGCCGTGCCTTGTGGTCGCTGACAGTGAGGTCCGGGCCCCTTTGGCCCTGCTTGGCCCACAGCTCCCAGCCTCCCCAGCTGTGCGTGTGCCTTGCCCTCCTGACAGGCGTCTGTCCCACGAGAAGTGCTGTCTCATTCTTCATCCACAGACTCTTGAGTAATTCTACAGGAAATTGCAGCAATTTTCTAAAGTAAACAACACCTCCAAATTGCCTGCTATATGGGAGCACAGGCACCCCATCAACCCCTGGGTTTGCGTACAGTCCTTTGGTCTGAGTCATTCTATGACATTTTGGAGGGTTTGGGCTGCAGGTCGTGCTGCTCCCTGGAAATGCAGCTCCCCTGGCTCAAAGCACTGCACTTCTCCTCTCTGCCTGGTTTCCCTCCTTGCTTCCTCGTGTGCCACGCTTAAATGTGGGTTTTTTCCTCTTTTTTTTATTTCAAGATGACTTAGGGTAGGTGTGGGAGGAGAAAAATGCTTCTTTCAAGGGAGATGCCAAAAAAGTACTGCTTGGAACACATGCATAACTTCATTTTAAAAAATAAGAAAAAACCCCACCAAACATTTTGTTGTGTGGCCCTGAATGAATATTAAAACATGGCATTTCAGTTCTTCTGTTGCAGTATCAGCGAGGCTGGTTGCAGCAGCAGCAGGTGAGAGGACTTGGCAGCAGGGCAGCCTGGTCCACAGCAGCTCTTCTTTATCTGTCAGCTTCTCCTGCCGTGCTGTAATGAGCAACAGCATTTATAGATCCTTCAAGGTGTTACAGATCTCCACGTGATCGTTGTTTACTGTACCCACTTTGAGATAACAGAGTCCCACTTACATAAACCACAAACTGTCACATCAGTTATCTGTGTTCTGTCTTGTACTACCTGAGAGATTCAAATAGGTAACTGGAGTGGTCTCTTCAGGCACCTGGTCTGTGAAGTTACTCTTACTGAGGGTGGTTCTGCTGGTAGCATCCTGAATTCTTCATCCTGAAAAAGCAATTAAGCACTCAAACTTAAATCCTCAAAGGGTGTTAGGATTCTTGATCTGACTTGGAACAAAGGATTGGGCATCTAATTCTGCAGTGTTAACAGCAGTATAAATATTTGTCCTTAGATCTGGAGTGTTAGCAAGGAGCTGTTATCCTTCTCTGTAAAGGACAGGCTGTCTTCAAATCTGTCTGGAAAGACGAAGTCTGCGTTTGGAACTTGTGAGCAAAACAGCACCAGTGAAAGCTGCCAATGTCAATAATTTATGGCATCCTTCAATGGCAGTGTCAATTAATGAAGCTCATGAGAGTGACATTCATTTCAGTACAGTGTGTAAATGTGATTGCTCGTGTTTTTATAGGAAATCAGTATTTGCCATTTTCTTCAAAGCAGCATGCTGGCAGGTCAGGCAGTCTGCCTGCGTTGTGGGCAGTGCTTCCCAAAGGCTTTTTGGACAGCAGGCGCTGCCTCTCCTTCCTTCCCTCGTGCTTCTTGGAGCGTGGGGCAGGAAAAGCAGAGGATGCCTTGAGGGGGAGCAGGTGCTGTGGGGCTGGGAGCCTGCTGGAGGTTGGTGAGGGCTCCTTGTGCTTGGGCTGCGACTTGAGCCCCGCAGGGGGACTCGGTGCCTGTAGCAGATCCCGAGGTCCAGTAGGTTCTTCAGCTTTCAGCCCAGCTGCTCCTCCCTGGTGGCAGTTCTGCAGTGATGTGGCCAGCAGATGAGCAGGCAGAGGAGTCCAGGGCTTGGGAGCTGCATGGGAGTGAGAGCTGGGACAAAGTATGGCTTTCTGAGGAGATCCTTGGAGTGGAGCTGCTTTAATGATTGCGGTTAAGAGTCTAAAGCATTTCAGGATGGGGCTCTCCCACCTGCTGTACAAATTGCTATGCCGCTGAAGATCCCTTTCCCTTCTACGTGCGTTTGTAATATATTAAAATGAAAAGGCTCTTACTGTTTAAAATGTAATTAAAAAAAAACAAAACCCTCATTTGAGAAACCTATGGAATGGTTAATATTTTTCCAGTGAGCTCATGGCCGTTTGTCTCCCGGCAGGGCTGTGGGTTGACGGGCCATTACCCATCACGTTATAGCAGAGCGGGCAGGCAGCCAGCAGTCTGCCAGGGGACACATCTGTGTGCCAGGCTGGCAGCGCTGTGCCTGGAGCTGGCAGCTCGTCCCCTGGTGCCTGGGGCAGCCGTGGCACAGGAAGGCTGGGATCCTCGGTGGTGACAACGCGTGCTGGTGTCACGAGGCTTTGAACCGGAGCGCGGTGGGGAATGACGGAAGGGGAGGACAACAAATATTTCACAGGAGTTGTTTCCAATTGCAAAGTCATTCTGTTTCAGAAGCAATTCATTTTTCTTCTCTGAGCTTTTTGAGAGCACAGAAACGCATTTGATGCTTACGCAATTAAACAATGCGTGGTCATCATTTCTTGCTCAGCCCCTCTCCTTTTGACCCCAGCTGACTGATGGCTCCTGGAATTCCCCCCTCCTGTTACTAGTGTAGTTTTCTTCCTTTTTTGTTTTGCTCTTTTAGTACATTTGGAAACGTGGGGAAGACAAAGCAAAAAATTCTCCGTGTTCTGGATGTTGGTTTCTATTGCAGAGAGGGGAATGAGAGCAGAACAAAAAGCATTTAGAAACTTTGGGCTTTTGTCTCCTCTGAAAAAGCAGGATGTCTTCTGGAGAAACAAATTAACCAATATTAAGCTGTCTAATGGAAATTTGGTACTGGTACAATGCTATTTTATCTGTATTTTTTTCCTTTTTTTTCCTCCCACCCCAGTGCAGAGATGGTTCCCCTTGCTTACATGTTGGTGACTTCCAAAAATTTGCTTTCCAGATGGAAGCTCTGTGTGGCCCTGTGCAGCCCTGCCTCTGTGGGATATTTGCAGTGCATTTCCTGGGAGCATTTTGCAGTGGAGCCGCTGCTGCCTCACAGCAGTTCTTTACCATCGGTGCTCCTCTTCCAGTCAGCACTTGCTGGGCGGATTCACTCACAGGATGTTTGTACAGATCGTGGATAAACACAGTTCTTTCAGAAATATGGGATTTACAAGTGTTGAAAATCAAGTGTTAAACTTTATGCTCACATTGTTTAGCTGGTATTGGGTGGAAGCTGTGCGTGCCATTCGTTGGGCAAGAGCAGCATTCCAGGAGGGCTCTGCCTCGCCTCTGGTTTCTGTGATGGGCATTTCCCTGCTCCACACTCACCTGATCCCATCTTTTATTTTCTCTTTGGATTTTTTGGCTTCGCAGCACTGATGGGCAACCTCCCCTTAAAGGAGAAGGGAAGAGAAACCAGTCGGAAGGGTGTGAGCAGCGTTTCCTCACCGTGGTGCCACACGTGGCAGTGGTGCTGCACTAGCATGGATAGATATTGCAATGTTTTGTAAACAAAAAAAAGCCCTTCCTGGTTATTGCAGTACTGCTTAACCCTCACTGCTTTCAGCCCCAGGCAGAATTGCTCCAGTGTTGCAGTGAAGAACATCCTTACCTTGTGCCCCGTTTGAAAAGGAAAAAAGGTTTGTGTGGCACATGAAGGAGTTGAGCTGTGCAACAGCTGCTTCGGACGAACAAAGCGTTCACTCTTTCTGTGCATAAGGGTGAAACTGTTCCTTTGGAGAAGTAAATGGATAATCTTGCTCTGAAAAGACTGTTTGAAACTGGCAGCCTTGCACAGAAGTGGAGCAGGGAGCTTGCTTGCGTCTGTGCTCTCAAGTGAGGACTGAGGATCTTAGCAGCAAGGACCAAAGAGAGGGGTGGATAACAGCTGGAAGTGGGAGGGGAGGCAGCAGGGCTGAGAGAGCACACACACACAGCCTGTGCTGTGGCTGAGCATGAGCCCTGGTAATTCTGCTGTGTTTGGAGCAGGCCTTGTGCTGGGGAGGAGGCCATCGGGGTTCCTCTGCCAGGCTGTGCAGGTGGGACTCACGGGTGGGATGTGGAGGGCAGGGAGACTTGTCTGCGTCGGAGTTCTCACCGTCAGTCACTTCTGCAAGAGGCACCATTTCATCTTTATTTGCTGCAGGGAAGAGTTTCAGTTATTCATTTCCATTTGCCTGCGTATCTTTGCAGTCAGCTTTCCAATCTCCTTTTTAATCTTAAATAACCTTCCGACCAGCGATAAGCAGCAGACAATCAGTGGCACGACACGTGTTAACCTTGTGTGTGGTGTGAATGACATCAGCACGGCAGCCTTCACCTTCCCATCAGATAAAGAACGAATTTGTGTTTTCCCTCACTTCTGCAGTTCTTCCTGCTATATAGAATTCTTGGAAAAAAACACAGATTATTTTTTCCGCTCAGTGAAGATAACTGTTTGGGTACAGAAGGTGGAAGCCTTCCCAAGGGCTGGAAGCTCTCTGTTGTGAGCTGTGTGAGCAGCAGGACCGCGGCAGCAGCTGAGGGCTGGCATAAACCTGTGTAAGGCACTATGATTTTACTCTTCTCTGGTCAGTAGGAGCTGGTTTGGTCTTAAAACCAGGACCAGAGCCACTACTTGTCTTCGTCTTAGTATCACTGTTGGAGCTTGGGAAAGGGATGGGCAGAAATCTCTCTGCTTCTGTTTTTCAGCCTGGCTTTAGGTGGTTTGTTCCTCTCTTTCTTTGAAGCCTGTAAGGGGTGATGTGCAAGAAGCCCAAGATATATTGCTTTGTTCCGTTCTTTCCCTTGTAGGCATTATCAGTTTTAAGAATGGTTTTTTCAAGAGTGGTGTTCTTTTCCAGAGGGGAAAGCGTAAGAGGAAATACTAAGCACTAGAGCAGATTTAATGTTGCTCAGAACTTTCCCTGTTGAATACTGTCCTTTAAATTGAGGTTAAGGGTTTAGCTGGTCATCTGCACGTCAGCCCGGCTGCACAGAGGTCACACTTACACAGGGACTGTGGCTGGAGCTGTGGGTACGATGGAGGGCTGCTGCAAGGGCTGTGTAAGTGCTGTTCTTAACTGATCAGCAGAATGCTCTACTGATGATAGCTTTCTGGCCCCAGGAGACCCCTGACCTGCTGGGAAGCTGTATCGAGGACCTCTAATCTTGCAGCACAGAGCTGTGAGCTGAGGAGTCGCGTGTCTAATGTGCTGAAGTTGGATAGCAACTCTTTCAGCAGCAAACCTGAAGAAAGCCCTGCAACGCAGCAGCACACAGTGGGGGTTCCTGCCTGCAGGCAGGGCTGGCTGCCATCAGCATCTCACCTGTTCTGCTTACTGGGGCAGAGTGCAGGACAGGCAAAGGCAGGGGAGGGCAGGAGCTGGAATGGCAGGAGTCCCAGAGCTGGTCCCCTTGGCCCCCACTGCTGGTGTTTGTTCTCCAGGGTGGAGTCCTATAACCCGACTGCTGATTGAAGGGTATTTAGCAACGTTTAACTGGTTTGTCAGGATAGATGGCCTTGAAACTTCATGTCATGTCCCGACCCAGTGTGTGGCTTCAGGTTGGAGTGGCTGCTGGAGTGTTGGAGCATACGCTTCTGGAGCACTGATTTACAGCAGCTCCATGAGAGCAGCTCCAGCTTGGTAAGAAAGGCAGTTTTCAAATTCCCAGATTAAAAAAAGACAATAACTCAGCAGAGCCCCTGCGGTGTGGAGCATACGTGGCAGCCTCGTCCTCAGCAGTCCGGGCTTGGGAGCAAGTGATTTGTATGGAACTCTGCTACTGCAGTGCTTTAGGCACCGTCCCCTGCCAGAGCCCCCGGGAGAACAGGAGCGGAGCAGCAGCGTGCAGCTCCCTGCCCTGCACTCAGTACCTCCTCGCCCGCGCAGGATCTGGGGCAGCCGTGGGGCCAGCTGTGCTTCCGTGTGCTTTTGAATGGGCTCCTCTTTCGTTCCTGGGGATAATTCAGCTGAATTTTCAAGTCTGAATTTTTATTTATTTATTTTTAACGACAGAATTTTTGTTTCCTGGCCACTTGTATTTTTACGCTCAACAATTCAAGTCCTTTGCCTAGTTTAAGTAAGAGTTAATGCAAGCCTTAAAGTGGCTTGGCAGCCGTGCAGTCTGTGTCTCAGATACAATAGCCAGCTTGTGTTCAGCCTGGAGTTAATGGACATCTGGGGCAGTTTCTCAGTGGCTGTCAGACAGAAAACCATTTCTGAGCATTCTGGTCCGATAGGAAAGGTTTAAATTAAGAGTGCTTTCTTTTTCTTTTCTTTTCTTTTCTTTTCTTTTCTTTTCTTTTCTTTTCTTTTCTTTTCTTTT
>NW_024884978.1:4596349-4692976 GCF_019232065.1 Centrocercus urophasianus | reverse complement strand
TTTTTTTTTTTTTTTTTTTTTTTTTCAATGAATGTTCTTGTAAACAGAATCCTCATTTAATTCTGTGCCCAGCTATTGCTATTCTTCAGCTTTCCTTTTCCCAGGATGTTTTCCAGCAAGCAAAAAGAGTGGGATTGCAAACATGCTTAAGACATTGCTAAAGCACATGTAATTTAAAGAGGAAATGAGCATTTTGTTAAATAAACGAGAGTGAACAAGTGCTAGATTTAGAACTGGGAGCTTTTAAGCTGCAGCCTTGCAGAGGGCATCCCTGCCCCAGGCAGGTAGCTGCTGGTGAGCTCATCCTGTTAAAAAGATGCTTTTAAACCTTATCTGCTCTGTAGCCACCAGGGACCTTCTCATTGGAAGAGAACAGAAATAGTTTGAATCCGAGGCTGCAGTTCTGTTTGGTTTTGATCTTGTATTTGCGTTGCAGTATAGCTGCCTGTTTGGTGTTGATTCAAGGCTGAAGTTTCCCCGGGGTCTGGGCAAAGCTGGGTAGGAAATGAAAGCATTTTTTCTTCCCCTGGATGCTCGTGTGCCTCGAAAGGAACCACTCCTGGGCCGGAGAGCTGCTGGTCTGGGGCACTAAGGGTACAGCTCAGATGCACAGCCAACAGCTCTGTGTCTGCGCTGCTTCCAGAGCTCTCTGCCATCCACTTTTTGTTTGTGCCAAAGCTGAAGCACTGAGTGACAAAGCTGTTACACTTCAGCGAGGCAGTGCTGGGTGCTGCCAAGGCTGTCGTTTCATTATGCTGAGGAGCTCCTCTTAAGTGTCTTAAGTGGGCTGAAGCAGTGATGCACGGCCCTTTCAGCGGCCACTGCCAAGATTAAGGGCTGCGAGCACACTATGGCGCTTCGGTTCTCCTAAAATTAGCTGTTGCTGTCAGCATTTGATCTTTTTGTTTGTGTTGGCACAAGCAGGCCTGGAAATACTTCCTCAGCATGTACATTTGGAGTGTTCGCTCCGTCATTTCTAAGGGCTGGGGAGGCTTGACTGAAACAGATGTCTGCTGAGAGCTCCTACCTGCTCAGAATTCGGTACAGTGATCCTAGTGCAGAGATATCTGTGATTCAGGCACACCTTAGCTTCATCACCTGCTTGTCACTGATACAGGAAAGTAATTTCCTGCAAGTCAGTATTTATCTACCAGATTGAAGATGACAAGTCAGACGGCAAAACACGAGTTGTGAATTTCTAATAGGTTTGATTCAAAACAAGTTCCCTTAGCTGCACTGAAATTTCTATTTTAGTTTGGACTCTCGTAGCTGTGTGTTTGGATGTGGTGCATTCAAATCCTTTGCTACAAGTTGCAGGAGAGTCGTGTGCTCTGGGTCACGGGTGAAGAGCATTGCTAGCAATGTCTTTGAGAAATCCATGTTCCTCTTACATATTCAGTGTATTCCTTTTGCCTTTGTTCAGAACAAGGAACTAATGGTCATTAGAGGCACATAAGGAAGAAGGATGAAATTTCTAATGGAATGAGAAGTGCAGGGTTTCTTTCTGGATAGGCATGCACTTGTTATTGAAATCTGTTTGTTTGCTCCAGCGCTGGCTATGGTTGCTGGATGAGTTTTCGAGTCCAGGATTTCAACTGGAGTGAAAGCCCTTGTTCAGGTGCTGCAGTCCAGGCTGGGAGTCCTGGAGAAATGTGATGGTATCCATTACCTGTAACCAGGTCTTAGCAAAGCAAGGCTTAAACAGCACATGTGTGTGCTGCAGAATGGAGGGCTGGCTCTGAGACACAGGAGGGCAGAAGTTTTTGTGTCTTTTGCAGTGGTTTGGTTTTTTTTCCTTTTAAGCTTTTGCCCAGTATTCGTAACTGTGATTCGAGTTTTTATGATTGCAGATTAACCCCAAGTTGTCAGAATAGCTGTTTTTGGACAGCTTCAAGCAGGTGATCCAGTTGGTGGAGCTTCTGCCTATCTGTCAATTGATATCTCCTTTTTTTTTTTTTCCAGGATGCAAATCTTTCAATCCACACCGACAATCCAGACTTCACGCCATGTTTCCAGAACACCATCCTGGCGTGGATCCCTAGTATTTATCTCTGGACTGCATTACCCTTTTATCTTCTGTACCTGAAGCGCTCTAAAAGAGGGTACATTGTGCTGTCCATGTTGAGCAGGTTCAAGACGGTAAGATCTCTGCAGTGCTCCACAAGTGATGGGCAGGTTTGAGTTTGTGAGTTCACACTCAGTTCAGTGCTAAAGCAGGTGCTGAAGGTGGGGCTTAAACAAAATTCTTTCTGGTTTACGGGGAGACTGAAGAACGCTTTTAGAGGAAACAGCAGCATACGTACGAATCTCCGAGGGGGCATTGCAAAGGATAGCTCACCTGGCAGGAAATCCCACAAGCACACCTTTCTGGGTAGGATGAAGACTTTATTATTCTGCAGAAGAGAATTCATCTCCACGGTGGGCCGACACTGTGATGCTTCACCACTCAAAGCTGCCAAGCAAAGACCTGAAGGTAGCTGTAGTGAAAACTTCATCTCGTTGTGAAAATCTGCACAGGGAGGTGTTTTTTCAAGCCATTACACCCACTTCATAGCTGTGTGTTTTCATCAGTATCTTGTGCCTAAGAGGTGGCTGATGTCAGCGGTGCCTCTGGTTTAGAGATGACGAGGTGCAAGGAAAGCAAACAAGTCCTTTCCATTGGCCATGAGAGAACTGGGTTATCCCAGAGAAAAATTCCAGGCATCTGCTTCTGAGCGTGCCTGCCTTTAATCAGGATGCTGCCTGTGTTTCCAATTAAAACTGAGTAGTGTGGGGAGAAAAAAAGAAATAACCTAAAAGGTGACTACTTTAATCTTTCTCTTAGCTGTGTTTGTGCATCCTTTGCAAAACAGTTGAGGCTGGATCCTTGGTCTGAGTGCAGTGAGACAGTTCCATTAGCCTAAATGCAGCTGTAGCAGCGTTGTTCTCTTTACACAGCTTTGTCTTGCTGGGCATCTGTGAATCACAATGGTTTTGCTAGCCCCGATTCCCCCTGGAGATGAGTTCACCAAATAGCGTTTCTGTTTGCTTGCAGCTGTTTGGTGTCCTGCTGTGGTGTGTGAGCTGGGCAGATCTCTTCTACTCTTTCCACGAGCTCCTGCAGAGCAGAACACCACCACCAGTCTATTTTGTGACTCCGTTGGTCGTCGGCATCACTGTGGTTTGTAGCTGTTTCTATTTATGGTGGCTGATAGGAAAACTCTTACATGGATGAGGGCGGAAGGAGGTTCCTTTGCATTTATTGTCTTATCCTGTGCTCTCGTAACTGAATCAGTACTCAGATTACTGAGGCAGATTTTGCCAATCAAAAAGACCACAGATTACAGATGTGTCTCTCCTGCAGACTCGCCTACGTAAATTGAAATGTTTATAGTGGAGAGTTGTTCTGCCTTGCTCTTATCTGTTTCTCCAGGCTTGTGATCCAAGTGTGGAGAGAATGTGGGTATGAAGCAGGGAGATACGATTGAGTTTGGCTTGTGCGTTGCTCAGTGTTGCGTTGGACTTTGTCAGACTCTCTCTCTTATTTGCTGGTTGTTCCTCCGTGAAACAGAAACCAAATTTTATTTGCCTAAGAGCAAACAGACGTGGGGCTGTTATGTGAAAAATTAAGCTTGTAAAATCTGCCCATTAAGTTTTTTATCCCCTTGGTAAGATTAATATATATTTTAATGCTGTTTTCTAGACAACTTACGGTTGTCCATCTGGATAGGAGAAATAACAGGTCTTAAATTTGCTTAATATGTTTGCAGTTAATACTTCATTGTGTATGGCCCTTGGTACAAAGCCTGGTTTGAAAATCAGATTCTGTAGCAGGGGCTCTGAAAATGGTGGAACCAAAGTATTTCACAGAGTTATTCCGTGCCTCCCTTGGACAGAGGGAGTTTTGTCACCACGCCGTGTGGAGGTGTGACAGGACCTGCCTTCACAGTGCTGCTGCCAGCGCGAGCGTGAATGAGGGGAGCAGTGGGATGGGGTTGTGTTCATGTGTTCTGTGCTTGCTTTTCACAGCTGTTAGCTACGCTGCTGATTCAATATGAAAGACTGAGAGGAGTCCAGTCCTCTGGAGTGCTCATTGTCTTCTGGTTTTTGTCTGTGCTCTGTGCCGTGGGGCCGTTCCGGTCTAAGATCATGACTACAACAGCACAGGTAACTTGCCATCCTTGTTAGCACGTGGAGAGCAGGAAATACAGTATTAACATCTCTGGCAAGGGAACAAATCACCTCGCTTGGAGTCAGATCTGAACCTGGCTTGTGCCAGGAAGATGAATTTGGTTCCACTGTCTCAACTCAGACTTGTCTAACTTGAGGGGTTTCTCATGCAGTGCCAAATACGGATTTTTCTGAACCTGAGGGTGCACTGGAAACCTGTTAGACATCTGAGGGCTGTACCAACGCCGTGTGTATGTGTCTGCCTATGCACACACACATATAAGAACAGGCTCTCAATGTCTGTTTCCCTTCTCTTCCCTTTTTGTTGTTAAGTCCCCCATTCCTTCCTTTTTTGTTCAGGCGGTGTGACCATGTCATACAACTCCTTAGGCCTTTTTGTCAGCACACGCTGTGGTGAGGACAGCATTTTCTCTCCAACTGTGGCTGTAAATAGACAACAGAGGAAAGAAACCTGGGCTGTTCTGAAAGCGTAGCTGGATCTCCCACACTAAGGATGCTGTTACATTTTTCCAAGAAGCAGATTTCATTAAGCAGGGCAAAGGCTGTCTCAGTGATTAGATCATCAAAGGGAGTATTTGGAAACCATTAAGGTGATTGCTCCTCAGTGAAAGTGATTCTAAATCATTGCTGGTTCTGTTGGTGAATTTAATACACTGCTTGTTTATTTATTACCACTAGTAGCATTATCCTTTTCCCAAGGATCTTGCTGTGTCCAACTGTTGTAAATATTCCAGTGGGGGCTGAATTAAAACTTAGAGGACAGTCTGTGCAGGGCTTCCTTGGCAGGTGCTTGCAGTCCTGCTGAGACCTTCTCGTGCATCATTTCAAATCAATTTTAAAACTGTAGTACTGCTGATTAAGTGCAAATAATGGATTATCAGTGGCTGATTCCTTAATCAACTTAAAATTATGAGGACGGAGTCCTAGAATGTGTGTGGGCAGCATCCCTCCTCTTCTTACAACTGCTGAGGATGAAATATTCTTTCTGTTACACCTCAGGACCAAAGGTTTTAAGTGAACAACGAGAGCATTCACAACCACGTGAGGTTATGAAAGAGCTGCATGGGGGATATACCCTCCCAGCAAGAAGTTTTAAGTCAACTGCAGACTCATATGGGTGGGAAAGGACACGTCTGCAGCAGATGGAACTGATATTTTACAGTGCAGTGTTTTCTCATTTCTTCTGAAAGCATTTGACATTGACTGCCTGTAAAAAGTAGATGGATGTTCTCTGATCTGGGTTGACAGTTCCCATGTGACATGATCTCACAAGAACCCCTGGAGGTAATTTGAAAGGATGTCGTGTAGCCCCTGATTCCAGGGGATGTCGGCGTGCAGTGAAGGTGCATGAGCACTTTGAAGTTGACAGAATTTAATGAAAAGCAACACGGAGATAAGCATTTACTGAGGTGCTTCAGAGCACATGCATACTGTTGTAAGATAATTCCTGCTAGCAACTGCTGTGCAGCATTCAGCTGTGGGGAAAGAAAGGAAGTGCTAACAGATCCTGAAACAGTCGGTGTGTGTTGTGGTGGGAAATACAGTAAAACCTATTTGCTGTGTTTTTTTTCCCTTCAGAACCATGTAAATGAGAGGTTCAGGTCTGCCACGTTTTACATCTATTTTGTTTTGCTGATCATTGAATTGACCCTTTCGTGTTTTAAAGAAAAGCCTCCATTCTTTTCCTCTGCCAGAACAGACCCTGTAAGTACTTTTATTTTGCTTTATGTGTGTTTTACTGTATCGTGCCTTGAGAGTTCCATGGAGAATATTTGTAACTGAAAAAAGCTTGGAGTGTCACTGAGATTCTCGCTGTGGCTGGTGATCCCCCTTAAGAAACAACGTGTAAGGAGAGTTGTATTGGGATTTGAAGCCTTCTTCTATTATGTGTGCCACCAGTAATGACCAAAATCTATATACAGAGAAAGCATCCCTCCTACTTGCTGCTTCATAAAGTAATTTATGAAAACTAAAGCTCAATATTAATTATTCCAGGATCTGTAATGGTTTTTTTTGAGACTGTCTTCTACTTGCTTAATATTCCTTTAGAGTTAGTTGAACTCTCAAAGGGTTGACTCAATAAACCAGTTCTGTATGTACTGAGAATGGGTATGAAAAGAACCGTGGATAAGAGGAGATACCAGTGGTGTCACAGGTCAGATTTCTTCTCCAGTTCAACAAATGGTCTCTGTAATTGCACTTGTGCTCAAACTGAGCTGAGAGAGAAGTTGAGTCCATTTTCTTTTTTTGGATGAACGTTTCAGAAACTGTAAAATGACGTTTTGCTTTATGTAAGTGTGGCCTAAAGGCAGTGTATTAAGAGCTCTGTGGAGATGAAAGGAGATTTGCCTGACTTGGGAAATGATAGGGATCAATTTATGTCTCATTAGAACTTAGGTACGTACTTGTAATGTGGAGACTCATTTCCTGTTGTCTTGATTTAATCTTCTTCCTGCATAACTGCACTGCAGAACCCCTCTCCAGAGTTAACTTCGGGCTTTCTCTCAAGACTGACATTCTGGTGGTTTACAAGGTGAGCTTCTCCCTTCGGCGCGTTGGACAGCTGACAGCCATCAGCTCTATTTGTGATATGTGTTGTACAGAGTTGCCCACGTGGGGGCTTTTCCCCTTCAAGTAGCTGACGTTGGCTGTTCTCTCATGACAGCACTGTCAGCACTTTCAGAACATGAACATTTGCAGACCACTTTTGGAGAGCTCGCGCTGCCCAATCTTACCTGCAGATCAGTGGCAGCAGTTGCCAAGACTGCGAGCGCACACAGCCTGGCTGTGCTGCAGCGTTACCTGAAACAACACTCAGAACTGTGTAGCACGAGAAGAAAATACTGGAAACTTTTCACGTGCCTGAGATGCACGGCTTCCTTTTGGGGCTCACGGGTGAATGCTTTTGTTACGAGCACATTCTCTTTGCATGAGGAAATTGGGTTATATATTCAAATGATTGCTACCAACTGTTGAGACTGCCGTGCTCTGGGATGTGAACTGAAGAGGCAAATATGGGACTGGGTTTTTTTCCACTCTGTGATAAAGAAGCGAATCGATGCTGAAGGTCGTGATGAGGCCCAGCTTTTTCAGAGTGGTGGAGAGTTTTGAGATCCTCACTCCTGCATCTCCGTACCTTCGCTGTCCTGGCCACAGCCTCGTAAAATTCTTTCTAGTGAAAGTGAGATCCTTCTGAATTTTCAGAGTTCTAAATGTTCAGCTTTGCTGTAGGGGTTTTTGGCAATGAGATGTTTGTATCTCTTGGCAAAATGTCCCTTAGAGTTGAGGATTTGTAAATTTTTGTATTTGGAGAGAGAAATTTTCTTTTCCTTCAGCTTTTGTGAGCTGCCCTTTTGCATTTCATTTGTCCCTGGCAGTTCATTTCAGTTATTTTTACCTCTGAATTTTCACTGTTTTCATTTCACATCACAGTTTAATTCAAATGCTTCTGGATGTTGTTTTTTATTGCCCTTTTTTTCTAAAGTGATATTTTCAGTCAAATGCATGCAATCAGAATTACACAGTGTTCTTTCCTTAACTGCAAACATCAAGGTAAGGAATAAAGGGAAATACAGGCATGATTATCACTGTTTTTCCTTTTTTTCTTTCTTTTTTTCTGTGTATACACCTCTTACTTCTGTGAGCTGCCCACTCCCAGCGTTAGTTGCAGTTCATTGGTGCTGCCAGCCAAACTGAGTTGGACGTTTTTCTTTGCATTTGCAGCTTTGCAATTCTTGGTTACAAAAGGCCTCTTGAAGATAAGGATTTGTGGTCACTGAACGAAGACGATATTTCCAAAAATATCGTACAAAAACTGAGTAGAGAATGGGACAAAGAAAAAGCAGAGTGTAAACAGTAAGTAATCCAACAATTCTGCAAATGGAGATTGATGAGTCAGTTCAGCGCTAACGAGCTGTTCAGCTGAAAACAAGCCGAGTGAACGCGACATCCACCTCTATTTCCATCTGTTCCTTATTAATATTAATGGTCAGATTTGCTTTTTAAAGATGTCTAGGCAGAGGCAGGCAGCAGCCCTCTGGGGCTCGTGCACAACCTGCACGTTTTATTGCTGGGTGCTTCAAGTGTGCGCGGGCAGACGGTGTCGTTTATGGTGTGCAGAAGGGCTGAAGAAGAATAAATGGAAGGTGGTGAGTTGGCTGGAGTGCAGAAAGTGAATAACTTTCATTACTGGGCTGGTGGATGTCTGACCCTGTAACTGCATCCCTCCTGGGCACGCTGGAACACAGCTTTTGGGCACCACAGATCAGAAGGAGAGCTTTATTATCACCATTGTGAGGTTTTCACCTGAGATTAATTTTAACCTTAAGGCTCCTAGCAGTAAACAGTTCTGCGCTTCCAAGAAAGAAGAATACGATGATTTCCCAGCGTGTGAAGGGAAAGTGTAGGGAGAGGGTTGTCCCTCTTGGGGCTGAGACCCCCCTGCTCTTGTTGCCTCAGAGGTGAGCAGCAAAACTCCCTTTGACTCCTGTGGAAATAGAATGAGGGTCAGAATTTGCATATAGTTACATCCATGCTGGAGAGGATATCCTTTTTGCTACATGTTCTGTTCCAGCCTAATCTGAAGGAGTCATTTGTTCTGCAACTGCATTTCCTTCTCCCACTGGTCAGTGTCCAAGACGTCTCCAAACAAAGAGATGGGCCAACAGTGTTACAGATGAAAAATGTCAGTGAGGGGGATGCCTGTGCTTCCATTTCCTTTCATTGTGGAGATTTCTCCTCCGTATGGAGGCTTTCCTCTGTGATTTTCAGTGCGTATCCGTGCCAAATTGGAAAGACCCTTCTGTGATAAAATGAGGAAAGTCATAAGCTTCTTGGCAAGGCTCAACGTGCTGTGAAGAGTTCTACTTTGCAGCTAAAATCTGAAAGGTTTCCAGCACTAACACCAGCAGCTCGTCCACTCGTGCTCTGCATGTGCTGTGGTTGTGGTTTTACTTTTCTGTATTTTGCTTCCTTAATGTCTCTGGTTTTATGGTGTGGAATAACACGCATGGTCTGGGTTCTGGTTCTGGTCTTTGCTGTACAGGGATAAATTGCACCCCCAGGCCTTCCCATAGTAAGAGCACATCCGCTGCGTGGAAGCACCCAGGTCCAGGAAAACTTCTTCTGGAAAACCAGAAACCATTCCTGGGGATTTGCTGTTGTGTTCTGGAGGGTTTTCATGTAGGCTGCGGCCAGTTGGCGGTGCATTCAGCCCCGCATTCTGCCTTGTATTAAGCTCAGGTAAAATGCAGTGGAGACTGTGTTAATCATTCTCGGGTGGGAAAAAGAGCAGCACTAAAGCAGATCACTGTTCTGTAGATTGCTGGGTTTCAAGTAACTCTAAAAACTGTGGTTTTCTTCATTTCTAAGTGGACGTTCTCAGTTACTCTGTGTTAAAGCTGCATGGGCAGCCATGGGCTGGAAGCTATTGGAAAGGCTTCTTTTTTTTTCTTTTAAACTTTGATTAGCAAGGTTTTATGGCATGAAAACACTGAATCAGTTGTGCATGTGTAGAAAGTATCACAGAAGGTATCAGCAGTGTACGTGGTAATCATTTACTTCAAAAATTTAATCAGTTGCAAGCTACCTTCTTCAGATTTACTTAATTGTAATGATTATCACATTCCCGTATCTCCTTAACCTACAAAACTTCTTTTGCTCATTGCTTCACAGTTCTCTTGCAAACCACTGTCGTGAAATACTGCTAAATAATTGCTAATAATTGATTCTCTGCTAATGAGTTACAGGAGAACTCAGTATGGGTTTCAGCTGGTGTAGATTCAGATCACTGTTACAGGTGATATTGGAGGCAGTGAAGCACGCTGGCAGTGTTTTCCCTTTGCTTTTGCTTCTTTGGCTGCGTGGCTGAAAGCTCTGCTTGCTCTCCTACTGCACTGCTGTGGAGCTGGAAGCATGGGGGTGTGCTGGAACCCATGTAGCCTCATTTTGGTTACCTTCTGCTTTTGGACAGTGATGATTTGAAGCCTTGTTATTACCAGAGAGAGATCTGTATGTTTCACGTGGGATAATCAGCATGTATTGTCTAGCAAGCTGTAATTCCTAGAAGCTAAGCACGCGGCTTTTGCTTTGAGAAAGAACTGGGTGCAACCAGGCGTACAGTGCTGAAGCCCTGACCTCACCTAACTACCCGTAGTAAACATCAGGAGTGTATTTCCTGTGGGATTTTTGCTGCAAGAGAACTATTGCATTGCTGTTAGCTGACTATTTTTTATAGCACAAAGCCAGAGGCAAGTAGTCTTGTTTCTCCTTCAGTGAGTTTAATGGCCTGGTTGCCAGAAAATAAAGCTTTGCTCATAAACTCTCTAGGTTTGATCTGGAAGAATAAAGGTGAAGCTGCTTGTTCTCATCTGAAAGAGAAAACAGATTTTTTGTCTGGTTTAGGTCCCCAATCCCACCCTCAGACTGTGCTGCAAAGAAATGAGGATTTGCACATTTCTTCCTCTGAAATGATGTGAACCAGTTTCTGCCTGGACTGTTAGCCGCAGTGGTCGTTTGGAACACTCACAGGCTGTTGGAATTATTAGGCTCTGTAGCCAGCCAGCTCCAAAAAAATCTGCATGCTCTTTGAGAAGAATCATAAATCCAACCACACTTGGTAGTGCTTTCAAGTAATTTTTCAAGTGTCTTTTTATACGTCTTCCCTGTTTCTAGGGTCTCTTTTCCATCTGTCCCTTCTTAGAAGGCTTACGTGACTCAGACTCTAATTTCCTTCTCGTTGTTCTGCTTGGATTTAAACTTCCTGGCTGCCATTCATGGGATTATTCTCTAGGTCCCCAGGAATTAACAGTGATTTGGTGCTTTCTGATAGAAAAGCTGCTAGGCTGCTCATTGAGAACAATTCATGGTGGAAGTCGTTTTCCAGAGCACTCAATCTGTACTGATAAGCAACAGAAGTCAGGCACCTAAACGCAAGAGATGCTTTTAGAAGCCCCTCGTGGAGCCCTGGAGAGCAACACGTGCCTTTGGGGTGGATTTTTCGTTGGTTATTCTCAAAGACCTTTGCAGAAGAGCTGGCTTTCCTTGCTTAGATGTTTGTGCTGTACGCAGAGGGCAGTGATGTTCACTTGGTCAGCGTCTCTGACTGTTTGGTTTGTTCCCCTAGGAAAGAAGATGTGACATACAGGAAGAAATCTAACCATGCACTGAATCATGTTGCTGATGGCCCAGAGGAAGCAGAAGTTCTGATCAGGGACAAGAGGCACAGTAGGAAGCCTTCCTTCCTCAAGGCTT
Source organism: Centrocercus urophasianus (assembly GCF_019232065.1). Classification (NCBI taxonomy): domain Eukaryota; kingdom Metazoa; phylum Chordata; class Aves; order Galliformes; family Phasianidae; genus Centrocercus; species Centrocercus urophasianus. The sequence goes on along the minus strand of NW_024884978.1, from coordinate 4,681,555 downwards.
TGATAAGGACCTTCGGGCCGTACTTCTTAGTCAGCTCCTTCTTCAAGCTCATACAGGACCTACTTTCTTTTGTCAACCCTCAGCTGCTAAGGTTGGTTTCTGTGAGAGCAGTTTCTATGTGCAATCCCTATGGAGGCTTGGCTTTGGCAAGCAGTATTCATTTTTGCAATGCATAACTCATTTCCCTCACGGTGCTGTGTGTGTAAGTTCCCCAATGAAATGCCTCAGACAGGAGCTCCTTACTGTGGACCAAGCTGCAAATTGGGCACGTGAAATGTGAAATGAAAGATTCGTAAATCACCCATCACCAACAGCTTTGGATTGCATGGTACCTGTGGTGCCATGCAGCAAGCAGTCCAAAGCAATTTCTTCCCAGTTCTAAAAGATCATTTGTGAAATCGAAGTAGAGCTGAATCCAGCAGTCTGTACATCTGATACCCACATGAGTTGGTGGTGGTGGCAGCTGTAGTGTGACAGCACAAATGAAGCGTGGTGCTCGAGAATGCCATGCTTTGACTGTGCTGCTATCATCTGAGATGGATTTTGGAGCTTCTAGATGAGTTTGTGCATTTTTAGCAATGCACAGTGAGAAGAATGTGTGATACACAGATTCAGTAAATTTTGGGATAAAATAAAAATTAAAAAAGAAAAAAAATGAGAAAAAAGGGAGAAAATATTGTCAAAAATTACATCCTCAAATTCTCCCTATATAAGCAACATCTGCACTTCAGTCTGCATGATCCCCACATTTCTCTCTGTTAATGGTAGTCTGGAGGTAAGAACATCACCAGGTAACCATTAGCTGAGAAGAACAGAACAGTGGAAATAGCAGCATCTCAGAGCAGCAGTGAGTTTCTATCCACCAGCTGTGTCTACATCTGTGCAAAGGTGCATTGTCCTGTTGGTGCATGAGAGAGGAACGGAGCTGGAAGGGGGCTGTGGGTGTGGGGAAGGGGGAATGAGAAGGCTCTGTTCCTATATGAGTGGCTCTTAAAATAATAGCAGTGTTGGAGATGTGTTCTGAGAGCATCTTGTTCTGTGGCTGGTTGTGGTACCTCTGTACCCAGAGACTTGCCGAGAAGAGGGTCCAGCCCAATACAGTGACGTTAATAGCTTGCAGTCTGTCTTCTTCCAGTGTCCCCAGTGAGGAGGCAGCTGGCTTCCTTCTGAGAGTGTGTTAGATGTAATCTAACGTGGGGAATTCTCAAATGTGCATAAATTCCTGGATGTGTTGTCAGTGATGTCTCAAGACATATAAAGGGGGGATTTCTGCTCAGGTCTGCACTCCTGCAGTTGTGGAAGTTGCTGGTAAGAGAAAATGGAAAAGCCATGGCTGTCTGGTGGGCTGCACATGAAAGTTTTGTGTTCCCTGAGATTCAGTAATCTTTTAGAAAGTTTGTTGCTTTTTTTCTGAAGCATTCCACTTAGAGCATGAGTGAATGGTGTGCAAGGGGAAGATCTCAGACTGAAAGAAAGCTGCAGCAACCTCCTGTTTCTAAAGCAAGGATTTGGGGCTGTGTTTCTCTAAGTGTTATTTCCCCCCTGCTGGTTATTTGAACGGTGGAACCAAATCATTTCCTCTCCTACTCTGAAAATTCTGTTCTTTGGGCAGTAGTCTGCAATCAGAAGTGTGATTTTTGAGAAAGCTGCACATTGCAATGCATTGCTCCACTTGCTTGTTGTATGGCAGCTGTTCAGGCCTTGCAGGGAGAGCAGCTGCAAATAGTAAGAAAAGGCTAATTAATAAAAGATGGTGAAGCCACTTTAGTGCTGCTGCCATATTACCAAGAAGTGGAGTGCAGAATTTTCCACGCATCCATCCAGGAAGACGTCCTTTAATCCAGATTTTTGGGGGAAGCACCCCAGGCAGAGGTTCAAGTTGGGACTGGGTGGGAAGCTGATTCTGCATGCTTTGCTGCACTGCCCTGCTGCATCCTGCCACTCACCACCAACCCTGTGGGGCTGCCCAACACTGAGCCCTCTGTTTAATCCCTGGATCTCAGAGGAGACCTCGACTTCCTCAATGTATTTCATTTTCTGCAGGTTCATTTGCAGATTTCTCACTGGCAGAGCCTCAGGTTTTGCAGTATTACAGTCTTTGCAGTGTTGGTTGACTGAACTTGTAACTCTGATTGCATCCTGGAGTCCTGTTTACTTTCTGTGGCTAGAGAGAGGATGTGGCAGGATGCCATGGCTGAGGGAAGCTATGTTATGTCCCATTAAACTTACCGTATGGTTTTTTTCTTCTCCTTTCCTTCCCTAATGTTCTGAAAAACAGTGTATTAATCAGCTTCATTAAGAGCGAAGATGCCCCAGCCTGGTGGGGATTTTTGATTGCGGCTTTGATGTTTATCTGCGCTGTGCTGCAGACCCTCATAGTTCACCAGAGTTTCCAGTACTGCTTTGTGACTGGGATGAGGCTGAGAACTGGGATCACTGGAGTGATATACCGAAAGGTAAGGCTGGGAGCATTTCATGGCCCAGAACTCTGAGTATAAAGCCGAGAAAAAGCCTCAGCTCTGAGATGCTTAGAGGTGAAAATTTTCTCTTACTGGAGAAAAATAGCCTCTGGGAAATAAATTTAAAAAAAAACGAAGTGGTTTTGTATTGTTTGTTTGTCTCTTTTCAGGGAGTTTTTGAGAGTACCTCGCTTACAGTTTCTAGAATTTTCTGGCAATGAGCAGCTTGGTGTGGGTGTGCAGGCACAGCTCGGGCTGCTGCTGGTTCCACTGAAATGTTCAGGAAAGTGGTCCAGGAGAATAGTGGCTGTGCCATGGCTGGGTTAGCTCCAAATGGGTTTTCTTCAGCATGCTACAAACTGCCTGACGCGGAGGTGCTCACAGGCAAGGCGTCATGAAGCCCTGTTCTCTGTTAAGAGTTAATGCCTGTGTGCGTTGTGGATCCTTGTTGGGTTGCACATTCCTGGGGAGGGCTGCATTTCCGTGTTTGAGGATTTCTTCTCCATGTTTCCTTGGGTGTGTCGAGACTGAATCCCCTGCATGTCTCTTATTCCTCAGTCCTTGGTCATCACAAACTCGGCGAAGCGCTCATCTACCGTTGGAGAGATCGTCAACCTGATGTCAGTGGACGCCCAGCGCTTCATGGACCTGGTGACTTTCCTGAACATGCTGTGGTCTGCGCCGCTCCAGACGTGCCTGGCGCTGTATTTCCTCTGGCAGGTACAGGCACTGCCACCTTCCTTCACAAGTTTTCTAAGTGATGTGCAAGCATATATTTTTTTTTAATCCTTATTTTTAATGTGCTTCTTGCACTGCCTTGTTCTGGTATGACAACTATACAAAATCAATTCATTTCTTAATGATTTTGTTAATCTGGCAGACAAGATAGTGCATTTGAAGCAAAAGATATCCCTTATGTTTCTGTTGTCCCTGGTGTGCTTGGGTGGGCTCTGCTGAGGACTCATCACCAGCATTTGATACAAATGAGAGCCTGAAGGAAATGATTAAAAAATAAAAAAAGGAAATATGAGTCATGTACAAAGATTATGTTATGCCATGTAAATAAGTCAACATGGAATAAATCCATGAATCTCAATTGGAATGAACTTTTCAGTGAAATTTCTTGTTTATTCCATATTCGTTTTAACATTGGCTTTCATCCTTAAAATGTTTCCCTGCGATTAATCTGCGTAGGGCAGCAGCACCAGCATAACCGTACGGATTTATTCTGGAGAGCCATAAAGCTGCAGCAGCTTTACGAGGTACTGCTCTGCTGGTTGGTGTGCTTTCATCCACCTGGGCTAATTCTGTAATTACAGTTCCCTGGGTCAGAGAGAAGTCAGTGGAAAAAATCCCTTCTCTGTAGCTTATTTGTTCCCTTTCTGGATTCACTCAGTAGCTCTGTATCTGCATCAGTTCAAACCTTTTCCCCTCCTGCTGGGAGCCACTTAGCAGGTAAATGGCAGAGCCGCTGCCGTCACCAGTGCTGGCATCATTGTACTCTGAGTGGATGCCTGTCTGTTTTTCTGTCTCCTCACAGTAGCTGTTCTGTGAAATGGGAACCCTTCACTGGGAGGATCAGCTGTCTGTCTCAAACATTCATCAGTGAGGCAGTGTGTTTCTGCTGCGGGTTCTTCAGTGTTCACCACTGGGACGTTGCACTCCACTACAACAACTTACCTTTTCTCTTTCACCCCAGGCACTCGGGCCGTCTGTGCTGGCAGGAGTTGCTGTGATGGTTTTACTTATCCCATTCAACTCTGCAGTAGCGATCAAAACCAGAGCATTCCAGGTAAGGTACAGCAGAGAAAGAAAGCATCATCTGAGATTGTAGCTGTGCTATGAGAAGTGAAGGCATTGATGTCACGGTCGTTACCGAGGTGTCATTTGCACCAGTTTTCTTTCAAGTAAGATTGTACCAATATGTTCAATAATCACACCCTCTCAGTTAGTTTTTCTGTAGTGATTTCAGTGCTATTGTAGGTGTAGCATTGGCTCAGTGACTGGTGCTGCTGGAAGGCTGCTGGGATTAGCAAGAAGTTTTTGTCTTCGCGTCCCTTCAGCTAGCAGCTTGGTCTGTGAACGCCTAGGGAAAGGCAGGCACTGGCCTGGAGCTGGCAATGACTGCTTTTAGAGAGGGAGCTGAAACCTGGGTATTGTTTCTTATGTTAATGGCCAGTGTTGATTTTCATTGCTACTGAGCTGGGCTAAATTTGCATTATTGCCTTGAGGTAAAAATATCCTTTATTCCCTCCCTAGTTGTCTGTAGCCAAGAAAGGCTGAAAAAGCAATATCATAGTGCCCTCTGGCTTTGTGCTGCACAAATGGAGGAAGCTGAGGTGCTGTGCCACCTCGCAGGGATGGGCTGGCAGCTTTAAAAGAAATCAGTCCACAGATGTAAAAAGGGTGAGAGTAGGAAAACAAGTCCAGATGATGACACTTATGCAGGAGCTCAGTGACAAGTGCTGCAATGCCTTGAGGAGACATCCAGACTTTGTGTGAAGTCTTGCGTGCTGACGTTAGGAGTGGCATTCCTTCTCCCTGTGCCGTGCGAGGCGCTCAGAGCCGTACCTTGGTGTGTGTGAATGCAGTTTTTCATTTTGTTTATCCTGCTGAGAAGGGATTTGATTTTTCTGAAGTAGCTGAATGAAGCACTGTGTCCTAGCGTATGTAAGAAAAATAAACTAGGAGTAACCACAGAGTTCAGGATATCCCATGAGAAATGCAGCTATGCGTATCAGGAAAACGTCTGATGAAATCAAAGGAAGAGGTAGGGCAGTATTTTTTCTGAATCTTTCTCAAAAGTGGTTTTGAAAATGTAATTCCTAACAGTGAAGATGAGTAGGAAGCCTTTGTGCTCATCTTTTCAAACACTTTATTTGATTCCTAGTTTCTCTGGAGACATAAACTTGCAACCATGAGCTTACAGATAACGGCCTGACTTCTTTAATCTCCTTTCACATCCTCTTTAGAAACAGCCAAGGAGCATCATGGCTGTGAGACAATGTGTTCACACAGCTCCCATCCAGGCACTCCAGTGACATGCTGTCTCCTGTGCTTGCTCACAATCTAGGTGGAGCAAATGCGCTATAAAGACTCCCGTATTAAATTAATGAATGAGATTCTGGGTGGCATTAAGGTGCTGAAGCTGTATGCCTGGGAGCCGTCGTTCTCAGAAAAGGTGTTGGACATAAGAAAGAATGAGCTGCGAGTGCTGAAAAAATCTGCCTATCTCAATTCGTTGTCCAACTTTGCCTGGATCAGCTCACCGTTCCTGGTAGGTTGCACCTGCACGGCGTCCCGCGTTGCACAAGAGCATCCTTGAAGGAGAAATGGGAGAAATGGGAAGTTCACTGTTTGCCCGGTGAACCTAGGAACAAAATATAAATACCCTTTGGGGGGGAAAAAAAGAGATTTGCACACGCTCTGAAGCAAGGCTCTTTGTTCTGTAGAGCCCTCTTGCATCCAAGTATTTCTTGGTGAAGCCTGCTGCTGGAAACAGAGCAGCTGTCTCAGGAGAACTTCGACCACTCAAAGTATTTCCCATAACAAACTGAAAGTAGGATTTGAAGCCTCACAGATACTCCTGAATAGCAGTCCTCACCAAAGAAATGTGATTATTGATCAGTATAGGGCCTCATTTCATTTCTGCCTCCCCTCTTCTTACAGTACATTTTATGCTGCAGGCTGTTGGGTTTTTTTAACCGATTTAATAAAAAAAGAAGAAAAAAGAAGACATATTACCAGTTGTGAAATGACTTTTTTCCTCTGTTTTTCCTTCCTCTGCTTTCCACTTCGTTCCCCCACGATCCCTTTTGCATGGAGAGGTATGGTTTGCATGCCCAGAAGCATGCAGATGAGTGCTTTGTCAAAAATCAGCCTGCAGTTCACAATGGGAGAACATGATTGGGCAGTGCTGGAAATGCAGCCAAACCACAGCTTGATAAGCACTTCTCATTTGTATTTACCACGGTTCTGTAGCTCACCTTCTGAATCTCTTAGTTCAACTAAACGTGGCATTAGTAATCAGCAAGTGACTTGATTCTGCACGCCTGTTTTGTGCTGATAACTGGTATCAGCTTGTTCATTTGATAAGCATGTGGAAAAGGTCAAGAAGGAAGAATTTTCTTGATGTTGGTGTTGATACTTTTATTTCAAATACAAGCTTGACTGCTGCTTGCAGTGCCAAAGTGTCACATACCTCTGGCAGTAAATTCCCCTTTTGGCTTTCAGGTAGCATTGACAACATTTGCTGTCTATGTCTTAGTGGATGAGAAGAATACTCTGGATGCTGAAAAGGCTTTTGTCTCGCTCTCCTTGTTTAATATCTTGAAGTTTCCACTCACTATGTTTCCACAAGTCATCAGCAGCATTGCGCAGGTAAGGGTGGTGTGTCTGTAAGCTGTGTCAAACAGAAGAACCCCTGTGTCTTTTGTTCCTGGAACACAGAGATCCCACAGATCTGGTTTTCTTTCTAATATCCTTTCACTAGAACCACGTTGGAAATCCAGACTTCTGAGTAAGCCTGTGTGTGTGTGGCATTTCACATATGGAGATTTTGCTTCACTCAGGTGAATTTAGCTTAGTCTAATAAATTTCACAGCTGAAAACTTGAATTTCAGTGTAGGGCTGCTTGAAAGGAAAGAATGAGTCAGTGTTCAGGACGCCCATGGAGTGAAAGCTTAAACCTCTCCATGTGCTTTCCTTGCCAGCAGTCAGTCCCTGTTAAAGGAATGACAAAGTAATGCTGCTTGCTTTTCTTTCTTTTCTTAGACCAGTGTTTCCCTGAAGAGAATTCAGCAGTTCCTGAGTCACGATGAGCTCGATCCAAATTGTGTGGAAAGAAAAGTGATTGCACCAGGTAAAGAGATCAGTGTGGTTCTTCACAGTGCTAATGCAGAAAGCGCCTTGTGTTTGTTTGGGGCTGGTGGAGTTTCCAAAAAAGCAAAAAGAATATGGCAACTTTTTTTTAAAGTAGAAAGCAAAACTTCCTCTCTGAAGAGTCTGTGTTTGTCATTTAGACTCTACAGCCAGAAACTTCTGTGACTCCAGCAGTTCTGAGCTTGGCACTGACTGCTGGGTGTGAGTTTGCCTTGGCAATGCAATGGCTGCTAACAGTGCTGAACGATGCTCATAGCTTTCACACTGCACAAATGCTCAGGAACAATATCAGTAGTTCTGTTTTATTCTGTTGCAAACACAGTATCCCAAAAAGAATGAGCAAACCAGCTCGTCTTAAAAACCTGTGTTTTCTCATGTAATGTGTTTTGGTGATACTGCAGTTTGAAGCCCTTTTGGTGCGTGATGCTGCGTGCAGAGGAGGAGGGATGGCTGTGTAGCTGCTGTGTGCTTACTGTTATTCATCACCCCACCAGGAGATGAAGAAAGCCTGCAGATCTGTGACTTGTTAGTGTGGCAAGCAAAAACCTGCACAAAGCAAATTTAATCTGAATCACCAAAGTCAACACTGTGCTGTTGGTCTCCTGCTGACTTGAAATTGGTTTCTCAAGTACAGCTGTGCTAATGATGGCGCAGATTCTGAGAACTGCTCTGAGCAGCAGATGCTGGGACCAGCCTCACCTGAGCAGAGCGAAGCAGGATGACTTTTCTGCTCCATAGGACTGTAAGCTCAGTGTCTATGGCTTAAGCTACGGACAAGTTATTTTCACACTGATAAACACTCCTGTCTTGTGACCCAATGCAATCACGAGACTGTGCTTCCCATACCAGCAGAAAAGGGAACTGCAGCGTAGAGAAACACCCGTAAATAAAGATCCCTCTGTCTGCCAATCTCTCGGTCACACTGTTCTATGTAATAGTTTGCCTGCCTTCTTTGTTGTTGCATTTTTGTCATACAGGCTATGCCATCAGTGTAAAAAATGCGACGTTCAGCTGGGGAAAGGAGCTTAAGCCGTCCTTGAAAGAGTAAGATTCCTTTATGCAATTGCAATACATCTGCTTGCTTTGTATTTTTCTGGCTCCTGGGAAGTCTGTTTGAAAGACGTCTGGTAAAATCTGCAGGCTTACTTCTGGAAGAGGTTGTTCCCACATCCCGTGGTGCATCTCATCTGCCTTTCAAACGTCTGGCTAATCCTTATGCCTCATGGCATGTAGGCATCACAGAACAGTGCTGTGAAGCTTTCGTTCCACAGAAACTAGCCTGAAGTGGTTATCTGTTAAAGGACTGAAAGGCTAGCTCAGTTTCTTAAATGGGTAATTTGTTTTTCTTTAATTGAAGCAGCGGACAAATTAAATTGATCCGATGGCTTATGAAGGCAGTTCTGATGTCTGGGTTTAGGTTTAATTCTAGCTCATGGGCATGTGAGCAGTGGTGTCTTCTTTCAGGATTCTCGTGGCAGGCTCATCCCTGCAGCTGTCCATACACCATTCCCAGGCTGTGCAGGTGTACGTTTTGCTCTTTTGCCTATTTGAATGAGCACAAATAACATTTGACTGGACACGTGTACTTCCCTGTGTTTTGCTTTGTTGTCAGATCAGAATCGCAGAAACTTGATAAGTGTTCTTAGACTTCCCTGTCTGAGGAGTTCGCCGTGCTGTGCTGAGTTGGTTGCATGGGAAGCCTGCGGGAAAGGTGCTTAGAGTTCAAAGGATTTGCTTTGATTCAGGCAACCAAATCTGTGACCGTGTTGGCTTCAATGCAAACTGCAATCTATCTGGGCCTAAACATTGAGCAGCAACTCCATAAAGTAGCAGTAATGCAAAATTCAGCAAGAGGGAAGTACAGCGAAGAAAAGTTATAATGCTTTTGAATTTTCTTGCTTTGATACCTTCAGTAAAAACAAACTAAAAAGCTCTTGCAGCGTGCACAACGCCTGCTGCCTGTTGGAGGAGGACTGTCAAAAGTGTTAGAATTCTGCATCAGAATCCTTGCAAGCAGAAATATGGGCTGATTTCATTAGTGAAAGGCATCATGATGGTGAATAGATGACGTCCATCAGTCATTTCCAGAGCAGTCCACCTTCAGAACCAGAACCTAAGGCAGTACCTTTTAGACACAGTAGGGAAAATAGCAAAGGATTTTTACTGGGAAAGAATCATTTTTCTTGCATCATTGTGAACCCTACTTATTAGCATTGGAAATAATTTGGTAAAATAGTCAGAACGTTTTCAGGTGTGATAGCTTTGCCCGCTGCTTCAGTACAGTTGCTTTTGTTTTTTGAAACCAAACACAAAATCTGAAAGACAGCTTTCAAAATGCTTCTTAGCACTGTTTGGCTTGCTGATGGACTGACATGACACGGTGAAGGGTCTCAGGAGGCTTGCTATCAATCACGCTGACTTAGCAGCCCACAAAACAGATCTATGGTTTTCCATTTACTCCTGCAGTTCTGATTACAGTTGACTGTACCCAAGAAAAGGAGGAGAGAACCAGTGGCCAAGCTGTGCTTGCTGTATCCTGTCAGGTTGAGCTTGTGCTGAGTTGTCAGTGTGCGTTTCAGCGCCTTTGAAGACCCAAAATGTCTTCAGTAAACTAACATTTGTTTAATTTCCTCCACAGCATAAACCTGTTGGTCCCCAGTGGCGCGTTGGTTGCTGTTGTTGGCCATGTTGGCTGTGGGAAGTCATCTCTGGTGTCTGCTCTCCTGGGTGAGATGGAAAAGCTGGAAGGAGAAGTGGCTGTGAAGGTTGGTGTTGTTTGTAATGCCATTTAACAAAGGGATGGAAATGTGCTTTTACGCTTGCCACTGCTTGCGATGCACTTCAGGCAGGAGGTGGGAATCTGTTTGCTCCTTGCACAGCACGTCTGTGTCTTTATTTGTGTTTTGCTCACATGTGTTTACTCATGTTTTACATGTAATGCCTTTCCTGATTCAATCAACTGCAGACCAGCAATTAGCACACAAGTGTATATATAATGTGAATATCTGTTGAACACAAACTATATATGTATGCTGAAGATTTTAATTGGAATTTTGAGCATGAATTGATGCTTGTTGTATGTTCAGGGTTTCCTTTCTCCTTCCTTGTCCTAGGGTTCTGTTGCTTATGTGCCTCAACAAGCCTGGATCCAAAATGCCACACTGAAAGATAACATTTTGTTTGGCCAAGCTCCTAATGAGCAAAAATACCAAAATATCCTGGAGGCCTGCGCTTTAAAAACTGACCTGGAAGTGCTACCAGGAGGAGATCACACTGAGATAGGAGAGAAGGTAATATTTTTTTCAAGTCAGACCTGCTGATGCTTCCTTTTCCATCTAAGGAGAGAACACTGTAGTCAGACTTTGATTCAGTTCGATCCTTACGGCAGCACGCCTGTGACAGTCAGCACTGAAACATGCAGGCAGTTTGTGGAGAGACTCAAACTCACTCCTAAATTTCAGCATGCGTTTGCATATTTTGCACATCTGGCTCTGAGAGATCAGAGCATCCTACCTTTGTAGTCCGATTGTAAATGTGCATTTGGACAGAGTGCTTAGAGTCCTTTTCCTGTAGGGGAAAAATGGGAGGGAAAATACAGCGTGCTTCAAGTTGAAAAAATAACACGATCATCCCTTGACATCTCGTTTTAATGAGAGCTCCTCCGTTGGTGATTATCCAGAAAAGGTTTTTTCTCAAAGGCTGCTAAATTGGAGATGGCATTCATGCAGGTGGGTGGATGTATGGAGGTGAGAAATGTGGAAGATGTTCCAGGTGCTGCAGCCATCCTTGGAGCGTTTGCATTCTGTGTCCTTGTAGATGGTCTTCCTTTTTATTGTCTTACATTTTAACAGCTCTCTTCAGAAGCGTATGAAGCAGGAGGTGCATTCTGGCTCCAGATTGCTGGCGGACTGGAAGTTTGGCAGTGAACAAAGATTTAGTGGCGTTCCGTCCCTGTCTCTGACTCTGAGCGGGTTATTCTCTTCAGCGTCTCGTGTTTCATTTGGCATCCATGTGTCTGATGGTGTGAGAGCCATAAAAACTCATAGCTGTTGTTTGGACCGAGTTGTGTGATACGTTTTCTCTCTCCTTCCCTGCAGGGCATCAACCTGTCAGGTGGCCAGAGGCAGCGAGTGAGCCTCGCTCGCGCCGTGTTCAGCGGCTCTGACATTTACCTGCTCGATGATCCCCTTTCTGCTGTGGACTCTCATGTTGCAAAGCACATCTTTGACCACGTTATTGGTCCAGATGGGGTGCTTAAAGGAAAAGTAAGCTGACATTTAGATCCTGTTACGAATGCACGCAAATGTGGAAGCGCTAATGGGTAACTGGAGAGTTGTTTCACCAGGGCTGCAGTGCTGACTCATGCCTGCGTTTCTGGGATGGGTTGGCAGCGTGGGCACCTTTTCCCCACGGCACAGATTCTGCAGTGAGCTGCCATGTAAGCATGCCCAGAAAGGATGTGATCTGGTCAGAACTGGCAGAGGCAAAAGCCTGCTGTGTCTTTTGTAAAAAGCTCTGCTCTGTGTGATGGCACACACAGATGTTTGTAGGCACTTGTAGGCTCTCAGCTTAGCATTGCGAGTCGTTATGTGGAGGCAGCGCAGTGCAGAACTTGCAACAGCTAATTTTACAGAGGTCTTTGGTAGTATGCAGCAAAATTGCAACCCCTTTGTTTCCCCTTCTACTCCTGTTATCGTCTCAGAATGTCTCAGCATTTAAAAGGGAGAGAGTGCAGAGCAGCTGAGCACGTGGGACAGAGGAGAGTGATGACTGTGTTGTTTTACTTCCCTTTGTGTTGTATCAGTGTGCAGTAGGAAGCAGAGTAAATTCAATGACTGTCAATGCAATGACTACCAAGTGTAGTTTCTTTCATTTGGCGTTTCACCTTGAGATGATAATTCACCCCCGTCTCAACAATGTGGTGTTACTTGGTTTGTTGAGTAGCACTATTGAGATACAGCATTCGGTCTCAACAGTGACAACTGAGACTTATGGGTGTTCTTCTCAATTTTCCCCATCCAGACTCGAATTCTGGTGACCCATGGCATTGGTTTCCTGCCTCAAGTAGACCATATAGTTGTCCTAACAGATGGCAAAATCTCCGAAATGGGATCTTACCAGGAACTTCTGAAACAGAACAAGGCCTTTGCAGAATTCCTTCGAAATTATGCACTTGATGAAAACATCGAAGAGGATGAACTGACAAGTACAGTACTGCTTTTTCTCTGGCAACCAGATTACAGATACTTTCTCTGCAGAAATCAGAATGCTGAGAATGCACTTTGTATCTCTGTGCAAAGTGTCCATTGCTTCTAAATGACATCTTCGCATTTGTTCCTACCTTCTTTGCTGACACAGAAAATGTTTATTGCTAGTTCTATATTATTGATAAGTGTCTTACCAAAGATGTTTAGTTCAAAATTGATAGCAGCTCTCACCAGATGGGCAGAAAGAAAAGAATGTGATGTCTTCATGCAATAGCAGTGGTTTCTGACATGAGACTCCATCTTAGGCTCCATCCCAGAATCATGCCTCGAGAGTGCAGTGTATGTGAATGTGGCTAGAACTAACTAATGCTACCATGTAGTGTTTCTGATGCACTCAGGCAATGAGCTGTGAATGCATTTGGTTGCCAATCTGCTTCACGAGCTATCTAGTTTAATTAAGAAAAGTGATGCAGAGAACCAAAGCCATTGGGGGTGATGCTGGGTTACACACCATGATGTTCCTGTGGTGGTATTGGTTTTCATTACTCTTGCTTTGTCTGGACTTCTGTTTCTGTGCTTTCAGCTTTGCTCAGCAGAAAATGTGAGGTGTAATCTTGTCTTGCAGTGCTGGAAGAGGAGGAGGTCCTGCTTGCTGAAGACACCCTCAGCATCCACACTGATCTGGCAGATAACGAACCTGTGACAAATGAGGTCCGCAAACAATTTCTTAGGTAAACATCAGCACTTCTTGAGTTTAAATCTGCTTCTAGAGCAAAACACATCTGAAAGATGTTATTCAAACACTGTCTCACCATTGGGGATTTAGTTTTCTCTTAAAAATAAGTTTTTGAGAGTAAATGTGAAAGAACACGCGAAGAAGATGAAAAACCTGCTCCAGCAATCTTCTTAATCCAAATTGAACCAAATTCTTAAGGCAGCGTTTTCATAACGGTTCCCTGGGAAACCATCCAGCTGCTATAGATCTGGCAGCAGAGAAGCTCTGGGGTTAGCTTTGAAAAGCCTGGCTTGTGCTGAGGGCTGTAGTGACTGTATCAGCACGTCCAGAGCCTGCCATGGCCTTTGGTAGCAGTGGTGTTTCTGTCATTACTGGACATCACTGGACATCACTGGACATCCTGGGGGTCCTACAGGCATTGCCCACATCTGTGAGTGGGAACTGAGCAGAAGAGCTGGGCACGAGTCTGAGCTGCTGCCTCCAGTTCTTGCCCCAGTGCGGCCACATCGTGCCCTTTTTCTCCTAATGCTCCGTTGTTTTGACTAGGCAACTTAGTGTAATTTCTTCTGAGGGAGGAGAATGTCCCAACAAAATGTCAACGAAACGAAGAGTCGGTGAAAAGAAGCCAGCTGAGCCGCCTCTGCCAAAAAGAAATCCTAATGAGAAACTGATCCAGGCAGAAACCACAGAAGTGGGAACGGTACCGTGTGATTTCCCCCTTCCTTTCTCTTTTTTCTTTTTCTTTTTGGGAAAAAAAATATGTATGCATTTTATTTATTTATTTATTTGTACATCTGATCTGTTTTTGTTAAACGTGTTGTGTGAATTACGATAGCAGGTCTTAGACATTAATCTGGTGATCACTGATCCTTCAAATTGAGCTCTTGGCAGAGATTTACACACCTGGCAAGGGCTGTGCAATTAGGAAAGAAAAAAAATGCCTCCCAGCTCCTGCCTCCGTCACCTGATAGCCCACAGCAGCTCTGTCAGCCCGGCGTCGCCTTGCAGAGCTCCCAGCCCTGTTGGTCGTTAGCTGTTTGGCTGGGCTGTGCGTCCAGCTGCAGCTCGGCGTGCTCCTGTGAGCCAGCTGTGTGCTGTGTGCCAGCAGCCTGCTCTGCCTGAGCCGTTCCTGTCGCGCCATCTGAGGAGCGCTTTGTGCTCCTGCGTGCAGAAGGGGCCGTGTTCTCTCTGAGAGACTGAGTTGAGTCCTGAGCCTCTGCCTCTTTGCCTTTTGCTTTTTTGCACTACCTTAGAGAGAGCATCTTTTCTTTTTGACGCAGGCATCATCTGCTTATGCTCCTACTGGGGTGAATTAGCGTTAGTTACCTCATTTAAATTGCTGTGAAGACACCTGAATGAAGGCATATTCAGAATGCAAAGGGCCTGTTTGGGCTTTTTAAAGTAGTCTGAAACGGCGTATACCTGCCAAGTTGCTGCAGTTGCCTGGGAGCCTTGGCTCCGTTCTTGTTATCCATCCTTTGTGGCTGATTAATCTGCCTCTTCCCCCTGCCCCAGCACAGTCTTCAAAACTAAAACCTCACAAAACCAATGCATCACAGTTCATCAGCATGGAGGAAAATATTGCAGAGACATTTCTGACTTGTTTACAAAGTCGTTGCCCTGAGTGGGGCTCAGACAGATGAACTGTTTTCTGTGCTGTGTTAGATTTTGGGCACTTTTGAACTTTTTCAGTCCCTCTGCTGAAGCTTTTTATTTTTTTTCTGTCTGAACTCCTGATGCTGTGAGTTGTACCAACCAGCTTTGGTGTGTGATTTTGCAGGTAAAGCTAACAGTGTTGTGGCAATACATGAAGGCCGTCAACCCTGTCATCTCTTTAATTATATGTTTCCTATATTGTTGCCAAAATGCTGCTGCTATTGGAGCCAATGTGTGGCTCAGTGACTGGACAAACGAGCCAGTGATAAATGGGACTCAGCACAACACATCCATGCGAATCGGAGTCTATGCTGCCTTGGGCCTCTTGCAAGGTGAGACCAGATAAAATCGTGATGTCTTCACATTTAGCAAAGAGGATTTATGTGGGAAAGCTACGGTGCTCATTGCTGGTGGCCCAAAATTGCCAGCAAAAGCAAAGAGAGTAATGTAACTTAGAGCCAGAAAGTCTGAGCTCAGCCCCCACTTTTATGCTGTGAAGCTTTGAAAAGGGTTTTAGCGGGTGACGTATAAACATGGGAGAGTTCAGTTTGTGTGAGAATGTGAGAACTTTGGAGGAGAAGAGCTAGAAAGGTTGGGGGGAAGTTGTAGAGTTGGTGCTTTGTGGGGGCTTGCAGGAAGAAGGTGGCTGTGCGTCTGTGTTGTGAGGAGAGCGTGGGGAGCCCCCAGGACACGCTGTGTGCGTAGGCAGCAGTGAGCGCAGTGCCGCCGTGCTGCTGGGAGGGGGGACGGCAGTGCAGCCAAACAGAAGGCAAATGGGGAGCAGCACGCTCGTTGGCTAACGCGTCTCCTCTTCGCTTGGAAGGCTTCCTTGTGTTCGTCTCCTCTTTCACCCTGGCAATGGGAGGCATTAATGCAGCACGGAAGCTTCACATGGCGCTGCTGGAGAACAAATTCCACACGCCGCAGTCCTTCTATGACACCACTCCGACAGGGCGGGTCATCAACCGCTTTTCCAAGGACATCTTTGTGATCGACGAAGTCATCCCCCCCACCATCCTGATGTTCCTGGGAACGTTCTTCAGCTCCTTGTCAACAATGATCGTCATCATCGCAAGCACTCCGCTCTTCACTGTGGTTATAATTCCACTTGCAGTTCTGTACTTCTTTGTTCAGGTAGCTGGAACAATCTCTGACTACTGATGTAGTGACTGTTACACCATTGCTTGTGCTTCGTGCTAAGAAAAACAGCCGATTTGGGGAACAAATGAATTATCTGAAGTAACTCTCTTTCTTCTGTGTGCTTAAAGTATTCTCCCACAAGAGGCAGCACCGTGCGAGATGTGGTCATGAAATAAGTTGGCATCGTCTTTTTTGCTTTTCAGTGATAACAGGCCTGCTGCTAGAGATAGAGCTGCAGTGCTTTTAAGGTGCAGAGGAGTTAAAATATTGAAAATAGCACCAATTTTATTGATTTCTGAGCAAAAAAATGATGCTTATTTTATGGTATATAAGTAGAGACAGTGGAACTTCAAATTCGTGTTCTTTTTCTCAGAAAATGGCACTCCTACAAATGCATTCATTGTGTTGGACTGTGCTAACTGCATTAGAAGCGACATAGATAATCTCAACTTCAAAAATACGGAAATTGCAGTTACCCCAAATTCTGGTTTGGAATGAGACAAGGATATCTTTGCTTGAAATGCTTCCTAATCGCAGGGAATGTGTTGAAGGCTTGAAGTGCATCATTAAGAACCTCATTTATATCCATAACCTGCTAATTATCTCACTGTTAATTAAAAGAGAGAGTATTTCACGTGCCCTTCGATTTTCTCCCCCAAAATGGCAGCGATTCTACGTGGCCACATCCCGGCAGCTGAAGCGCCTGGAATCTGTGAGCAGGTCTCCCATCTACTCACACTTCTCAGAAACAGTGTCAGGGACCAGCGTCATCAGAGCCTATCGGAGAGAGAAGTCCTTCATAGACATCAGCGATCTGAAGGTGGATGAAAATCAGAAAAGTTACTACCCTAGCATCATGTCAAACAGGTAGAAAGGAGTACAGCTTCTGCTCTCCGCTTCTTTTCTTGTGTTTGCATGACAGCTCTGAGCAGCCCCTTACGACTCTTCCCATCTCTGCCCTTTCCAGGTGGCTGGGCATCCGGGTGGAGTTTGTGGGGAACTGCATCGTCCTTTTTGCTGCTCTCTTTGCTGTGATTGGGAAAAGCAGCTTGAATGCTGGCTTGGTTGGACTTTCAGTGTCCTATGCATTACAGGTACGTGTTGTAGTTCTTTGTTGATATGTTAACAGTCTCTAAGCAGTAGACTTTTCCACAGAATGCAAACAGGCCATCAGCAAGCTTACAGGCAGCAGTTCAGGAGCTCCTGCCAGCAGCAGCTCGTTGGAGCAGCGCGGGCTCAGCGTCCCACACGATGCCTCTTCTGCCCAGGTGCCCACTGGGAGAGCAGCAGGATTCATAAAGAGCAAGGCAAACTGTGCTTGCTTAAGCTGAGGACAGTTGAGCAGATGTGAAGCTCTCATTATTGCCAGAAGGCTTTTAGGTGGCAGGAGTGTGTGGGAATGCATCCGTATTTCTGCAGTGAGACACAGGACTCTGGGGAGCAGCTTGAAACCAAAGTCTGGTTGTCCTAACACTGTGAGAAAGGCAGGACTTCACATGAGCACCTCGTTATCTGTAGGCTGCTTGTCCCAGTGTCTGTGTTCATGTAAACACAAGGGTAATTGCTCACTGTGTCATATCCGTGTGAATCCACTTAGCAGCAGTATCTGCTGCTGTCATTAATCTGTTGTTCCTCTGTGGGTGATATTTTGTTCCTGTTTTCTCCAGGTGACCTTGGCTCTGAACTGGATGATCCGAACAACTTCTGATCTTGAAACTAACATTGTGGCTATTGAAAGAATAAAAGAGTATTCAGAAACTGAAACAGAGGTCAGCTACTGGAAGTCAAGCATATTCACTAACCTGTGTGGTGGAATTTTAGCCTGCATATTGACCTGGTCTTTCTGTAGAGTCTGGAGAGACGGTTCCTGCCCTGAGAGAGTTACCATTTAGCCTGAACAAATGTCACGCTCTGAACTGTAATGTTACCACAGCTCCAAATCAGTACTGCTGTTACGCAGTCTGTGCTTAGCATCTCATTTTCTGCTGGTGTGAGTGGTTATAGCACAGCAGAGATGAATTCACCATCAGATATATTGCTCCCACTGGGTCTGAAATGTTCAATGCTGTGTCCTACCTGCATGGATGGTGTCATCCTGCTGCTGAGCATAGCTGCACTGCAGTTTTTGGGATATGCACACATTTTCTATAGTATTTATGTTTAATTGGCTTAATCAGATCTCCTCTCCCACAAGACAACATCATCTCAAGTAACACTGCATTGCTGAAACCAGAAAAATCATCCAACCACTTTCCTTTGTTGCCAAATACTCCTGAAGGTGGCAGATGGAGTTGTGCTGAGAAATCTGCTGCTCCGTGGACCTGCTGGGTTTTGGTAGCCCTGTGCATGTGGGAGACTAAGAGCTGAGAAATGGAGGATCTGAGGAAAGCTGGGTGTGCATTTCTAGAGATAAAATATTTGATCTTGAATTAGAAAAGAAGCTAAGGCAAGATTCACAATATGTGTGAGCTGGAACTTGAGTTGGCATGAGACAGGCAGTGATCTACAGAAGTTAATGGAAAAAATATAAATTAAGATCAGTTGAGGATTTGACTCTATATGCTGAGATTTTTTTTCCTACAAACTTCTCAACCATGACCAAACAGCATAGGAACCTGTTTTTCCTCTATTGCCACGATTTTGTTAATGGAAATCTGACTTACCAGGAATTTTTTTGTAGCCCACCAATGTTGATGTTTGCATCAGAGTCTGAATTTAATCTTTTTTAAACCCATGAGGCGTTTCTGTTTCCCTCAGGCTCCCTGGATAATCGAGGATAAGAGACCCCCAGCAGACTGGCCGTCCAGGGGGGAGCTGGAGTTCATCAATTACTCGGTGCGGTACAGGAAGGGCCTCGATCTGGTGCTGAAGGATCTGAACCTCCGAGTGCACGGTGGAGAGAAGGTGGGTACCCAGCCCTGGGGCTCTGCTGTGGCTTTGGGCCACAACCATGGCAGCATCCTCCAGGCAGGAAGACACAACCTCTTTCTGCACTTTCCAAGTTAGCATCAAACTGCCGTGTGGGAGGCACCAGGGTTTGCAAGTGACAGAAGGAATTCCAACTTTTTCCACGATCTGGCTTTGCCTGTTGAAATCTTTAGGATGGGTGAAAATGATATTCTTTGCTTTCTTAATTGGAAAATTGTTCTGGGAGATTCTCTTCTTCGCGCTTGAATTGAAAGTAGTGGACTGTACACGCTGTTGGCAGAAGAATTAGTGTGAGAAAGTCCTGCAGCTAACATGCTGTTATTAGAAGAATCCCAGAATGGTTGAGCTTGGACAGATGGATGTCCTCTGCTCTAACAGGCACCTTTTGTTACTGTATTGTTATCCTGGGCAGATATTATGACAGTTGCTTTCTGGAGGTCAGATGTGTGCTTATCATAAGGTCTTAATTGCCCTCTGGAGAGTCTGATTTCTTGTCCTTGGGTGGTAACTCTGACAAGGGTACTTCCTAACATGGGTGCTTCAGCTGACCCCCTGCTCTACGTGGCACTAAGACGTTGTAAAGAAGTATATGTAATGCCATTCCAGTTATGGCAGTGGTGATGCACACTTTGTAACGTGTGATTTCTGGTTGCATTCTTCTTTGTATTCAGAGAAATCCTGATGCATTGATTGCTTTTGTTAGCAGTGTTTTTTGTTTTTAACCATGTGCTTTGTTGCTAATCCTCCAATTTGTTGTAGATTGGGATTGTTGGCCGAACTGGAGCAGGGAAGTCTTCCATGACCCTCTGTCTCTTTAGGATCCTGGAAGCTGTAAAAGGGGAAATTATAATTGATGGTGTGAGGATTTCAGAGATCGGCCTCCATGACCTTCGATCAAGGCTGACAATTATTCCTCAGGTATTGTTTCTGTGTATCATGGTTTAGCAAACCACAGAGAATAGTTCAGATTGGTCCGGTCCTGCCACCTCGCAAACTGATGGGTGATAAAACAGAGTTTGTGATGAAGTATCTTTAGAGTTGTTTCACTAAAGTGGATGCTTCACTGTGTGTAATGCAATGTATTTTCAAGGTGGTTGGGATCAGGAGATGGCTTAACTTCAGTGTGATGGACACTTGAAAACAGCTTTATGTACTAATGTCTGTGCTTGAAACAGCTAATGGACTTGTCTAATGAAAGGTGGTTGTCTGTCCAGGATCCTGTTCTCTTTTCTGGAACACTGAGGATGAACCTGGATCCATTTAATAAATATTCAGATGAAGAAGTCTGGAAAGCTCTTGAACTGTCTCACTTGAAGAGGTTTGTCAGCAGTCAGCCAGCCATGTTGGAATTTGAGTGCTCAGAAGGTGGAGAAAACCTTAGGTAAGGAAAGTTTGCATTAGAAACATACTGTGAGTTTTCACTCAGCCCTAACAGCAATAACAGCTTAACACTGTTTGTTGTTAGTTTGTTGTGTGCAGTGGTATGTAGCCCCCTATTTCTGATGTAAGCAAGGCTCAAACATTGAGTTGCTGTTCTGTCACTTCTGGAAAGATCCAGTTCTCTTTTGCTGCTGGGAAGGATTTCTGCCAAACCAAACTCCTGTCTTATCGGTATAGGAAGAAGGTTTGGGATGACAGTGACACTTAAACATTTGGTGGAATTGATAGGAAGGGAAATGCTGTGGTGATGTGTAACTGTTGTGCTGGGTGAGAATCCTCTGCCTGAAGTGATGTCAGCAATGGTTGCTTGTTGCTAGTTAGGAAGAGCTTGAAGAAGGACGTGAATGAGATGGCAAAGCATCATGCTTTTGCTCTATTGCTTCTGAGAGCACGGTGTAAGCGGATGATTGTTTGATGATGTTCATCCTCTTGTCCCACAGAGACGCCCAAAGGCCGTGTCTGGGGCAGTGTGGGCCACCCACTTATTTTATTTGGTGGTAGAAAGGATGTGCGGCCTCAGAACTTTTGGATTTTATTTTTGGAAGTCTGTGTATGCTCAGTGTTGATCCAGCTGTGTGTGCTCCTGAGGACTGGGGCAGAAGCACTGTGATTATTGGTTTTTGACGTAGTGGCAGAAAGGGGGGACGTTTAGTGGCTCTGCCGAGGCGCTAAGTGAAGGCACACTGCAAGTTGCTGAGTAGTGCTGCAGCGAGCATTTCTTTGCTCCTGGGCTGACACGCTGCTTGCTAAATACCTGTTCTGTTTTTTGGTTGGGTTACTTTATCCATTGAGAACAAATGATTCTGAGCCATGGGAGCTGCAGGGCAGCACAGCCTCTGAGGAAGCCTTGTCTCTGCCTGCAGTGTTGGCCAGAGGCAGCTCGTCTGTCTGGCAAGGGCGCTGCTCCGCAAGACGAGAATCTTAATCCTGGATGAAGCAACAGCAGCTATCGACCTGGAGACGGACGACCTGATCCAGATGACAATCAGGACTCAGTTTGAAGACTGCACGGTGCTGACAATAGCGCACAGGCTGAACACCATTATGGATTACACAAGGTAGGACTCGTGGTGGTGCAGCCTGCATGCTGGGTATGGGAAGCAGCACTTGGAGACAAACCAGCCCTCCAGAGAGTCACAGTGATGCTCTGGTCCAGCAGTCCATGAGCAGTGATGTCTAAGTGATGTCTAATTTCTCTGATCTATCTTCTGCCCCTTTTGTTCTGCACAGGATTCTTGTGCTGGACAACGGAGCCATCGCAGAATTTGATACACCTGCAAACCTTATAGCATCAAAGGGGATTTTCTACGGTATGGCTAAAGATGCTGGGCTGGCATGAGAAGAAGACCCCGTCCTGAGGGCACTTTGGTTTTGGTTTGTTGTTGTTTTTAATGTTACTGACTTGCCACAAAAGTGACTTCTGAATGTACTGTAACTCACATCAGTTCTTGTAGGTGATTAAACTTGTGATAAGTGAACTGAGCATTTTACAATGGTAAGGACCAGAAAGTTAATTTTATATTTTTTAAATATTTTCTATAAAGTATTTTGTTAAATGTTTTTTTTTTCTCCAAAGAATGCCAAGAAAATGTATGTGTCACAAGGCAACATGTACTGCACTTCGTTTATGATTAGTAAAATTATATTCATGGTACAAAATACAGCTGCTTTGTGTCTTCTGGATAGAGACCCATTGGTTCTGAGGTGGAAGGAAGGGCCTGCTTAGGCAGCAGCTCAGCTTGGAAACATGGTGATAGAATGCTGAGTTTCAGAGTGGTCGGATGTGTACCTGGCAGTATTTCCCCAGGATGAGTTGGTGTCCCCTGCATAGGGAAACTTCAGAATTATAAAGTTCCTCTTCTGCTGCAGAGCTAGGAATAATTTGTACGTAAACCTAAACACATGGCTTAATGTGAGCAATGAATTGCAATTCCTGCTTGCGTAGCAGATGCCCACGTAAGCCTGCAGGGACACGATGGCACACAGTTACTTTGTTCTATGTCCCTCCTGTATGAAGTTGTCCTGAGTAAGCTGCTGTTCCAGCTGCAAGCACGCGCTGCGGGGATCATGGTCACAGAATCACAGATTGGGGATGAGGATGAGAGCGTTACTTCTCTCCCTGAATGCTTATCTCCTGAAATACAGATGACGTTATTGCCTTATTGCTGATGCTGATAGTTGGGCCCTCTCAGATGAAGGGCAGCGCTGCATTATAAGCAGCATTTGCTGCTGGGATCTCACAGCATGGCCTCTATGCTATGGCAAAATGCCATGTGAGAAAAGGGTGCAATGTTTCTCTGTAAGAGAAGTTCTGAGGAACTTTGAGAAGACAAAAATAACCGTTTATTAATTGTTACAAATGATACTTCTGAAATCGAAACAGGAATCTGCAGCCAAGCATTCGTTTGAAATTAACATTTCACACAGCAATGCAGAGAGTAACAACTTATTTATCATACACACAATGTCACGGTTGTAAATGGTCAGATGAAGTCGAGAGTTACAATATCTTCTATGCATGAACTGCACGCTGTATAAAAATATTCTCTGAATGCATAGTTATCTCCACGCGGCCCCAGCCCTGCAGCTGGGCTTCACTCCAGGAGCTCCGGCTGCTCACCTGCACAGTCTGTGCCCCGATCTGCTGAGCTGCCACGTGGAGAGCCCGTACCAAACCACATCTGTTGTGCAGGGCTGGAAGGGCTCCAGCACGGCTGGGAGCTGTGCCTCCTCCTGTCCCCATCTCGCAGAGGGAGGCGAACAACAGACTGCAGCCAGAGGAAGCATCTCAGGTGGGAAGAGTGGTGAGGAAGTCCGGGATGCACTTTGCACCTCGGCTCCTCCCGCTGGTTTGGGCGATTCCGTGCCAGCGCACGGCTGCTGTCAGCCCCAGGGCTGTGTGCAGTCACAGCTATGGCGGGCTGCCACCTCCGGATGCAGGAAGGTGAGGTGCTGTGGGTGCTGCAGTTCCCGAGGAGAACGGGACAGGGAACAAAGCAGCAGTGGGAAGCGCAGTCCGGCTGCGTACGTTGTTTGCCTGCTACATTGCTGCTTCACTTCCTTCATCCAATTCACAGTATGTGTTTTTACAGTGATGCTACCAGAACAGAACTCTACGCCAGAAGCAGATAACCAAGTAAATATTAACATCCGAAAAAGAGAGATAAAATCCAGCTCGCTGTCGTCTTAAATACTTCTCATTTTATTTATTCCAGAACATCATACCAAAGCAGTCTGATTCTGAACTTCATGGAACAGGAACATGTTTTTTTGGTTTTGTTTTTTCTTCCAGTAAGCAACAAAGGCAAGAACAACTTGCTGGGGAAGAAAGCCACATTGCATAGGAACATCATGATCTCAGCGCGAGCTCAGCGCTGGGCCTTTCACTGATCTCTTCTGACATGGCCAAGCTTAAAGTTTCCAGGCCTTTCTCAGGAATGCAGGCAAAAAAGGACAATAAAATTACAATTGTTGTGCTTTTAAAGGGGAAAGAAAAGCAGCATTGGACAAACGCGCTTCCAGCACGTAACAAAAACAGTATTTTGAATTGCACGTGTCAATGCCGTCCCCTGACAAGACAGTGAGAAAATGGGTCTGTGGTTTTGGAGAAGAGTGTTTTTTTTATCATTTGGATGATTATTACCACTGTGTTTTTGACCTGAGAAATAGGGAAAGGTGCAAAGAGGTATTAAGAAATCACAGGCAGTACATTACTTAACAGTATTGAAACAAGACATTTTTGTGCTTCTTCCACGGATTTAGAACCCTTCTGGTTTGAGCTGACTACAGACAAACGCTGTGGAAAGTGAGCAGCAATGGTAACAGACTCAGTACAGACAGTAAATGGGTTTTATGGAAGGTTTTTTAACACAAGAAGCTCTGCTGTGTTCCAGCACACCGACTGGCAGTGCAGGTTAAGGGAAGCCCTTCCCTGAGAGCTGCCCCACTGCAGGATGATGGTCTGTACGGGGCACTAATGGGGACTTCTCAGCAATACTTCCCGTGCACGAGCTGCTCTCACATCAGACTGAGTATTTCACATTAACTAGAGGCTACCATCTTTAGTGCAGAACAGCTTCAGTTTATTTCAAAGTTAACAAAATAGATTTTTTTTCTTCGCATCATTAGCCCTTATAGATACCGTATTTCAAAAGTAATTTTAAAATGAGAGATAGAAATAGTTTGTTTTATTCTTTAAATGATTAATAGGTCAGTTCTGATGCCTTCTTGTTATAACCACTCTGTTCGGAAAGTGCTGGGGCTCTGAAAGGGAAGTTTTTGTCGCTTACTGTCAGAACAAGTTCCAGTTCTTGGAAATCCTGTAGCCTTGCCACATCTTTGTCCTTTGAATAAATACAGTAAGTTTTATTAGCTGATGAACCACATGTTCCATTTTGCAGTGGTACACTAAAATAATAGGCTTATAGTACAACAAAGCATGTATTTATCCATATAAGTGACAGTTCTTTAAACTGGAAAGCAGAGCTCCTGCTGCATCTTAGCTTTTCCTGGCATCTTACGCAGCTACTTTTGAGAAGGACCGCAATGCTGGTGCTGAGCACAAGCGATGAGTGGAATTACACCTGTACATGTCTGCTCTGTGCTTTCTTCCTTTAGTACACTGTTCTGAGCTGCACCCCAGCCACCACACTTCCCCCTTCTGGTCATTCTTCATGAATCACTGCACTGCTGGGAGCTGGCTGGGGCTGTGCTCAGGAGCTGGCTGGGAGCTGCGTGGGGCTGAGGGACGGCAGTGTCCCACAGCTCAGGCTGCACATGCTGCTCCAGCAGCAGCGTCCAGGCAGCTGCCAGTCCAGGCAGCGTCCTGCGGTCCCACCAGGGCGGTCTGGAGTACGGACTGGACAGACTCCCTTCAGCAGCAGCCTAAGTCAGCAAGTGGCAGGACTGCTTTTGTCTTTTTTTGGCTTTTTTTTTTGTCTAACAAGGACTAAATCACTTTATACTCAGAGAAGATGCAGCATGCTGACCTCTGCAGTGCAGTGCCCATCAGTGCCCTGCCGCTATTGCCCACAGTGCTCTACCAGCACATGAGAGCCAAAGAGGCCAAGGGTTCTCAGCAGAGCTGTGCAGTGGGTCCCTTCTGCGTGGCCTGTGTCACCAAAGCTAAAAGACAGCCCTGTGCACAGGGCCACACTCAGACCCTCTCTCAACACTGCAAGTCCATGCAGAACTGCACCAACCCAGCACAGTGCTGCAGGGCACTGCTGGTGCAACAAGAGCTGAGCGATCAACAGCAGCATCAGCCCCTGCTCAGTGCCTTCTGCAAGCACCGCAGTGACACTGTGGGACTGCGGTCAGAACGTCACACGTCTGACACAACCTGCAACACCACCATGGTGCTGGGTGAGGGCACGGCTCAGGGACAGCTCAGCATCACAGTGCCAACCAACAGCGGAGCTCATCCTCCTCGCCTTTCCCTCTATGACAGCAGGCATTGCCCAAAGCAAACACTGTCATCTTTCTGGGACGCAGACGCAGTGCAGGTGATAAATGAATGAGTACTTTTTAATGATAACCCAAATAGTTTTTAAAATATATGCTACTGCATTCAGAATGAAGAGTTCTTACCTTTCTCAGCATTGTGTTTGGTAATTTTCTGATCTTCTGTACATGTTCAGGGTTAACACCCAGCTCACGGCAACTCACTCGGAGCAGTTCCTTATAGGTCAGCTCTTGTCTGTCCAGCTCAATTTCAATGAAGTCATTTTCTTTAAGACTAGGGTTTTGTATTCTAACTTTAAGCACCAGTTCTATTCAAAATAAAAGGGTACATTCACAGGTAGATGTGTAAAACAATTAGAAAACACCATACTATGTATTTCTACATTCTATCAGCCAGTCTTATCACCTGTAACAACACGAGAAGCCCCCACACCAGCAGCTGGGCAGCTGGCTGGTATTTGCCCACAGAAGGGCCACCCACCTCAGCTCCCAGCTGCTCCTGCAGACGGAGCCAGCCGAGCTTCTCTCTTGGGCTCTTCAGTTGAAGGAGATGCCACTTAGAGAACAGAGGTACCCCACTTTCCCTGTGCTTTTACAGTGTTTGAGACAAACTGCGAATGTTTGCACCGATATTTTAATAGCGGTTCCAGCAAGAACAGCACTGCCTTTTATACTGCCTCCAAACAATTCCCCGGAGCCTAACGCGCAAGAACCCGGACAGCTGCAGGAGCACTGAATAAACGTCACAGCAACTCCTCCACTTGCACCATCCAAGGTGACAAAACCCGAGGAGAGGTGAGGAGAAACGCTTTTGCCGTTACCTTGCATATTAAGTGGAAAAGCTCCTGTGAAGAACACGGGCTGGAAGGTCGGCACGGGCCCCGTGCAGGAGCCGCTGCCCAGCGGAGCTCCAGGCTGCTGAGGTCCGGCGGGGGAAGGAGGAGCTGCGCCCCACGGCGCCTGGAGCAGCGCGCTCTGAGCTGCGGCCCCGGAGCACCGCAACCCGGCGCACACAGCGGGAGCCGCGTCCTCACAGCGCACCGACGGCCGCACGCACCGCTGTGCAGAGGGCGGCAGGGAGGAGGCAGAGCTCTGCCGTTCCCCGTGGGACGCGCTGCCGTTGGCAGGGGGCTCCGGGAGGCTGCTGCTCATGGAGTTGTAAATGTACGGGAAAGGTGGGTTAGCCAGGTAGTTAGGGATGATGGGCAGCTCCGAATTGGTTGCTACGTCTGGGAGTTCGTCCTCTTCCACTGTAAAACAAACAACAAGAAGTGCTGCTATTGCACTGTGGGATTTTATGTGCATTTTTTGTATGCGTGGTGCTTGTGGGGTAAAAGGAGGGGTAAAAGCACCACAGGACGGGAGGTGAATTAAGGAGCTCTGCACCGCCTCTCTACAGCAAAGGAATTGTTCTCAGGTGTTGAAATACAGCGAATGCAAAAGCAGAATCTGATCCAAACAGTGCTGGGAGCACCGTTCCCTTCTGAATACTGCCATCCTTCTTTCTTTTTCACTTGATTTTTATATTCCTTTTCTAATCCGTAATTGGCACATCGTGGCACGGTCTCTGGTGGCACAATGCCATCATCTTCATAATGCAAAAGGCAATGAAACACAAAGGGTGCTTGATGTTGAGGCAGGTGTTAAAGGGAAAAGCAGGCACAATGCTGAACTGAAACACGACCAGCTCAGCAGCTGGGAGAAAATCATGAAAACAAAAAGAAATACAAAGGGGAGGAGAAAGGCTGTTAATTAACCACAGTTCAAATTACTTCATCACCTGTTGCAGCAAGGCCTGCCCCACTCCAGCCATTATGAAACACAACAGAAATGCTCCAGCAATGCACTTAATGAGCTGCTTCTCTGGGTGCTGATTTGAAAATTATTCAAGACAATGTCTGAACTTCAGAGAACAACAGGAAAATTAGTTGTTGTTCATGCACCGTGACGTTTCATACAAATTGGAAATATCTTCCCCTGTTCACCTTCGGAAAATCAGGATCTGTGTCTGTGTGACTGGTTGAATCACAGCATTTTTTAACACACAGCTTTTCCAGTTTTTGAGGAAAATCCCAACAACTTGGTGAGCTGGGTGTGGAAATTGTCGGTAATCTCTTCTGAACTCTAATTTCTCACTAAGCAGAGAGTACAGACTTTGATTTCTCACCAAGCAAGCAGCACAGACGCCAAGCCCTGTACTGCAAGCATGTAACACCGCATCACAGCACACACAGCAAGGCTGGAAACAAGAGCCTCCGCCCGCCTTCCCCGCACACAGCAGCACAGTTACCTCCCAGCATCCTGCGGATCTCCTTGTGGGACGTCAGCTGGGCCGGCCGCTCCCCCTTCCTGCTGAGGATCTCCTTATCTGCTCCGCAGAGCAGCAGCTGGGCCACCACAGCCGCGTGGTTCCGCTTGCAGGCCCAGTGCAGGCACGTCCTGCGCACCGAACATGGGAACAAAGCTTGACTTAATTACTGCAATCCCCCGCTTGTTCTCACTGAATATAAGACGACCTAATGCACGTCTAACATAGAAGAAGTTTTTAGCAGCAATGCCCCTTGCAGAAGTGCGCTGCTTCTGGAGTCCGCAGTGACACCTGCTGATGCAGTTTTCCCTTCCCTTGCGATCTTAAGGCGAGGTACCACAGCAGCATCAGCAGGGTTGGTTTCAGATGCTCATTTATTGGGATATTTTTGAGGAAAGTAGATATGACTTACGTATGTATTTTTCAATCTCTAACCGAGCAAGTTGCATACTGGCATGTGTGAGCTAAGAACGCGCTCCCGAGGGCGCTATTTTTAGTCTTTAATTAACGCTTTTTGGGTTTTTGATTAATCCAATCAGTTCACCGAGCTGAGCTCTTCCAGAAGCACATCCGTATCCCCGCCCCGTGCCGGGGGCACAGCGCTCAGCACGCACTCAGCGGAGAGCACGGCCATCGCTCTCCCGTTTCTCCCGCTTCGTGCGGCCGCTCGCCCCCAGAACGTCCCCACAAGGGCCGCTTCGGAACGGCGGTTCGGACGGGGCCGCCCGGAGCATCGCTGCGCGCTCCGCCGTTCCGCTCGTCCCTACCGGGGAAGCTCCCGGCAACAACGAGCGCGGGGTCGCATCGCTCCCCCCGCCCTCCCCCCGCGTGGCCGCGCACAGCCGTGCCGCCGTGCGGAGCTCCGGCCCGCTGGGTGCCGCCGCCCGCAGAACGCCGCTCCGCCGCCCCGCCCCGCGGCTCTCACCACCCGTTGACTTCGTTCTGCGCGTTGGGGCTGACGCCGAGCGCCAGCAGCCGCCGCACCTCCTCGGCGTCCCCCAGCGCCGCCGCCTCCCGCAGCCGCTCCTGCAGCTCCTTCGCCTCCATTCCCGCGGCCGGGCTGGGAGCGCCGCCGGGCCGCGACGGGGGGACGCAATTCTGTGTGGCAACGCCGAGCGGGAGCTTTGGTTCCTACCGGCAGCGCCGCGTGCGGCCGGCCCGGCTCCGACTGCGGTTTGCGCTCAGGCCGCTGCCGCTCCGTCGCCCGCATCCCCTCGCTTCTGAGCGCCGCGCCGCGCCGCTCCGCCGCCATCGGCACGGCTGGCTTTGCAAAGGCGCCTTCCTGCGCTGCTCGGTTTGTCCGAGCGGAGTTCGGGAGAGAAGAGAGGGGTGAGAAAAAAAGAGCGCAAATCCCCCGAGCACCGCATCGCCAGGCGGGAACGGAGCCGGGCGGCCGAGAACGGTGAAAAGGAGGAGCCGCGGCTCGGAGTCACAGCCCGGGATGAGACCCCGCGGGGCCGGGCGGGGCAGCCCGAGGGCGGAGCTGCAGAGACGTCAAAACACAAAACAAAACCCGCGCCCCGCCAGGAGGAGCGCCGAGGCCGGGTGCCGTTCAGCCTAGAATCCCGCCGCCCCGCCCCGCGCGGTGCATTGTGGGCCGGGCGAGCAGCGCAGCCGCCATTTTGTCTGTGTCAGTTCGGCGCGGCGCGGGCGGTCGGGGCGCGGGGCCTCGAAGTGCCGGACGAGATGATTTCGGCCGCGCAGCTCCTCGATGAGCTCATGGGCCGGGACAGGAACCTGGCGCCGGACGAGAAGCGCAGCAACGTGCGGTGGGACCACGAGAGCGTGAGTGCGGCGGGGCCGCCTCCGCCCTCCTCCTTCCCCTCCCCCCAGGGCCGGGCCCGGTCGGAGCGGCGCGGCGGGCGGGGCGTCCCCGCTCCGTGCGGGGGGAGCAGCCCGCGCCGAGGGGTCGAGAGCCGGAACCGGAGATCCGGGCGGGGCGCGGGGAGGCCGCGGCTCGGGCGGGAGTCCTGCGCGCGGCGCCGTTAAGCGGAAGCGGGGCGGCCGTTGGGCCCGGCGGGGCGGCGGCGCGGCCACAGGCCGGCAGGGCGGCGCTCAGAGAGCGGAGCGGAGCGGGGCTCCCTTTGTTGGCACCGCGGGGCTCCGGGGCAGAGTGCGGCCGTCCCTCGGCTTTCCTGCAATAAACGACGCCGATAAGGCTTGTCGCGCGCTCCGGGGAACGCTTTCCGCGGTAGAGCCGATCGTTAGCGAATGGTGGCTTTTGCTGCCGTCCGTCCTAGCGGTATTGCCGAGTGATTTCCATAAAGAACAACTAAAACTGAAGCCTGGCAGTGATGACAGAGCTCCTGGAGGCATTTCTCTGGCAGAGATGGGACCTGTCGAAATACAGCTTTATTTCTCCTTTGCAGTGCAGTTCTGAGCTACGATGCGTGCTTTAAAGGAACTGCCACAGTTAGGATGTAATTCCTGACATGTGTTTGGTGTCCCTGTGGGTCAAACTGCAGAACACAAACAGTTGTGCTCTATGGGGCTCCTCCCAGCTCAGAGCTTTCTCTGTACAGATTTAAGTTGGGAGAAGTGCTCCACTGCTGTCCTCAGCTGTATCTGAGAGGCAGAGGCTGGAATGTGCTGTTTTTCACCCAGATGTGTGTTGCTGAAGGTTGGTGGGTGTGCGTTCCTCCCAGTCTGTGAGATAAGGGCCTTTGCTGTGTGCCTTAGGCTGCCCGATCCCAGCAGCTTGTTGGTTTTTAATTTCTGCTGCATGGATAAGTTGTGCGTGTCAGGAAGGGAGCTGTTAGTTGAGGAAGTATTCACAGCATTCTTGAAGTCCTTCTGCGCTTCTTAACCAAACATCGTTGTTCAGTTGAGTGTTCAGTTATGTGTTTTCTTTTGATTCTGGACCCAAAATAAAAAGGGGATGTTCAGCCCTGGAAATACCGAGCAGATGGCCTGAGCCACGTGGGCCCAACTAGAGTAGTGAAGGGGATGGTTTTGGTTCATTTCTGAAGGTGAGGAACACTTTGTGTTGTCTTTAGTCAGGTTAAGATGACTTTGTCTGTAAAAGAGAAACTTATTTTTTTCAACTTTAGGCTGAAGAGGTTGACTGTAATGATAGGAACCTCTTTAAGATGCCATTCAGCTGTTTGCATGTGCTCTCCAGAAACAGGGCTGCCTCCCTTCTTCAGTGCTGGATCCCTCCCTTGTCCCCTCTGTGAGGTGCAGCCTCCATCCCTGTGGGAGCTGCTGCTTTGTTTGCACACTCCTCCCCTTACTGATGAGATTCATGGGGCCACCACTGAAGCAGTGTTTTTATGGGTGCTGTAGTCAGTTGACAGGTTTGTAGCAGATATTTGCTGGTGTTAAAATATAAAGATAAATTTCACTTTAATTCCTTGCATCCCAGAGAGATTAAACTTGTAATGCTGACATGTTTTGAAAGTCAGCAAGTGCAAGTAGGATTCAGAGAGCGGCACGCATTGATCTGCTTGAGTGCTGCTCTGTGTACATGTTAGGATCCTCCCTGGTCAAACTGCACAGCTGTCAACAGGTCACCTGTGTGCTGTCAGCATCTTGTGCTCTCATACCAAAACTTAGAGTTTGTGTCATGTTTTCAGTTAGGGAAAGTTACCAGAAGGAGCTCATCTCTGTTTCCTTCATCATTTGTAGGTTACACGTGAGCAGATACAGAGATGTGAGGAAGATGCAGTGAAGTACAGGATGGGAACGGGTTGTGTGGAAGCCCCTGAAGCGCAGTGATAGCTGAGTGTTTGTTTGCAGTATTAACAGATCGTGTTTCTCATTACAAAACCTGTTGTAGAGCTTATGTTCTTACTTTGAGACTTTCCAGCAGCTGTATGTTTCAGGAGTGCTGGGTGTCCTTGGGTAATCAGTTCTACATCTGGCATAAAGGCATTCTGTTTGGGTCAGCAGGAGCTCGCCAGCACTGCATGCTGTTGTCTTGCTGCCTGTTGCAGTGCCCATAGGTGAGGTTTGCTCCTGGAGCAGCGGCTAAAAAGCTTCCTCAGTTCGAGTGTTCTTATGTGTACTGGTGCTGTGGGAGCACTGGTGGTGTGAAGCATCTCCTGTGCTGCCTTGTGATGTCCTGCAGGAAGCACTGTGTGTCAGGAGGTGGGGGGCAGGTGGCTGGGAGCAGTTATCCCTGATAGGAGCGGTATCTCAAGGAATAGGTGCTGTATTTAAAATGCTGTTTGACCCTACTACCTGTTTGCAGTCTGTTACGTGTTTGTTTTTTTTTTAATGCCAGAACATGTAAGTTGTTTTGCATGGAGGTAGAATCTCTCATTCCTCTTTTTTTGTTTTTTGTTTTTATTGGCTCGTTTTTGTTTTCGTTTGTTGGCTTTGGAAATTGGCTGAAGTGTCACTTGTTAATTGTTTGCTCAGGTACTGTGCAGTACTGTTGCTTTTCTTCCATTCCTCAAATAGGGCTATGGTTATAGACATTTTTACTGACTGTTTTATTTGGTGCCCCAGTGGCCTAAGGTAATGACAGGAGAGGTGTTCAGGTTGGGTAACAGTGGGTATTTTCATGGCTGTTTTCATGTTGTGGGAGGCTGGGCTGGGCTGGGCTGCAGGCAGGGCAGCACTTGGTGCAGTTCTGACCTCCACAACCAGATTTGCAGTCTGTGGTTAGTGTGGAAAAAGAGAGAGGGCTGAGCTGATGGGGACAGCTGCTGGCCCTGGTGATACAGAGAGGTGGCTGCTGAGGGCAGGTTTTGGTGTTCTCTATTCACCCCCATTTGTTAAAATCCTTCCAAATGTATTTTAAGGAGTACAGTGTCGCTGCTCTGTGTCCAGCATGTGTGAGTGAGCGCTGGATCAGACTGTGATGTACCACCTCAGTGATG
Organism: Centrocercus urophasianus; assembly: GCF_019232065.1. NCBI lineage: Eukaryota > Metazoa > Chordata > Aves > Galliformes > Phasianidae > Centrocercus > Centrocercus urophasianus. The sequence goes on along the minus strand of NW_024884978.1, from coordinate 4,648,511 downwards.
GCTTCCCTTGGTGTGAAATGTTTAGCATTAAGGGGTACCACCAGCACAATGGGAAGCAGGCGTTTTGGGGGCGTGTTGTCGTTAACTGTGGTTGTAGTGTTTGCTGCCACCACGTAAAGCAAAGGTAGGGCTGGATGTGGGTGAAACTTGGAGAAACATTGCAGACTGTACTAAAGGGGAGTTTTACTTTGTAGCTTAGAAAATAGAAATAATTACCAAATGTCATCAATTCGCGAGGAAAAAGAAATGCTGCTTGTTTTTCTCTCACCTGACAGGTTTGTAAGTACTACCTTTGTGGCTTTTGCCCTGCTGAATTATTCACAAACACCCGCTCTGATTTAGGTAAGCACCCATGTTGTTTTGTTGCCATTTGGACTTGTTGCCATTTGTAAACAGCTTTACTGTCAAAAATGGTCATTTTGGAAATGACCATTCTTAGAGTTGTCAGTGGCACCATTTATTAACAATACTTATTCCAAATCCTGCTTCTAAGTGGGGAATTTAATGATTTTAATTTTACGGTGTGAATTTAATAATCAGAGGTGGAGTTGCTCCATTCCTTTACAAGTGTTGTCTTTTACTTGGATTCAAGCTGTCTGGGCAGCGTTTGAACTTAATGTTTTCAAGCTTACATAACCTAAGAGAAAACCCACTGAGGAAGGAGGGAGAATTTGCCTGTGGCTGTGCTTCGTGGTCACAGATCTCCTAATTCTACTCTAACGATAAATATTTTAATTGGTCTTTATTTTAAAGAACAATGCCTGAAGTTTAAGGAAGTGCTTTGATTACATTTAATATCTCATTTTACCTTTTTTTAAACTGTATTAAGGCTACACTACTTATTATTTTGTGTAGTTTTACTGATGTAGAAAAGTCTGGTAATTATCTTCTATGTGAAAACTTTACACATCATTCAGAATTTCCTTTGGTTTTCTGACACGGAGCCACATTGGCATTCTTCCTGAAATGTTTCTTTCAAACTCCAAGCAAAAGAAGCAGAAAGGTGTTCTGTATAGATGTGCAAACAAATTCTGATAATGTGTTTACAGCATTCAAGAATGCAAGCTTAAAATTTATATGTGGTCTTTTTAGGTCCTTGTGAAAAAATTCATGATGAAAATCTACGTAAACAGTAAGTATGTTGTCACTGTGTTAATGCACAGTGCTTCCAGTGTGCTTGAACTGTCCTATAAACAGGCTCTCCATGAAAAACTGACTTCTTACGCTTTGTATGAACTTTTATTTATATAAATTGCGCAGTACTCTGTTACCTTCAGCAGAAGTTTGAGATGTGGCAGCAGATCATTGTTTCTTGTATGTTAGGAAGTGATGTGGGCTTTCATTTAAACAATGTCTCTCCATACAGGTATGAGAAGAGCTCTCGTTTTATGAAAGTGGGCTATGAAAGAGACTTCCTGCGCTATTTACAAAGCTTGCTGGCAGAAGTAGAACGCAGGATTCGAAGAGGCCATGCTCGCTTGGCACTGTCACAGAACCAGCAGTCTTCTGGGGTGAGTCTGGAAGAATCATTGAGGCAAATAATTTTACCTCGAAGATGAAAACGTTACCTGTTTACTTTGTCTCCCCAGGTGACCCAGGAGATGCCCACTAGATCAGTCAGTTCCCATGGTAGCCTGCCTAGTGGCATTGGACAAGCCAAGTGGCTGCAGTCAGCCAGCAGGAATCCCTCTCTGCTTTCCCCAGTGCTGTTCTCTCAGATCAGTACTCAGTCCCCTCTCTGGGACCATTAATCCTGTCGGGTGTTGTCTTCACCCTGTTAAACATCAGCATACCTTCTATCCCAGTTAGGCATTTGAATTTAGACTGCTGTTTTTGTGGGCCATGGCCTCAAATGTTTTTGTTGATTTTGAGGGGAATTGAATAGAATTTGCTTCACTCAGCACGGAGGGCACTGTGTCCAGGGGCGTTTCGTGTTAGACCAGTCTACTCATAGCTGTAGAGGTAGGATGAGGCCGTTCCCAAAGTGCCTCTGGAATATAAGAAGACACAGTTGGTGTGTTTCAGAATTTCCTGCTATTTAGTTTTACTTAAATAAGTGATGCCTTTGTACCCCTTGGCAGGCAGCGGGACCTACTGGTAAAAACGAAGAGAAGATTCAAGTATTAACTGACAAAATTGATGTACTACTACAACAGGTGAGTTTATGTTCTGTAACAGATCTCTTAATTTTGTCACTTGCTGAAAGGTTTTAGCTTGTTTTTTGTTGTCCTTCAGATTGAAGAACTGGGCTCAGAAGGGAAGGTGGAAGAGGCACAAGGAATGATGAAACTTGTTGAACAATTAAAAGAAGAGAGAGAGTTGCTGAGGTCTACAACTTCAGTAAGTAACACGTTGTTAGTTCTGTCAGGTGGGATTCCAAATGTGGCTTAACATTACATTCCCAGTCCCCTTGTCAGTGGTGCTGTAAAACAGGAGTGCAGGATTGGACAGCAGCATGGCATGTACACGTGTTACTGTGTGCTGATTCTGTGCACTGTCTTGAGTGTGGGTTTAATGCTTACAAGTTAGGAAATTATTTACACTGCAGTCCTACGGGTTTGTGTGCAGATTTTGCTAGGTCAGGTCTTAGTTAAACTTTGAGGTGTAGTTTCCTGTATTTAAGCAACTGAACACCATGCAGCCATTTGCTTTCTCTCTCCCAGTAGGACGGGAGTGGCAATACGTGGCTTATTCTTATCGTGTTCATCCTGGGTTCAGTGCTTCAAACGCAGGCTGTGCTGTTAGGACCTGGAGCTTTTGTGGCAGTAACAACAGTAATGGTAAAGTTCCAAATGTCTTCGCTGTCACCTGTCTAACATTTGTTTTTCTTTCATCTAATATGTTCTTTTGCAGACGATTGAGAGCTTTGCAGCACAGGAAAAGCAAATGGAAGTTTGTGAAGTTTGTGGAGCGTTCTTAATTGTAGGAGATGCACAGTCCAGGGTAGACGACCATTTGATGGGAAAGCAGCACATGGGTTATGCCAAAATAAAAGCTACTGTAGAAGATTTGAAAGTAAGCATGTCTTTAGTTAATGAATGTAAAAACTGCTTGGAGGCTTCCTGTGGTAAACAGAGGGCCGACCTGTGGACTTTTCTCAAGTGTGTGAAAGACTCCAGAAATGGTGCATGTAGAGGATGAAATAGAATTCTGCTCTCGGCATTTGGCTTTGTGCGTGCACTGATGTCCTTGCTCGTATGTGATTGTTCTGTGTGTGAGTGAAGAAGTAAATTCGGGTAGGAATTTTGTGGATGTTGTTAAGTGGCCTACATTCTTGTGAGAGTTACAAGGATAAAATCTGCGTGAGAGAGGATGCCAGTTTCAGGGGTTGTAGCAAATGCTTCTGTGTAGGCTGCCCTTTGTCAAAATGAAAGTTTAAGCTTCTGCATCCTGGGATTGTATGAAGAAAGTTACGTTAAATGGTTTTCCTTCAAAGTTCTTATTTTTCCCTGACTTATCTTGAAGGAAAAGTTACGGAAAAGGACAGAAGAACCTGACCGTGATGACAGGTTAAAGAAAGAGAAACAAGAACGAGAAGAGAGAGAGAAAGAGAGGGAACGAGAGAGAGAAGAGCGGGAAAGGAAGAGAAGGCGTGAAGAAGAAGAGAAAGAAAAAGAGAGAGCCCGTGACAGAGAGAGGCGTAAGAGGAGTCGCTCCCGGAGCAGGCATTCGAGCAGAACGTCTGACAGAAGGTGCAGCCGTTCGCGAGACCACAAGAGATCAAGAAGCAGAGAAAGAAGGCGAAGCAGGTACAGGAACAGAGTCTTTTCACACAGCTTTTCTGAACGTTAAAGTCTTGCGTGGGCCTGATCTGTCAGCCTGGGCCACATCAGTAACTTGTTAGCTTTGCTATTGTTCTCTCTCATTGAGAGCACATTTACTGTTTCTATGGGTAAGAAGGTTTGGTGCACAGTTACGGCCTTCCCTGCATTTTTGGAAGTAGACGACGTCTTTGTGGTGAAGTGGTTGTACAAAGGAGCTTTGAGTGCACTTGCTCCTGAAGGACAGTTGTTTTTTTTGTTTCCTTTTTTTCTTCTCTTCCTCCTCCCCTCCCCCCCCTTAATTTTCCAAGGATTTCAATTCCTGATGGCTATTCTTAAGCTGCGAGGTTGGGTGTTTGAGATGAAGGTGGCAGTGTGAAGCCAAATCTTGCATACTGAGGAAATACTTGCACACAGCAAATAGTTGTTTTCTGTAAACAGTGAATAAATTGGAATATGGAAGTGGGTTCTGTTCTGCGAGTTCCAGCTGACGTTGACATTTCTCACGTTTTCTGTGAATGTCCAGGAGTCGTGACCGGAGAAGAAGCAGGAGCCATGATAGATCAGAAAGAAAACATAGGTCTCGCAGCAGGGACAGGAGGCGATCAAAAAGCCGTGATCGGAAATCTTATAAGCACAGAAGCAAAAGCAGAGAGAGAGAACAAGACAGGAAGTCAAAAGAAAAAGGTATGTTTGTATGAATGCTGAATTTGTATCAAATTCTGTAATTGATTTTTTTTCCTGACATCTGAAAAGTTTGTAGTTTCCAGTCAGGGACTGAAACTTCTTTTTAGCAACAAATCAGAGCTGGTTCGATAAGCTGAAAGTGTTGTTGTAACTGATTTGGAGCATTATCTTCTTCCTAGTCATTGTTAATGCCTGTGTGTGCATACATACACCCAGCATCCACCTCTCGTCTGTTACAGTAGGAATTAAGAGCTTACTACTTTGTCTGCAAGTTAAGTGTGCCGGGGTTTAGATGTGTTTTAAAGCTTGTGGCCTGTTTACCTTTAGAAAAACGTTTGCACTGTGATGAGGTTCTTTTTGAATGAGTATTCTTCTGTTCTTACTGTTGACAAATATTTTTGTAATTACCCTTTGCTTTCATGTGTTTCGTGACAGATCAGTAGTTGTTTCCACTTGTAGCATCTACTAATTGTCTATTAGTTGTCATTTCCTTTATTTTTCTTCAGAAGACAACTAAAAGCACTGGTAATCTATGAATGCAGTTGAAGATAAATCTAGCATAACTCCTCTGCTCTAAAAGACAGTCCTGTGCTGTCTCTTCCCACCCCCTCCCCCCCTTTGCTCCTTTCCTCCCCTCCATGCTCCTTCCCTCCCCATTTTTTTAATGTCTAAATGAATTGAGATTCGCTCGGTCGATACTCAGGTGAGTCTCAAAGGAACGCCATGCAGTCCTCAACACATCACAGCACTCCATACAGCATGGTGGCAGCTCGCTGCTGCTTACCAGAGACTGAAGTTTCAGAAGGGGTCAGAAAAGAGCTATAGAAGAGGCTCTCTGCAATGAAAGGTGCTGCATGCATGTTACCTGGGCCGGTTTGCTCTAACCTTCCCCATAGTTACCTGGTCCAGAGCCAGTTCTTGTAGAGTAGGTGATGCTTCGCCTTTCCATTGCCTGATTTTCTTGGACCATTTTGTTTTTTCTGGTTTATACCAGTGCATTCTTAGCATTGATTCTTTTCTCAATTTGCTGTGCCCTTTATTGGCGAGTGGGCTTTGTTTTGTTTTGCTGCCTGCTTGTGGGCAGAGGAGCCCATGTCTGGTGTTCAGGTTCAAACCCAGTGTGATAGTTTGTATCTTTCCATTCCTTACTTTCTTCCTACCCAATGCTGTGCCTTTTTTGCCTACTTCATGAATAGATTGTACTCTTCAATGTTCTGTGTCTGTCTGTGCATATAAATAGCTCATCTTGTTTAAATTTGCTGTATTTCGTAGGGCTTATGGCTTTTCAGTTCTTTCTGGCATCTTTTCATAAGTAGAGAGGCCAGTAAGCTTTCTTCAGCATATCAGGATTTCCAGTTTAAACGTGGCTGATTTCCTTGCTGTCCATTCTGTTTGCTGCTTGCTACCTTTTTCCTCTAGAAATGAGCTGTGATACCACTACCACTTCCCACTGATGGGGAAATCAGTTACACTTTGTTTTTCTGACTGTAACGTGTAGAAGTATGAATAGGCCTTTGAGAAGGACTGTAATGCTGCAGAGCTTTGTGCTTTTCTGTCCAGAGGAATCTTTTTAAAAAAAAAAAAATAAAGAAAAATTGGGAGGACAGTTGGTGTTTTTTAAGAACCAAGTGTCGAGTTGTGCAGTGATGCTGTTGACACTTGCATTCTCATGCTGCTGTTAACTGTAGGCAGTTAATTCAGCAGTTTGCTGTGGATGTTCATGTGTCTGCAGTGTGAGGCTGGCTGCTCACTCTGGCAGCCTTCACTCACTGCTCTGTTGGACATACTGGCTTCAGAATGGAGTTGTCTTTATATACACTGTTAATCTCCAATTTATACAAGTAAGCAGCAAAGGCCTGACTGTAACACATGGAGTGCCTTTCATCTTGAAGTCTCAAACAGCTTTTTGAACATGAATCTAGCAGGAAAAAAAGACAAGGCACAGACCCGAGGCTTGCCTACTGTTACACATTAAATCACAACCAAGCTTTGAAAACTCACAAGTCCTGGCTTTTTGATGGCTAAAGTGCTGTGGCCTACAGTGACCTTCATGGTTATATGAGGAAGTGTTTGAAATCTGAGGCACGTTATTTCAAACTCCTGTTTCAGGAGCAGGGAAACATCTGCTAAAGGAGAGGCAGCTGCCAACCATAACCACCAGTTGAGCATGAACACAGCTGCTATTTATGTAAGCTAATCTCAGCATAGGTGGCATAAATAGTTGGGGGGGGAAAGGTTGTTTGAATACCTTCTTTACATGAAGGATCAATGCTGGCATGTGCCACCAGGCCACTTCTACTTGGCTTATCTCCTGCAATCTGGATTCATGAACTTGTGTAAAAGTCATTGATTTGGTGCTTGTCTTCCTGTTAGTCATTAAACCTCAGTAACGTCAAAGCACTCAAACTGTCAGTAAGAGGATATCGTGTTTAACGGGCTGGCTTTCATTCTCTGGGCAGTAAAACTGTTTGCAGTGTCTTGGTAAGAATTCTTACAGAACGTTACAGTTTCCCACACAAACAAATAGGAAAATGTGCATGTGTTGAATCAGGAAGCAGAGTCAATGTGTGATTATACACAGTAGATCACAGCTCAAATAATCTATGCGGAGTACCAACAGCAAGCTAACTGTATGTGCTTATTCAACAAAACCCAAGTCTTCCTGATGGGGAACGCAGTGAGGGAACACAACTGTTTGCAGATACGCCAGGAGCGGGAAGAATTGCAGTTGGTTGAACTGCTGGTCAGTTCTGCTTGGCAGCTGGGAACTCTGCTGGGGTAGAACTGCTCTATCATCGGAGGGGTTAGAGGAATGCCACAGGTTAACAGTCATTTTTAATCTCAAACAAAATTATCCCTCCTGACCTAATTTGAGAAACCAAGACAAAACAAAACCCTGCACACTGCACATCCATAGGGCTATTAAGATCTGCCGTATCTACATAGGACAGAAGATAAGATTATTGGACTGACTACTAGTCCTCTGCGGGGAAACAAGACTACTATTCCTCAGTGGATCTACGTGTGCATCGGAGATACCTATAAGACACAAACAGAAGACTTTGTAACAAGGTTAGTTAGAGTGCCATCTACCTGCGGAGTTGCAAACGGAGGGCAGGCAGAAGGGCGTCGCTCAGAGTGCCGTGGCACCGCGGTGCTGCGTGCGGCGGCGCTGCTCAGCGGAACCCAGTAGCCGTGTTTGTAGGCAGCTGCCCTGTTCTGTGCGGAGGTTCCCCTCCCTCTGGCCGTGTGTTAAAAGCAGCGGAGCTGGGGTGATGCTTCTCTCCTGAAGCTTAATTTCCGCTTTGTCTTCTGAAGTACAAACGTGTGTCACGCCAGCCTAGGTGGTAATGCTGTTTAAAATAACTTTTTCAGAGTGTTCGGTCTGTGCGCTCCTGTTTTGGGGATGGATTTATGTGTGCCTGTGTATGTTTGTTTTAATTGCCCAGGCAGCAGGGAGCAATTGGAAAAACGAGCATGAATGTTCAGTGTGGTAACATCTGAGAGGTGGTTCTTCTGTTTGGATTTTTCTCTCTCTGAAGTGCCTTTACAGAGGGTTGAGTATTACGACGTGTAGTAATATGGGAAGAATTGATATTTTATTAAATTTGCAAACACAGAATTTACAGACGAGGCACACAGCTCTGCTGCTGAGCTCTACTTTATTTCTGGCTTCCTTCCTTCTTGAAGATGACTAAAGAAAAGATGCATTTCCCAGCAGGTAGCGAGCTCCTCAGTGCCAGCCAGCTTTCTCACTGATGATGAAACTGGGGTCGTTCCCATTTTGCTGTTCCTTTGCCTTTGGAATACGGTGCTTTTTGTGTACCGTCCAAACTGTTTCCAAATTGAGAATCAGTAATGCTGATGTGCACACAGCTGCTGTGACGTGCTGTCCAGTAAAGTTAATTTTGATCGTTATGTGATCTTCGCCTTCAAAGCTAGCTGTGCTTAAGACTGCTTGTTTCCTGAATGTTTGATTGGGGTTGCTGATTTTATTTTTTTTTTTTTAACTGGGCAAAATAATGTACTCATGCATCACCCCCATGCGTCACCAATTAAAGCTGGAGACAAGAAAGAACCTCTAACAAGTGAGGAAGCCCGACGCCTTGTCTGCACTGCCGCAGTCGCTGCGTTCCAGCAGACAGCTGTGCTGCTGCCTCTGTCAGCTCTGTCCCTCCCAGCACCCCAGCCTGTTCTGTCCCCTCTGACGCTTTGTGGTACCCTGTCCCTTCCAGGATGGTAGCTTGGAGACTATTTCTATGACTTTGAGTATTAATACTGTGATTGTAGGAAATAATTGTCTGATTTAATTTTTTTTTAATGCAATGTATCTCACGTGTGCAATGTTTGTTTTTACTTTGAAATCCATGGTCAATGTCTTCTTTCATGGCAGAAAAGAGGGGATCTGATGATAAAAAAAGTAGTGTGAAGTCCAGTAGTCGAGAAAAACAGAGTGAAGACACAAATACAGACTCGAAGGAGAGTGATACTAAGAATGAGGTCAATGGGACCAGTGAAGACATTAAATCTGAAGGTGACACTCAGTCCAATTAAAACTGATCTGATATGACCTCAGATCAGACAGAGGTAAGTGCATTATTTCAAACTTTGATTAGGGCTTTTTGTTACTGTTTAACAGTGCAGCGTAAGTATGCACAGATGAAGATGGAGCTAAGCCAAGTAAGAAGACATACTAAAGCACCTTCTGAAGGAAAAGACAGTGTAGTCCTGCAAAACATTTTGAGGTACATTGTTTTGTCTCAGCTATTTTGTAGCAGACTCGTGCCCCATTAGTGTGCCTCTTTGGGACATATTGTAATATAGTCACCATAGAAACAGTAATTATCCTTTTTTTATTTTTAGGGATTTTGTTATCGTTTTTAAAAAAAAGTTGAACTGTTTTTGTATTTAAGTCCATATTGTGTTGGTACATCAGCAGAAACTTTTGCTTTAATGCTTAATATTTGAGGCACATGTTGGACTACTTTGTTTTTATATAAACTGCTAGTATTTCTTTGTCAAGGATGTTTCTAGTTTTTTTTTTGCTTTATTGCCTTGCATTCTAATGCAGTTTGTTCTGTAACTCGAGAGCCAGTAGCATTGGATTGATGGAAGTGTAGGGTTTATGAATTATTGCAGCTGACTACCATACCTCACACAGCGTTGGTGTTGTGAGCGGCCCATGAAAAGCCAAATTAAAAATCAAGGATTCAGTCAAACTAAGCAGGTACTCATGCCAGGTACTCCTTTCTCTACCCACATCCATGTTTGAATGCTGTTGCCTGTAATCTTTAAGCTTACTGTTGTGTTTTTGATTTTCAAGATAGTGAGAAGGACTTCTCGTGTATTGTGTGAATACTGTAAATCTGATGTTAACAGAACGGGATTTTCTTCCAACTGTGTGTAGGGATGCAGAGGTGCCCAGAATTAGATATCTTTAAAGAGTTAAAAATGCAATAAACACTACATAATAACCGCCTTGTTACTTTCAATGCAATTCAAGTCTTTAAGAGGTATGTGCTTAATATTTCCTACTGCGTAGGAGAGTTTGCGATCAGCCGTAGCACAGAGAGGTGGAATGGCTGATGCCACGTTTGTAAGGCAAATAGAAATACAAAGTCAGATGCCAGAAAACTATTATGGTGTTCGTGGCAAGAGTGTATGCTGAGAAAGTATTTGCTGGAAACCAGATGGCTAAACGTGAGGAAATGCAGATACTTGGAAGCTTTCCCCCAGCTCCTGACATTCCTTTACCTGAGGTTTCCGTAGTTGCATTCCTGAAATAAGGAACTAACAGTGGAGAGTACGGCTGATAAACGAGTTTCGTGCAACAGAAGCTGTTAGTACAGCTTGGCTGTCTGTGCTCAGAAAGCTGGGACGCGTGGTGTCGGTCGCGACGCCGTTACTGCTGCGTTACTGCTGCTAAAGCCAGTGCTGCTCAGTGTGGACATCTCTGTAGCGTTAAGGTGCAGCTAACAGCTGGGCCAGGATAGAGCTGCTGAGCAGGATGCTCTCTGCGCTGCCTAATTGTCTGCTCTCCCAACGTTTTGCATTGCAGGACTGCTACGTGAGGAGTCTGCGAAGATGGCGGAAGACAGCTTAACGTGAAGATCTGCTTTAAAATGAGGTGACAGAAAGCTGTAGTGGCGTAGAAAAATATAAGTTGAGTTAGATTTTTTTTTTTATAAAATTAAATTCAGGACTGGTTTTTCCTCCCAGAGCTCAGAAAGATGTGTTGATAGCATATATGCTACTGAGAATATAAGTCCTGTATCCTTTTTTTTTTTTTTTTTCCTTTAAGTCTTTTTAAGATAAGAAACCAACATAACCTGAACACATGGCTTGCTCAGTGTTTAATTGCAAGTTTTCATTCTTGGACTTTAAAACACAAAAATAAATGTTTAGTATTTGTGTGAATCGAACTAAAACGAATCCCATTTTTACAACTAAGGTATTCCTAGCTTCTTGATATATGAAAAATGGAAATAAAGTATCTTTGAATTTCTGTTACAGATTTGATGGTCTCTGTCATTAACATTTAGTATTAAATAAGTTTTTCTTTCCTAATAAATCTGCTTGTGTCTTCAAGCTTAGTCTATTAATTGGATGTTCAGTTGTTCTGTGGTTTGGCATCCTGACACCACTTTTATTTCTCATTTAAAAATGTACTGCTGTGTGATTTCTTTTTCAAAATGGAGATGAAACATCAAACTGGTTCTGTCCCCTGTTATCCTGCCCTCCCCCTGGGCCAGGAACCTGGGCAGGGAAATATCCCTGCTTCATGGAGCCGGGTGCAGTGCAGGTCTGTAGCACTAACAGCAGCGGTTGGAAGAACAGAGACTTCTGGAGTTTGTTTCAGTTGTTGTTAACAAGTTTATTGTTCAAAGAAAGCAAAAGGAAATAACCCTGAAGTAGTGTGCCTTAGAGTTTATCAAACTGCATAAAATATACAAAAATATTTCTCTGAATGCATAGACTTCTTATCACAGTCAAATCACAATTAATGTTTTAGTCTCCTCTTGTTAACAGTTACTCCTTGTCAAAACCGGAGCAAAGAAAGCTTTAAGACCAGCTGCTCCTACAGCTGCACGTTCAGTAATTAGTAGAGGCAGTCTTCACAGTGACGTCCTAAATACAGGAGCTGCAAGCAAATAACAGCCAGTGCAGGTTTGGAGCAGTTATTGCATGTCGTCTGAGCTAGTCTGCAGGTTATCTCATAAAGATGAATGTGTAATGCTATGGTGAAAGTGCCTTTCCTAAGAACAAAGGGAGCCCAGGGTGGGAATTCCTGTTTCATAGTGTGTCTTTAGCTTACGAGGAGCCGGGTCTGGGCTTCAGCTCCTGGACCGAGGAATATTCAGTGCATTCATAGAGATAGGGAACAGGGGAAAAGGATGGCAATTGCTTTCAGTCCACTAAGCAGGAGTTTTAAGCCCAAGTAACTTAATGGGAAGCCTGAACAGCAGAGCCTCAGCTGCCTCTTGGCTGCTTTTCTCTGAAGTGGGTGCCGATAGCTGCGTCCCTCCCAGGGCTCTGCACTGCACAGTGGTGCTGGGAGCCAGCATGGGCGCAGGGCATTGCGCTGCCTGCTCACGTCTGAAGGCAGCAGGGTCTGCACCACAGGGACAAGGAAAAACTTCCTAAAACTGTGCTACTGCTGAGGTGCAGGGGTGGTTGGAGTGTGGGTGCCTTGGGCTGGCTGGCACAATTCCCTGAGCAGTGCTGCTGCCTGCTCCTGTCCCTGAAACACTGCTTTAATACCACACAGTGTTTGTTACTGTCCGTGTTACTCCTGCACTGCAGGCCTGGGCCTGAAGGGGGGCATGAAAGCCATTTCCTGATTGTCTTTTCCATCACTCCTGCTTGGTTCAAAGAGGGGGAGTACTCTGCAGAATTTCTTTGCTGCCCTCTGTTGCTTCATACAACTAAAGAACTTAACTGCATGGTAAGCATGTGATCTTAGTATACAAATGAGGTATCCTGAATTATCTGGATATAGTACCAAGTAAGAAAAATAAAAGCAAAGGGGGATATTAAATACCAAAGACATTATTAGTTCAAATATTAGCCCTAACAGTAACTCAAGGTTCCCCAGATGCCCATTCACTGCCTCCCCTGGGCAGCAGTGTATAACCGTTGTGCTTCCAGGCTGCAGGTGGCACTCAGTAGGTCAGCTTGGAGGCTCTGCTGTTGTAGCACGATCTCTCAGTCAAAGCTGGTGCAGCATTTCTGAAGGGAGAGCTGTCGCTTCTCACAAGAACCAACTCCAGCTCTTGGAAGTCCTGCAGCCTGGCGACATCCTTGTCCTGAGAGAGTCAGAACAATTGCCCTCAACATAGCTGGCCGTACTTGGCACGTACTTAGAGTAGCTAAAGAAAGTGAAAACTAAAATTGGGGAATGCAGATGCGATGATAGGAATATGTGATGGACAAAAAGCAGCCCTGTCAGTACATGCTCTCAAAGCATGGTTTTGTTCTCTTGAGCCTTGTTATAATTTGGCTGTGTTTATGTAACTGAAGTCAGAGTTGGGCCCAAACACGTTTCTTTTACAAACTACAGAACTATCTTTGGACCGTAAGAGATGCTTGTTTGCTAAAGGCTTATCTATAAATTACGCAAGTACCAGTTTCTGGTATTTCTTCCCCTAATATTTTTCTCTTTAAACAAGCTAATACTGAAGTCCTACATGGCAACCGTGTTAGTACACTAATGTACCCTGGTATATTAAAAAAGAAAATGGATCTAACATTCTGTGCACTTGAGGAGCTGAAATAATGGCTTCCTCTGACAATATTTTAAGTGAGGTGCAGGACCAGTCCAGTGTCCTTTCAGGTTTGTGAGCTTAAGTGGTTTTGTTTTTTAGCATGTCACACTTTGCTGATGACTCACAGAAATGTCTTTGCTGGTGCCTGCAAAGCACTCAGTCAGATCATTCCCCCACTCCACTTCCTACCTTTCTCAGCACTGTGTTTGGTAGCTTCCTGATCCTCTCTACGTGCTGAGGATTAATGCCCAGCTCACAGCAGCTCACTCTGAGCAGATCTTGGTACGTCAGCTCCTGTCTGTCCAGTTCAATTTCAATGAAGTCGTCGTCTCTGAGGTTCTGCACTCTCACCTTAAGCACAAGTTCTGAATTAAAACAACAAAAACTGATTAGTTATTTCCCTAACAACTGGAGAAAACCAAACTATCACAATTATCTTTTGAGCTCAGGTTGTACAATGCAGTGTCTGTTGCCTCACTGCGCAATGAAGGGAAGTGTTCATTCAGAGCAGCTGCAGCTGAAGGGCGCAGGCTGACAGTGCAGGCAGTCCGACCCACCCTGCTGCCACCAAACCACCGTGCTCTGTTCTGTGCTACGTCGTATTTTGCAAAATGTGAGGTTTTCTGTTGCTTAGTCATAACAACTGATATTTTCCAGGTGTAGAGGAATAGAGCGTGCAGAGCATCACTGTGTTTAAGATACAGTACAATAGCTATTCTTTCTTACACGAGCAGGAAGAAATAAAAGGTCTGTGTATCGTCTGTGGATTTGTGGCCAAAGAAATCAACATCCCCACCTCTGGTCAACATTGTGAAACTGGAACAAATCCTTAACTTCACCAGTAACAAAAACATGGAACAGTGCAACAGAAGGATGAAAATTGCCCTTTGTTACCTTGCACGTTGCATGGGAAAGTTCCAGTAAAGAAGAAGGGCTGAAATGCAGGCGCAGGCCCAGGCGGTGGGCGGCTGCTCTGCGGCACGGCCTGGCTGGGGGCTGCCGGCACAAACAGAGCCGAGCTGCGTGCTGGGGGCTGGCAGGAGCTGCTCTGTAGCCCCAGCTCTGTGCATTCTGCAGCTGAGGGCACAGCCGGCAGGACGGGCAGCTGTGGAAGCTGAGGAAGGCTGTCCTCACTGGAGCACCGCGTGGACGCGCACACACTTTCAACCTGGGCTGCTGAGGAACGAGGACTGATTTCGCTCTGGGAAGCTGGAGAGATGGAAGTGCTTTCATTTGGAGATTCTGCTGAGCTGTGTGGGGGGCTTTCATCTGGACAGCTGTGAGGGAACGGCGGGGCGGCCGGACAGCTGGCAGCAGCTGGGGGGGTCACAGCGCTGACTCCTTGACAGTCCTTTTCTTCTTCTGTGACTGAAGTTCAGCAATGGGGCATAGGGGATAAAGAGAGAAAGGCCACTGTGTAACTGAATTCATCTCCCTCATTGAATACAGTTTTCATATTAAAGATTCATTAAGTCCAACATAAATAATACAAGGATAACACTACATTTTAAGGATGCAACATCAGGAAGACAAGTGGCTATGAAGTGAAAGAAAATCAAGATAAACACAAATATCTCTGAAATGTACTATTTAAAACAAAGTAGGAGAAGAAAAGCCATTGAAAAATGGCGTTTCTAGAAGTGCAGTTCCTGTTACTCCAGAGCTGACCAGTGGTATTTCGCTGTATCCCATTCTGCAATGCTTTAAATGCAGCACTGCAAATGGTTTATTACAGCCCACACCAGGGCATTAACAGCGCATCTCCGGTGAGGGGATGCAGCTCCAGGCCTCCTCCCGCCCCGCAGCCCTGCAGGAGGCCGAAGGAGGAGTTGGGAACTCGGCTCACAATGAAACCACAGGGCAGGAGGCGAGCGGCAGGCGCCGTTCCCCGAAGCCACGGAATCGGATGCGGCCCGAGCCGCGCGGGACGAAGCCCTACGAAGCGCGAAGGCGGGGCGGTACCTCCCAGAATCCTGCGGATGTGCGCTTTGGCCGTCAGCTGCTCGGCCAGCTGCCCCGCGCCCGTGGGGATGCTGCGGTCGGCGCCCGCGTCCAGCAGTAGCGCCACCACCTGCGCGTGGCTCCGCTTGCAGGCCCAGTGCAGGCAGGTCCTGCGGAGGGAAGCGGCGCCGTCAGAGCCTGCGGGGCGCAGCGCACACGGCGCGGGTTCCCGGCACGGAGCACGGAAAGGTCCTTCGACTCCGCTCCTACGGTTCTATGAACCCCCGGAGCCGCGATGCTCTCCGGGCCGCGCTTTGCCCCTCCGCGGTTCTCTAGCGCAGTGGCAGCGGGAGGAAGGGCGACTCGGCATCTCGGAGCCGCCGAGCTCAGCGTTTCTTTCCGTGTCACTCCGGGATGCGGAGGAACCGCTCCTCGGGTACAGCGCGGCCGCGGCCCATCCCGCAGCACGGCATCCCACAGCACAGCACAGCACAGCACAGCACAACACCGCACGGCATCCCACAGCACAGCACAGCACAGCACGGCCCATCCCGCCGCAGGCCCCTCGCCGCCCCTCACCAGCCGTCGATCTCGTTACGGGAGTTGACGTCCGCCCCCGCCGCCAGCAGCCGCCGCACCTCCTCGGCGTCCCCGAGCGCCGCCGCCTCCCGCAGCCGCTCCTGCAGCTCCTCCGGGCCGCCGCTCATCGCTCTCCCAGGCGCAGACCTTCCTCGGCGCCGCCGCCCCACCCGCGGCCGCGGATCCCGTCACAGATACGCGGTGTTACGCGGGGCCGGGCGGCCGCCTCCGCTCCCCGCCGCTCCGCCGGGCCCCCTCCGCCCCGAGCCCGGCCCCGCGCTGCCTCCTCGCTGCCGCCGCCATTTTGTGCGCGGGGCCGCGCGTCGCCCTCCGGCCGTGCCGTCCTGCTACCGCCGTCCGGGAGGATCGGGGCCGGCCGGGACGCGGCGGCGCGTTACCCCGCGGGCAGCTCCCGCTCCTTCCCGGCCCATCGGCGCCACAGCTCCGAGCGATCCCTGCTCCCGAATCCATGCGGTGCGGCGGCTCCCCGCGGCCACCGCTAGGGGGCGGTGCGGCACCGCCAGGTTGCGCTCCTCGCTCCGGCCCCCGCGCCGCTCCCACCCCGCGGAGCGCCAGGCTCTGCGCGGCACTGACCTCGCGGTTACACAACGCGCCGCTGCCCGCAGTCATAAGATTTCCTCCCGCGAGAAAGGCTGCAGAAGAGGATTAGGACTCAACGCTCCCGCCTGCCGCCTTTGCCCTTCCTGCCCTGAGTCTCGGCCCAGCCTCCCCCTTACCCTGCTTACTGCCGCTAGCATACATGCATCACAACCGAGCGGGGCCGAGAACTCGCCCTTCCCTCCCTCCTTTCCGCTCTGTCAGGCGACAGTCCGCCATCCCAACCCGCATGTGATTTCTGCACACTGAGCAGCAGGTCTGTGTGCCCATGTTGCACCACAGCAGCTGTTGGCTATCAGCTGGGATCTGCACTCTGCTGCCCAAAAGACACCACACAATTGGCTTCCTAAATGTCCCTCTGAAATGCCCTTGACCTTCATCAGCAGCACACCGAGCCCCTGCTCTGAGCCATAGCTAGAGGTGGAGGCACAGGAGGAGCCCAAGGCAGTGATATTTGGTTTCCATTGGGACTCATGGATGCTCACCACCTGTATTCACCTTCCTTTGGGTATCAGTGGGAACAGCAGAACACACAGCAGTGCCAAGCAGAGCTGAGATGTGAGGCACTTTGACAGCTTGCGGCTCACAGCAGCCATCAGGGACCCATCCACAGCAGCTTTAGGCCATCCTTTGTCCTCAGAAGTTTCCTGGATTTAATTGGCTAATTTGTTAGAGCTGCCTTTTTGCACACTGCTGGCTGGGGCTGAGCTTCTGCAAGGGTTCTTTTCTCCTTTTTTGGTGAAACCACCATCCATGCATTAGGTTTGAGCTCCTTTTTTCCTCATTTTTAAGGCTTATGAATTCTTTCACTCCTTCCACATTTCAGGTCTAATTCCCCAGCTCTTTTAACCAACTGTTCAGCCATTTGAAGTTATTATTAAGCACTGTTTGAAAGGTTTAACCCCCAGTTCATCAGTGAGCATAGACACAGCTGTATTACTGCATTTGAAACACTCACTCCCCACCCAAAAAACATCTCTGAGGATTTTCACCAGCCCAGTACTGACAGGTATTGGAAAACGCAGGGATAACCCAAAAATGTACCCATCACATTTAAAGCACAACTGCACGCACAGCTATGAAGCCATAGAGCATGAAGGGGCATGCAGATGGCAGGGCTGGTGAGGAATGAAGGAGAAATGAATTAAAACCCAAGCCCAGTACTCACACTGGGCTAAGCAAACTGCCTTTCTTTTGCCCTAACCTCACAGCTCCTCCAACTGAGTAGGAATTGATGCACAGATGGTGGTACAAAGTGCTGGGAGAGATGGCAACTCTCATATTTTTCCAGCACCTTCTCCTCTTCCCTTCATTTTTGCTAGATCTGCTCAGCCTGACCAATCCCTTCAAAAATCACACAGATCATCTATTTGTGCAGTTGTTGATTTGACATTGTTCCTATCCGCAGGGCAAACAAATCACCTCTGAACAAACAGGGAACTGGAACCTGAGGGGGGTGGTACATCAGCTCAGGGACTTGCGGTTAAGAAGTCTGGTAGATTTTGATAACAACTGGAAATTGTTCAGTGGATTAGCGGCTGAAGCCAGTTTGGCTTGGAGCAGTGACAAGCCTGAGCTGCAGTGCGTGGATCCAAACTTCTGCCCTGGGTTGGGCCCAAAGCCCCCCCTGAGCTGAGTGGTGTCCAACCCAGAAAGCGAGCGGCCGAGGGGATCCCTGGCTTTTCGCCGGATGTTCTGCCGCGTTCCTCCCTGCCCAGGCCTGAAGGCCCTTGCCTTGCTCTCCAGGGCCATGGAAGCGGCCTCTCAGGGGCGCATGGGGTTCCTGTTCAGAGTCCTGCCTGCACCTTTGGAGCCAAGATGTTTCTGTGGGTCTGCTCAAGTTCAGCTCCCGATGGCCTGTGTAGGAAATCCACGTGCTGTTAGCAAGATGCTGGAAACAGTTCACCTGCATTCACAAAGGCAGCACTAAGGTTTAGGCCTTGCCAGCAAAATCTTGTACCTGTGGGGCTGTGGTTCTGTCAGGAGATCCTGCCCCATGCAGAAGACCAGAGCAAGGCCTAGATTCCTCTTCAGTTGCATTTTAACCATCACAGAGGAAGCCATGAGTTACAACCAGTCACACTCAGAGCTTCGCCCTGCGCCCTCCTCGCAGTGCTGAGGTGCAGCCAGCTGAAGCTACGCATCAATTAGAAGCTCTCCATTGACTTGGATGGGCTTTCTACCAGACACTATTCAATTCCACAGAGTAATTAGCAAAGCTGTAACTAAAGAGGTCTCCATGGAGATTGACAGCATCACCTCTCAGCTGGTACATTCTCTGCCTCCTATTCTAAATTTGTTCTTGCTGTCTTCCTGGCTCTAATCCATAAGGTTTGCTAAATCTTCCAACGTTTGTGATACATCAAAGCCGTGGAGAGAAGGGCAAAGGCAACTGGGGAGGGAGCAGAGAAGGAAATAACCCAGTGCTATAAGGAAAAGAACAGAAACTGTTCAGACACACATAGAGTTTTGAGAATGGGATTAGGCAGAACAGCACCTCTGCCTGCCTGTCACTCGCAAATTCTTGCTAATACTTTAGGAGCTTATTGGACTCAGCACCAAACACCCAAACAGACTAATCTGTATTATAGACACATAATCAAAGTCACAAGGTTTTACATAATATATATTGGTGACACAAGAAGTGTTTGTTCGCATAATTTTGTCATCAAGATTAGCAGCCATGAAAGCCCCTACTGTGCACTAACCTGGTTTTCTATGGCCACTCCATTGGTATGCAGCGATTCCTCAAAGAAATCAGAAGGCACTGAGAAAGTGCAAACCAAGTACGTGCTCTGAAGCAGCAGCATGAGTAGATGGCAGAGCAAGGAGTGGGTTCAAGGTGGATAATAACGCCGTATCAACAAATCTGATCATTTTAAAAATGAATTTGTTATGAAGTGCACGAAAGTGTATGGAAAGTCTGTTTTTTCCACTGCACACACAGAGCTGCTTATAAGCACAGAGCTGCAGTCACAGCTCCAGCCGTGGGTAGCAGAGGCGATGTAAAGATTTCGCAGGCACACGGGTCAGCTCATTGTCATGCCTGAGGCACAGCAGAGCAAAGCAAAGGTCCTGTGAGGGTGCCCCACATCCTCCCATCCCACTCCAGGCAGCCTGGCCAGAGTTCACCTCTCTGAACTGAAGCGCCCCACAAGGAATCCCATTGCCCTAAGCGTCCCCACAGCCAGAGCTGTGCCAGCAGGACGCCTGCAGTGCAAACCGGTGCTCAGGAGGGCTGAGCTGTCCTCTGGGTTCGCAGCAGTCCACGCGTTGCTCCCATGTGAAGCTGAACTCGCTCCTGAAAGCTGCTTTGTGGAGCAGAGCTCTGGGCTGCCTTCGAGCTGAAGAAAAACCAAGCACTGGGTGGGATCTCCAGAGGGTTGGCTACAAACTCACCCTGCTTTGAAATCAGGAGAATATTTACCATCTTCATCCATCAGAGGAGAAAAAAAAAAAAAAAAAAAACAACAACAACAAAAAAAAACCCTCATTATGGAACACGTTTGAAACATTTGCCTCTAATGATGCTACAATTCCTTTGTACCTCATGACTCACAGACGACCTGCTGCGTTCACCATTAAAACACAGCCTCAGCAATTGGTCCCAATTGGTCTGATAACAGAGCGAGCACAACACACCCAGGGATACAAGAGCTATTAAACCATATGCATCTCTTAAACGTCACCTGCAGTTGCTGTGCCGTCACATCAAGGCTGCTTATCTCCAGCCCTGCCAGCAAACAGAGAGTGCTGCAGCTCATCAGGTCCCACTGCGCTGCAGGTGGACTCCTTGTGCTGCACACAGGGAAAGATTAAAAGGAGAACGTGCACTAATAAGCTGAAATCAGAATGAACAGCAATGGAAAAAAAGCCACAAAATACAAACATCCTGTCAGCAGGGCAGGCAGGAGTCCCACACATGAAGACCCATGGAAGCTGAGCATCACGGCTTGGCAGGCAGCACCTGCCAGCTGTCTGCGTGCTCAGCTCCATGCCCTGTTTGTACCATTGTCTGCATTTGGTCACCATTGGGTGTTTCCAGTAGTGGTGCCAGTGGCCCAAAGCAGATGTAGGAGCTGCAGCTGGGGGCCTTCACCCAGGTTTGGGCTCTGCAGGGCACAGCATGTTGTGGAGCTGATGGTGAAGGAGCACACAGAGCACTGCAAGCAGAGCAGCTCAGGATCGAGGGCTGCTAAGACGCCCAGCTCTGGGTGAGGGGCTGCTCCAGGCACAGCCTGCACTGCAAGTGAGATTCGGGAGTGGGGGTGTGCAGCCAGGCAGAAGAAGGCAAGAACTCTGAAGCTCGGATGATTTTTGTCCTAATTTAGATTTAAACTCCAAAACGACAAAGTTGACGATGGGGATTTCATGGTATTTGCAGAAATAGAAATAGTTCCGTTTTGTGAACGTTAGTTATTGTTTATAGCTGAGTTTTGGATACCAAACCCTCAGAGGAGTTCTGGCACTTCCAGGTTATCCATAGAGGCTCCCAGGGCCCCGAGCTGCTGCAGGTTGGAGGGTCTGGTGAAACCTCTGCTCTGCTGCAGCCAACTTTGCAAGAAGCAGCTCTGCAAGAAGCATAGAGACGGGAAAATCTGCAGCAGTTTTATTTTACTTCACAGCACTGCAGCTCAGACCTCCTTCACTGAAGGGTTTGTAGCTTCCTAAAAGGAGCAGCTCAGAGTGGTGAGGAGATACTACCTGCACATGGAAGTTGCAGGGAATTCAGTACAAACTCTGGCTTTTCAAGGGAGAAACATGGGGGCTGGGGGCTTAAATTAGCAGCTCTTGCACAGCGGTCGACTCACATCACAAACAAAAGCAACGAGATGCTTCTCTATTAAATTAGGTTTTTGAAAAGCAAACAGTGCCTGTGGGGTTGGAAGAGGAGTCTCATACTGCAGCCTTTCATGGCCGCCGCTGTGTGATTCTCAGCAAGTGGCTTCCTCCCAGCTATAAATTCCTTAAAATAAATAAGGAAGGTTGAATTAGGGTCACTTGCAGACTGAAGTGGGTCTGCACAATGGGTTTAATGATATTCATTAGCCTCCTACAGCAGTACATGTGGAACTAAATTAGCTGACGTTCCTGGAAGGATGTTCCACGCTCTGGTGAAAGATGAGCTGAGCCTACATCAGGCCAACTCTGGTGCTTTTACTCTGAGTTTGCATTCAAATAGAGCTGAAAGCAAGAAAATCTGAAGATCACCACTAAAATGCTGTAATGCCATAATGTGATGGAGAGCACAGCAGTAACAGCAGAGTGGCACAACCCTAAGCCACAGCAAATGATAACAAGCCCAAATACAGCAACCAAAGACACAGAAACAAAGGAAAAAAAAACCCATTACCTTTAAAAAGCCTCAGGTACACAGAGCTCTCCAGCAAGATGCCCTCACCTCCCCCTGCCAGCCCTTAAATGAGGGCTGGGAAGGGGTGGATCCTGGCTCCGTCCCTGCTGATCAATCAGGTACATTGCATGCAGCTGAGCTCCCCTGGGTTGGCTCTGTCTTCCCACCAGGTGCTCCATCACTGCTTCAGGCCCTGACTCAGCATTTCCACTACAACCACCAACAACCAAGGCATCTGTTCACCACTGAGGATCGCATCTATGGTGTACGCAGAACAGCAGTGCTGCAAGACTGGCGCTTTTCTGTTTGCTCCCTTTGCCAGAGTGTCCTTAGGTGCTGTTATCCAGACTAACAATCCTGATGTAAGGCAGGATGAATGCATCCCCAACATTTGACCTTTGCAGTCTTTACAACCCAAAAATACCAGCTGCATGGCCTCCCTGAATTATCTATGGGATATCTGAGCATTACCTCAGAGAGACAGAGAGACAGAGAGACAGGGTGGTGGAAAGTAGGCTCCTGCACCCAGCTTCCCGCATATCTCACTGATAACGGGTTGATTCTCTTCCTTTGTACCCTCTTTGCCTCTTGCAGTGCTGTTTCAAACAGAATAAACCTAGCAATAATGAACCATCATCAAACTGGCAATTGCTTCCTGCCCGGCTTACGTTAGCAGAGAAAGCAAATGATGATTAGTCGTATGTCTGCACTCAAAGATAAAACCCCTGAGCAGAAGCCATCTGCCGAGGCATAAAACAATAATTCTGGCACCGGCCTCGTCTGAGAGCAGTGCCATCAGCCCTCACCGAAACAACGCAGCGCAGTCCTAATGCTGAGCTCTAGCAGGTGGCCCATAACCCTATAATAAACTCCCTGACGTTATTGATTTTTCCCCCCGAACCGATCCCTTTTGTCTAACTACATTAACTTCTGCTTACTGAGCATCTGCACGCCAGGCAGGGCAGGACGCGCAGCCATGGTGGCTCATTGTGGTGAGCAGTCACTGCTCTGAACGTGCCCCACACCTGTCCTGCGCGTGGTTATCTGCTCACATGGCTCATTTCTGAAGCCAGAACCAGCACCTGGGGGTAATCGCAGGGAATGCTGACAGGAATCTCAACTAGTGGCAATGTAAAATATGCTTCCATTGCTAATTACACATACAAATAGCCCCACAAATAGGTTCCAGGCACACCGGTGCATGCCTTCAACCCAAATATGCCTCTGGAGATCCCTGAGTCTAATACAGCCTTCACTGTGATGTGCAGAGGTGCATCGCACGATGCCTGCAGTCCTGCCCTCTTGGCCAGCCCATGGCCAGGGCGGGTGTGAGATGCACTGCTCTGAGCATCCCCCGTGGCCCAGGCTCCAAGCAGGTCCCAGCGGTGTCAGTGGGCGCCATGCAGCACTCACAGGGAAGACGTGGCCCTTTGCAGGTCCTGGGGAAACTAAAGCCAAGGCTGCAGAGTCATCATCCATATTTTGCAGTGGGTTTGGAAGCAACGTTACTGCTTGAGACAAGAGCTTGGCCACTGCGCTCCCTTTAGGGACCTGGCAGCGAGGCTCCCTGTGAGACGCTGAGCTACCTGCCATACACACTGTAAGCTTTGTGGGCAGAATGCAGCGCTGCTCCTTTCTGGATGAGACAGAGGTTTTTTCAAAAGCACTTTTCCACTCAGCGACATTCGCGTCTGTGAGGGGACCAGGGCCGCCAGAGGCCCATGAGCGGCGCTGGCGGGGCTGTGGAAGACGGGGCTCCCCGTGAGCTCAGCCCCCGATGCCCTCGGAGGCCTCACCGTGAGGCAGAGGCTCCCGCAGCCCGTTCCTGGTGCAGCTGAAGCCACGGAGCGCAGGGGCTCCCGGTGGCACAGCGCAGTGAGCGAGCTGCCAGCCAGCGGTGCTGAGCGATGGCCTGGAGAGGGGCCGCTGTGTCTGTGTGCTGTGTTTGTGTTGGCAAAGCGGGCTCCGAGTGGCTGCCGGCCCAGGCAGCACGAGAGGGCGAATTCGCAGGGGCCCCTTCGCCATGGCAGAGATCAATGGGAGAAGGGAGGCTGAGCACTGCGGGGTGGCAGCTCCTGCCAAGAGCCCTTCCACAGTAACGCCAACAAACCCATCTGCCACCGCCTGGCAACTCCAGGTGAGGATTGCTCGTTCTGCCTCATAAATACCATCAACAGCTTACTGTTCCTTTCAGAGCAGTTTAAAAAGCAGCACCTCAACCGTACTTTATCCCGTTTCCCTCCTCAGATGGAGGGGGCCACAGCAAACATTGGATCAGCGCTTGGCACGGTGGAGAGGGGCAAGGACATCCCACTGGAGCTTGGGAAGAGTAAGATAAAGGGCAAAGAAATTATCATCAATGAAAACAGCAGCAGTTAGGTCAATTGTAGGTCACAGCCCTAACCAGGAGCCTGGGCATCCTGGGATGGATTTCAAGGCTGTGGTGCAGTGTCGGATGGGCATCTGTGGAGTGTAGAGTGGGCTGCATGAGGAATGAGCCCTCAGTGAAACCCCAGGGATGCTGGGTGCATTAATCCCACAGAGCCCAGCTGACCCAGGGCTGTCTGTGTACTCGTGTCACCTCCTGGATGTGCCAGGCTGGGCCACGGCCTTTTGGTGATGTCCTGGCTGTGACAAGGCAGCTGACGAGAGTTATTCAGAGCCCTCACTGCTTCCTCCGACCTTGGGAGCTGCCTGCCCCCATCAATGGGAGATTTGTGGGGCTGTTGTCCTCACTGCCGGTGATGTTTGAGTGGCCAAGGGCTCCTTGTCCCTGCAGCAGTGGGACGCAGGGGGACACAATGTCTGTCCATGTCCATTGGATCCAGACAGGGTTTGATTCCCTATAAGGCTTCTTCTGAAAAGGTTTGGCTGAAAGCCTGATTTCTCAGTTAACAGAAATCTCCTATGCCTAATTAATGTCAGTCCCATCCAACTGCCCTTCCAGATGGATACATCTACCCACTCCTTTTTTATCTCCGTCAGCCCGGAGCTGAATATATTCTCATGTTAAATATGAGAATACAAAACGTGGGTGCCAAAAGACACAAGAGGAGTTA
The DNA here is from genome assembly GCF_019232065.1 of Centrocercus urophasianus. Taxonomy (NCBI): domain Eukaryota; kingdom Metazoa; phylum Chordata; class Aves; order Galliformes; family Phasianidae; genus Centrocercus; species Centrocercus urophasianus. The sequence goes on along the minus strand of NW_024884978.1, from coordinate 4,623,748 downwards.
CCTGTTCTGTGAGAAGATCCCTCTGGATGGAGGTGGCCATAGCAGAGCAAAAAACTGCTCTGTTTGCCACCAACATGCACCTGGTCCTTCCGAGCCCTGCTCTACTCCCCCATGGCTGAAACACTCACCTGGGTCAACCAATCCTCAGTCTGGTAGGGGAAAAATAAGTCAGAGTTATTCCTTCCCGCTTATAGGCAGTCTCACTTAGGATGCACCCCTGGGTCTCTTATCAGCACGGTCAGCGCATGCAAGAAGGTGGCTTTGTGGCACCAGGCAGGGACCGATGATGCAGACCCACATTTGGCCCATCACAGCCCCGGAGGACCTTGGTAGGGGAAAATCACTTCTCCAAGGGAGCCACCCCATGGACTGAGGACAAACCCTGCCCTCCCTGTGGCTGTGGGTAAGACCCCGTGCTCATCACCATCACCAGCGCTGTGACGGCCGCACGGCGAGCCCCACGTACAGCTGCTTTCAAAGCCGGTCTGTAGTCAGTTGTACAATATAAAGTGTCTTTGTTTAGTCAACAGAACCTCTAATACATGTGATTTTGTTGTTAATAGAGCTGTAAGAATTTTAAGTACCTCTTGGGAATGTGTCATTTTGGGTTGGCTTTTTTAGGCATTGCAGGGTGCTGCGCTTGTCTTTGTAAACAAGTTTTGAATAAAACATTTGCGCACAGCCGCACTTTGTAAAGTGTCATGCAGGTTTCAGGAGTTTCAGAGAGAATAAATCAACTACAAACTGCTGCCTGGTGGTTGACTTCACTCCTTATAAATAGCTAATTTGGACAACTTTTCTCTGCATGTCAGATGAAATCTAAATGCTGTGCCTATCGTTCCTGTGGGCACACAAATCCCAGCAGCTTGAGCCCCTCTCATGAGCCCGGGGCGCTACAGAAATGCCATGGGGGGGGGAATACCCAACCAGGCTGCTGACCTTCCTTTAGAGGAAATTCTCTGGGGGCACCAGCAGGTAAACGCGCCGGGGAGGAGCAGGAACCTCAGCTGCTGGGGCATTCCCACATTCAGGCCCATCCCCAGCAGCTGCTGGTCATTCTGGTTTGCAGCCATCGCCTCTGAGGAGAACGGGGCCCTTTCTCAGCCGTTAGAAACAGCCCTGCTTGACCAAACCCAGCAGCATGGTGGCCATGCATGCCATGCAGATGCAGAGCTTTCCCCACTCGCCGCTCTGCAGAGCCCTGCAGGGATGCAGCTCACCTGGAGCTCCCTGGGCACTGCAAGCAGGGGCTGCTCCTGGCAGGTGCTGAGCAGCTCTGACCTCTGCCACTTGTTTTGAGATTTTGGCAAGTATTCAGCACGAAAAGGATTGGCCTCTTGCTGTAATAATCAGTGAATGAGGAACTCGTTTGGCTGAATTTCCACCACCCCCCCTCCTCAAATGCAGAATTGCTGTACATTCCTTTATGCAGGTTTCCATAGAGTTGAACTTCTACTTTTTTTTTTTTTTTTTGTGGCCGTTAAAGGGGTCAGCAGTCACTGAACGCCGGGATCTCACTGTTGGGAAATGGGGGGTGGAATTTGGCCACAATTTAACATCTTGCCGGTGGGGTTGGAGGGTGGCATTCAAAGCAGCATCCTGGAAACCTCAGCACCACAGAGGAGAAAAAAGCCTGGAGGAGCCCAGGGGAATTGTGAAGACATTCTGCTTTGCAGATCCTAAGTTTAAATAAGTTATTTCTTCCCTACTTAACTGGGTTAAAATATGATATTCTAGCTTTAATTGCTTCAATCCTATTACTGGTTCCTTTTAGCGAGTGATTGTGCAGCCCCTTGCCGTGGGGAAATCCCCTGATCGCGGGTCCCTGTTATTCAGACAAGTACTCTTTCAGAAGTAAATGCCATTCTTAGCATAGGGAAGTACTTTAGGTCTAAAGGGGTTAAGAAGGCCTCCCTGCATTCAGAAACATGCAGGGGTCCCACCGTGCCAGTTCCAGCCTTTTAAACTCTTTCCAGCTTTTTTTCTTGCAACAAATCTGTCTGACTGCCACCAGGACATAGGAAGCGTGTGCCTGTCAAAGAAATCAAGTTTACTTTTTCTGACTTGTTAACAGAGGCAGGGTATAAATAGGGCTAACGCTGCTCAGACTATTAGCATTTCTCTTAAAATAAGGGGTGACTTCCTAGGACCTTTAATCCAATGAGGTCCAAACCAAGCTGCTCAAGCAGGACAGGCAGCAAAGGAGCTTGCTGAAGCTTTTACAGACATCAGGTGCACTCGGGTTCCTCGAAAATTTAAGGCTGACCAAAAGCAGCCCCCCAGGCAGACAGGCGCTGCCTCCAGCTCGGTCACTGCCGCTGCCCAGGAGAAGTTCTGAGATGGTGTTGGTGTTGTTCACGCGGTGGATGTGGATCTTGCTGGGGAAGAGCAGTGTCCTGTTGCTTCTGGAGGTCTCTCTGCAAGGGAGAGCTTTGCCCCCGATCCGGTACTCGCACGCGGGGATATGCCCCAATGACATGAACCCCAACCTGTGGGTAGACGCGCAGAGCACTTGCAAGAGGGAGTGCGAAGCCGACCTGGTGAGTGATGCGCTTCTGCTCATCCGTGCGTGGCGGGCGGTGGGTTTTGTTGGCGTTTGCTGCAGGCAGCAGAGCAGCGGCGCCGCGCCGGACTGAATTCAGACAGCACACGTATTTAATTGACCCGTGACCTGTGTGTGATAGACAGGGTCTGACAAATTATCAGCGAGGCGAGGAGGTGTGTGACAGCTGTCACTTGTGCTGGTGTGGGTACAGAGCTCATTCTGTTGGATCATTTTTCTTGCTTTCTTGTCAAAAGAAACATCAGAATTTGATACTCTGGAACTCGGCGTGCCGTGGGGTCGATCCGCAGTATTTTGCAGCGTCACAATGTTCTTTATTGTTGGTAGCCATCATCAGTGCTTAATACTCCTGTGGGGAGCTGTGTATGAAATCATCTGATTTAACACGTAAGTTGTCAGCCTTTGCTGCACTTGAAACACGAAGCATGCTTGGCGTGCAGAACAGGAGCGCGGTTAAAATGACCAAGCAGATGTTCTCTATGATGCTCCCAGCTCTAAATGTGCTTAACTCACAACCCTAAAACGCATTTTTCAACCTGTCAGCGCTGCAGCTCAAGCTGGCATCTGACAATACCTGCTCTTCCTGCCTCTTACAGCAACAGCAAAGCTCCTGCAGCCCAGAGCAGGCTGACAGCGCACGTACCAGGCAGGAAGGAGTCGCTGTGTCCGTGCTCCATGGCAGTGTTGTTTCTGCAGCGCTGAAAGCAGGGGGAAAAAAAAAAGAGGGGAAAAAGGCCGGTCATCAAGTGAACAAAGAGATTTGCTCCACGGATCCCATGTGCTATGAATGAAAGTATTCTTTCTACTTTTGCCCTTCTCAATTAAGCCTTCTTTATTTCAACTACCAGGTGCAGCAATGAATATTAAAAGCCTTGTAAAAACCCAGAAGCAATGGCAGCAGATGATATTGTTTTAATAATTTACTGAAAGCTAGAAGTCACTGGATAAAAATGCTCATTTAGCCTCGTGTGCCTGCAGAGACCTGGGGACTCGTGTGCAGTGCTCTGCAGGCAGACAGAGCCACAAGCTTTGCTAAACCGTGCTCCTTAACCTCATCTGAAACCATTTTGCAACTTTCCTTCTGAAACCTAGCAATGTGCAGCTGGAAATGGGGAAAGAGCTGTGTTATTAGGTCATCTTTTTTCCCAATAAGGAAAGCATACTGCACTCAAGGGAAGCTATTTAGTTTGGCAGCTTAAAAAACACGCTGTTCTCACTTACAGAGAAATTTGGTGGATTTCAGGGGGGTTGTGGAGGTTTAACACACACTGGAAGTGTGCCCTGGTGTGTAGCAAGGTTCTTGGTCACTTAAAGTAATCCATACCGACAGCTGCGTGTCAGTGCACACAAATCAAATACCTTTTCTGTACAAAAGACAAAAATCCTGCTAAAATTAACCACTATTTAGAGCTGACAGTGGCTAATAAATCATCAGAAGAGCGATGCTGCGTTTGAACACAGGGCTAAAATAGGACAGAGAAGCCATAACGAGCTGTTTGGGGTTTGTTTTTCTAAACACCATAGAAAAATTATTTTGGGAGCAAGAATTCTCTTACTTCTGAAATATTCTATTATTTCCTCTACAATGTGAACAATTACAAATCCTTGGCAGTTTCACCCCCAGAAGCAGGCTGTTAGTCTCGGGGAATTCAAATAATACTTTACATACTTTTCTGGAAAATAAGACGGATTACTGCCCACAGCCATATGATAAGTCTTTCCATCCGCTCTTGTTTCTCAAGGCTTGTCCTCGGGCATTTCGGAGAGCGCCGAAGGGGGGTTGTTAGCTCTGTAGTCAAGGAATCCATGTGACTCTAGGAGAGACCGACGATGTTTAAGCAGTAGCAATGCATTCTCCTCTCTAGAAGCTTCTCTCAGAGACCTTTGCAAACCCCCGCATGCTGAGCCTCCTCATGGGAGCTGCTGGAGAGGGTTACACGTTGCTGGCAAGGACTCTGAGTTTTGGACCACGGATCTCTGTGGCAAAACTGGGTCCACTGAACTTGAAGCCTTGAAAGTTTCTGGGCTCTCTGCTTGTTGAGTCCCTGAAGAGGTCTTAGCTCTGTCCCCAGTAACGAGCAGGTTGCTTTCTTTCCCTGCAGGAATGCGAGACCTTCGAGAAGTGCTGCCCCAATGTCTGCGGGACGAAGAGTTGCGTGGCGGCTCGGTACATGGATGTCAAGGGGAAGAAAGGGCCGGTGGGGATGCCCAAAGAGGCAACCTGCGACCGCTTCATGTGCATCCAGCAAGGCTCAGAGTGCGACATCTGGGACGGGCAGCCCGTCTGCAAGTGCAAGGACAGGTGTGAGAAGGAGCCCAGCTTCACCTGTGCTTCTGATGGGCTCACCTACTACAACAAGTGTTACATGGACGCAGAAGCTTGCATAAAAGGCATTACTTTGAACGTAGTCACCTGTCGATACCATCTCACCTGGCCAAACACCAGCCCAATCCCACCAGAAACAACAGCTCGCCCGACTACGGCCTATTCTGAGACGACGATCATCGATATCTTGCCACCGGCATTGGTGAACAACCCCGTCCATCAGTCAGTCTATGTGGGAGAGACTGTCAGCTTCCTCTGTGATGTTACAGGGAGACCCAAGCCGGAAATTACGTGGGAGAAGCAGGTTGAGGGGAAAGAAAAAGTCATTATGAAGCCAAATCACGTCAGAGGGAACGTTGTGGTCACTAACATAGCCCAGCTGGTCATCTACAACACCCAGCTGCAAGACGCGGGTATCTACACCTGCACTGCCAGAAACAGCGGCGGCCTTCTCAGGGCTGATTTCCCACTGTCCGTCATCAAAGGAGAACCTGCATCCAAAGAAGCTGCCCAGAACAGAACACACTTTCCAACCGATGAGTGCTTGAAGCAACCAGACAGCGAAGACTGTGGAGAAGAGCAGACCAGGTGGTACTATGATGCAAAGAAAAACAACTGCTTCACTTTCATTTACGGGAACTGTAACAGCAACCTCAACCACTTTGAGACCTATGAGAACTGTATGTTAACGTGCATGAACGGCCCAATCAACGTTTGCAACCTACCAGCCCTCCAAGGTCACTGCAAAGCCTACGAGCCCAGATGGGCCTACAACAGTTTGACAAAGCAGTGCCAGTCCTTCATTTATGGTGGGTGTGGAGGTAACGAGAACAACTTTGAGAGCCGGGAGGCCTGCGAAGAGATGTGTCCCTTCCCAAAGAACACGCACTGCAAAGCTTGCAAGCCGCGCCAGAAGCTGGTGACGAGCTTCTGCAAAAGCGACTTTGTGATCCTGGGCCGCATCACGGAACTGACCGAAGACCAAGACTCAGGACATGCGCTGGTGACAGTGGAGGAGATTCTCAAAGATGAAAAAATGGGATTAAAGTTCCTGGGGAAGGAACCCCTGGAAATAACGCTCTTCAACATGGACTGGAGCTGCCCGTGTCCCAACATGACCACAGTGGACGGTCAGCTCATCATCATGGGAGATGTCCACAACGGCATGGCTGTCCTGCAGCCAGACAGCTTTGTGGGCACCTCCAGCATCCGGCGCGTACGGAAACTCCGTGAAGTCATCCACAAGAAAACCTGTGAGCTTCTGAAAGAGTTTCTAGGATTGCATTAACCTCCTTCACACATGTCAGCCTTCCAGACCTGTGTGTTACGTAGGGCTAACAAGGGCTAGGCTAGTGCACAAGCTAAACAAGCTGCTTGAAGATACACTGTAGGAATTATGCAGAACCCTTATTTTAATCCATTAATGATGCTTAGCAACAATGTAGTATGGTCTTTGGCAAGCACATAAAACAGCAGCAAAAGGCTATTGATCTTGCATTGAAATAAATTTGTCCATATAGGAATGCCATTTAACTAGATGACTCACTGCAGTAATTATACAATTTTTATATAGCTTCTATCATATATGACGGAATTCATAGCATTCGTGTAGCTAATTGATACACAGCTAAGTAATATATAATATCAACTTAATCTGTCTCATTTACAGTATGGAAATGTGATGGTAAGTTGTTATAAATAAGTCATACTCTTGCCTCTTCGTAGCAGCACTAATATATTTCAAGAGAAAAGCCTGTAAATTATTGTCTGTATTTACAATTGTGCAAATCTAACCAATCTATGCACTATCAGCTTCCTTATTTTAATTCCTAGCTGTTATCCTTTGCATTGTACCTCATTTCTGAATGGCATCTGCTGCCTGTCTAGTAATCCTCATTTGAGAAAATTCCCACAGAGGAACTCCCCAGATCTGAAATGCAGGACAGCAGGTCCATGCAAAAGGCCAAGGCACAATCTCACCCCTGAAATTACTTTTCTATCATAGCAATGTCAGCAAACACTCTTACTCTATTGCACTTTCCTATTTTTGTTTTAATCAGCACGTCGTCTGTCTCATGCAAACTCCAGGCAAGGAGCTGGCTCTGTGCTGCCAGCTGTCATGCTTTTGAAAATCCTTTACATTTGCAGCATGGCATGCAGCGATGTACTGCTTAATTTCATCAGAAAGCCTGTTTGTGTAGTTGGGAAAGCAAAATAAAAGCAGCCAGAATGAAGTTCAAAATAGGAAAGTGCCACACAGTCTGCAGAATGCATTTTGTGTGCAGTCATGAAGGCAGTGAAGGGCTGCACAGACACGCAGCGGACGCTTTAAAGGCATTTATCAATCTGATCGTTTTAGGGCACACTTTCAAGCTGCCGAAAACGTTTTGCACAGAGTCAAGTGCACGAATAAAAAGCCTGAGAGACAGCGCGAGCTGTGGGTGTGAGTGTGTGTGTCCTCATTTTGACATTTGCATGCCAAAAACGTGTAACTTTTGCCTATGCAAAAATCCTTAAATAAAGAAAAGGCTGTTCCTGGAAAAAGTCCTTCCTCCGATGGGGAATATCCCACCTGGCAAAGAGGGGAGAGCTGCACGGTGAGTCTTAGCCGTGGCACCTCCTGGTTGGGTTGGGTCACCTCGTTGCCCAATGTGCCCCACTGCGGTGTGAGGGCATCTCAGGGCTGGGGAGGGAATCGGAGAGCAAGGAGGGTAAACTGAGGAGGTAAAGGTGGAGCCCATCTCCTGTTTTCCTGAAGGGTTTTGTGCCCAGCAGCCATGCTATGGTCAGGGTCCCCAGGATGGGCTCTTCTGGTGGTCTGGGCTTGAGTTGCGTTCAGAACACACCAGCAGCAGGAGCAGATGTAAGTCTGTGCTTACCTGTACAATGTCAGAAGAGGCTGGGGGGAAGGGAGGGGAGCCTGGATCAGATTGCTGGTCAGGTAAACACCTGCTTATTTTTTCTATTGTATCTTCCTGAAGTGCATGTGGAAAAAATCCCAGTTCAAGATTCAGAACATTTGTGTTCTGCTGAGGGCTGCTCTCTGGAGCCGAGCGCTGCCAGCCCTGTGTCCCCCAGCTGTGCAGCCCTGCCAGATCAGCCTGGGTTGTGGCATCTGTCATTTCCCAGGGAAGCAGTAGGAAGTGGTGAGCTCTTGCCATACCTTCCAACGCTGAGGCCCTGGGGGACAGAGCTTTAATAAAGATTGACTTTGTACGGTTCTTTCTTCCAAAAGCTGAAGGATGGGAGTGGGAGTGTTAGAGAGGCTCTGGAGATGCGCACCCAGTTGTTCCAGAATTTCTGAGAGCAAAAAGTGCCCCTTCGTGGCTTTTCCAGTGAGCACGGCGCTGTGCCTAAGCCTGGGCTCCAACCTGCATTCCAAACTGCATGACCCTGAGGCAGGAGGCGCCGTGCCATGGGCGACACATGCAGAGGGAACTCAGTCCCTGGCTGTCCCATGGCACAGGGCTGCCCTAACCAGATCCTCTCTACCTCCTGACCTTGGAGAGCTTAGCTCACCACTCCAAGCTAAAATTTTAGTTCCGCCTCTTAATAAATCCTTAAGAAGCCTAAAATTCAAGTCTGACCAGTCCTCCAGCTGTGGAAAGTATACGCACAGGGCCAAGCACTACAGGGTGTTGTTATAGCCCTAGCAAGGCTAATGGGTGCCTGCGTGTGGCTGCTGATCAGAAAGTCTCTCTCGCATTGCTCACACTCCCTTGTCCATCCTGCTCCCTGGGCGCACGTCTCAAGGTGATCCTAAGGTTGTCAGAAATTTGAAGGGGAACGCCCATTTGTATTGAACACATGGGAGAAAAGGAAAAGCCTGTGTGTCTCTCCTGGCCCAGGAGGTGGGCAGGACCCACTGACCCACATCGCCCGGACCAGTGCCTTGTGGGGGAAGGCCTGTAGGTCCCACAACCCACACCAAGCTTTGCAGCAGGAGGGTGCCCAGCGATGGAGACATGCAGGGACAGAGGCCCACAGAGATGGAGACCCCCGGGGTCCCAGGGCTTGAGGGATGGAGCAGGAGGTGCTGGTGGATCGGGAGCACGCAGAGCCGCTTGCCCACTTCCCAGTCTGAAAATGAAAAGTGTAACACAACAATCAGCAAACCCTGCGGCTAAAGCAAGATGGAATCCATCCAGCATATGGATCTGAAAATGAGTCACAGGTTATTGCGCAAACCATCTGCACAGCCAAGCTCTATTAGAAGGACAGAATAACAGCAAAAAAGTGATGGTGAGCAGCTTGTGACAGCACACCCAGAGTGCAGGTCCTGGCTGGCATGAGGGACGGGTGGCAGGGCAGCTACACAGAGGTAGGAGGTGGCATCAACACAAACCCAGAGTGGCTGAGGTCAAGAGAAAGAGGAAACTGGGAAGGAGGAAATATTCTCATTGCAAGGGCTGGAGACGAGGTCAGGCGGAAGCTTTGGTGGGTGATCAGCTCCAGAAGTAGGAACAGAGATGGTGACACCACTGGGGTGTGATTCAGATGGCAGAGGTATTTAAGAGCTTAGCTCACAGTTGTTTGGAAGCAAATCAGGGGCTCCTGCAAGAACTTGTGCCTGCCATGGGCCTCAGCTGGCACCAGATGGGCACCACTGCCCCCACTTGAAGCACCTCCTGCCCCACATTGCTGTAATTCACGTGGTGTGTGCAGAGCAAGGAATTCTCAGTGTTAGACAATTCCTAGGAAAAGAGTATGGCCAGAGTGGATATCCACATCATGGGTGCTGGGGGCTTCTGGAGTCCATGAGAGCCCTTTGCTGCTCTTCAGCTGTGAGGACATCGCCCAGGGTGGGAGCTGTGAATGTGGAGCCCATGTTTTTATACCAAATATTTTGTGTTTTCCCTTCATGAGCTCTGGTTACTTATTGACTATAAGTGACCTCCAGCTGCCTTATAGATTTACAGTTGCTGTCACAGGACAAAAAATGAGTCCCGTGTCCAGGGCCTGAGAAGTACTCTGAATGGAGGTTGCACAGCTGAATAAATGTCCCGCCAGCCCTTTAAATCTTTGGGAAAAAAACAAAAAAGCCAGCCTGGGCTCCTGATCTACAATGCAAACACCAGTGGGATACGAAGATAACACTGTGGCATTATTGGACGTAACTATCAGCTCCAAAAGCAGCCCAGCCTGCTCAGTTCACAGCTATTTATGGCTCGGCAAATGATAAGACATTCAGACTTGAGAGTTTGGAAATGGAATGGAAAGTCTTTCAAAGGCTGTTTGGATTTCAGCCAGCAAACCCCAGTGGTGGCATTTCACTCTCTGCCTGTCGCAGCCTCCCCTCAGCCAGCTCTCCTTGGGCCAGCACCGAGCGCTGCTTAAGGACTCACAGCGCAAGTTCTCACCCCCTCATTTGTCAGTGATGGCCAGAAACGCAGACAGAAAGGAGGAGGCTGGAAAAAGAGAGAATGAGGAAAAGAGAGAGGAAGGGGAGCATCTCTGCACCTTAAGCTGGCACAGCAACGTGGTGGTTGGATTGTATTGAAAAAGAGCTGCCCCTTCAGAAGTCTGTAGCTTCTCTCCCTCCTTTGCTCCACTCCTAGCGCACTCAGACCAAAGTGGGTATTGTAACACGTGCAAAGCACATCACTTCCTCTACTGCTTGAAATAAATAGAAAAGCAACAGTCATAAATCTCCAGAATCAGATGGTATTCACCCAAGGGTAAAAGTAAGAAATTGCTTAACTATTAACTGCAGCAGATAACCTTTGCTTCAGTCTGCTGCAGCAGCGGAGGGCTGGGGGTGGCACAGACACAGCTAATTTGGGATTCAGTTCCTAGGGACTGGGCACCAAAACTCAGCAAGTCTGGTAAAAAGGGTAAGAGACAGTAAAAGTCACCAGGCTGACCAGAGTGTGATACAGAGAGGAAGAGTCTGCAGATGTCAGCAGGGCAAAGAGATGCTGCAGAGCTTTCCTTGAAGCCACTACAGGGATGATTCGGCTTGGTGGAGCTGACGTCGATTTCTGTAAGGCTCCAGGGGAAATTCTCACCCTGAAAGGTTAAGGCAACGAGGCTGCCTTGCAGCAAGACGAGAGGCAGTCTACTGAGTCCAGGACTGGTTAACACAGGACAGGGGTGAGAACAGAAGGTCAGCTTTTCATCGGGGAATCCATCGGCGGTGCCCCACGGAGCCTTGCATGGTGGCCAGGGCTGCTTCATGTGAGTGGTTGGGAAAAGGGACTGGAGAGGCTGGTTACCAGCTCTGCTGCTGTACAAGATATTTGGGGCTGCAAAAAGGGAAGCTGGCTGCAAGGACACTGCATGATAAGCTGCAGGATATCGTAATACCCGGCAGCAGGATGACAGAACAGCAGATGAAATAGAATATTGCTTAATAATCTACACTGGGTGGAAAAATCAGTCCTAATTGCACTGCTGTGATACCTTCAAGCAAGCTATCCTCGTCTGAGACCTGGCTGATCCATCATCAAATTCGGGACTGAGTTTCCCCAGATTTGCCGCTCTCTGTATTCCGGGTCCCCACCTCAGCACACAGGGCAGAGCCCACAGGAATGTAATTACAGGAGCCAAACCCGAGCAGCTGCTCCCACCGCGCCCCGGCGAGCGGCACCCGGCTCTCGCACAGCCACCTTTTCCCATCTGCGCGCTACTTGTGGCTCAGAGTGAAAACTCCTCACGTCCCGGCTCCGAGGTGACGCCGCAAACCGGGAGCCGCGGCTGCTCCCCGGCCGGACGCGAGATGGCGCGCGGGATCGCGCTGCGGGATCGCTGCCTGCAGCCCCGGCCGACGCTTCCCGGGGTGAAAGGTCCTCCCCCGTTGGGGTCAGTTGGCCTCGCCCTGCTGAATTTAACTGTTCCGCAGAAGCTTTGCCGTGTAATTCAGAGTTTCCGAGGGGAAAGCAGACCCCACGGAGCTGGGTCACGTCGCTGCTTCCGTCCCTGGCTGCCTGGAGATACAGCTGGATGGACTGAGGCTTATCGGGGAAAATGGATGTGGTCAGGATGTGATAAGGCAATCAAATCCATCTCCAGAGCTGCAAGAAAAGGACGCAATGTATAATTTATTTGGCACTTTTCGTCTCCCTGTTTGCAGATTGCTTGGTTTCTAAATATATTTGTCCAGTTATTCAAAATTACTCATGGATCTCTTCAGTGAGTAATACTTGACCTGCAGATCATCCAGAAAGTGAATATTGCAATCAGACTCTCAGTTTCTGCTGTTGTTTCTTGTAGCTAACAGATGTATGCGACTTAGGTAATCAACTCAGGAGGAAACTCCAATTTGATTATAATGTTTGCAGTTCAGTTTCCACTGTGCCCGCTCAAGAAGTCACCTGGTCAGGAGATGGCCAAAAGGATCTCATCTCTGGCACAAAGCAAGGGCTGCCTTTTCCGCTCACTACAGACACAGAGCTGCTGCAGGGGGAGGCTGAGTGCAGCCTCATGGACCCGCAGAGTCATGGCCAACGCACAAAGACTGAGCGCCAAAAGGTAACGGCTTTCCACTTCCACAGGTGCAAAATGAGACTTACACCAAAGGTATCCTCATCACCAAGGTCTCTGATAACTCTTTCTCCAGGAAGAGACATTAAATTGGAAAAGACCTTCACATCGCTTCCTCAGGCAGCCCGTCCCAGGGCCTCCCCGCTCTCTCATTAAGTTCTTCCTAACGCCCAATCTAAACCTCCCTCATCACAACTTGAGACTGCTTCCTCACATCCAATCTCTTGCACCTGCCTGAATCAACCCTTGGGTGCTTCAGTTCTTCTTCCGATTTGCCATCAGACTGCAGAGGCCTGCAGGGACCCCAGCGTTAAGCTGCTCTTTGCCCCCACCAGCATTAAATGCATTCTCTTATTCCCATTTTCGTTTGTGAATGGAAGTTTAAGGTCTCACTTAATCACATAATCTCCAAAGCAGGAGCTTTAGGAGATCCGTCAGCCACGGCAAAGCTCACACTACTGCACCAGGGTCAGAAAGAGCAGTGTTGCCATCTAGGGACTTGCTGCGAGCTTTAAAAAAGAGAGAGGTTTCTTTGGATGAGATGCTTCAATTATTCCATAGGAGTAGTGGAGTTTGCTTGCTCACTGTGGGTGTGCTGGAGAGGAAGGGGGTTTTGCAAAATGGCCTTTTAGGCTTGGCTTTTGTTTTCCTGCCATGTGAGGAGCCCTGCCCCATGTGCATGCAGGAAGCCCGCAGCCAGCAGCTGCTCCACCGCAATCTCAGCTCCAGGACTGCAGCCATCCCCACACCCACTGCGCCTGTTGCTCACTGATGCTGCTCTCCATGTTTACTGAAAGTAATTTTTCAGTGGAAGAAAATGGAAGGAGGATTTGCTGCTTCTGCCCCGGCAGGAGGGTTTACACACGAGCAAATGGTTTGTAACAAATGCAGTGTAAGATCGATGGAGCTGCTCCTCTGTTCACAAATTGTTCACTGTCCATGGGCTTCAAGATGAAGAAAATTTTCCCTTGTTTTGTAGAACACACACACATACACGTTTTCTCATTACTATTATTTATGTATGCATTCACTGAAAAAAAAACCAACACTCCTGAGAACACCTTTTGCAGAATTATTTTGGCTCGCCTCTTGTTACAGTTGTAATCTGGAGAGAGGACAAGTGTCAGGTATTTTTTTCCCCCATTTCTCCCTTCTTTTTTGTTTTTTTTGTAATTGTCCTATGAGCCTTCTGTCACGGGTTTGAGCCTTTGGGCACTGGGAGGTCATAAGATTTTGGCCCACCTTTCCCTGTGCAGTGAGTGTGGCGTGGAGCTGCTCCCGAGTGGTGCTGGGGTAGCACAGCTCCTCCTGCCTCACTCCACCAAAGCCCCGGGTTCTTCACAGGGAGCCCTAAAACCTCCGGTTCTCCATGAAGCTCTGAAAACAACCCCCCACACCACGGCATGCTGCAGGCTGAAGCCCTTGTGTATTTCTACTGCTGGGGTGGTTTTGTTTCCTGGATAAAGCTCTCTTTTCCTATTTCCACAGCTGGAATGGAAAGGTACTGCCGTGCCCTTAGCAGCTGTGCTGCTGTGTGTGGGACGTGAAGCCCCCCCAGCCCAGGTAAGTGAGGCCGCTCCAAGCCCAGCTCCTGCCCTATCTGCGTCCTGCAGGAGTCAAAAGCCCCATGAAACATGCATTGCTGCAGCCTGCCTAACAAAACCTAGCAGTTCATTAAAAAGAAGGAAAATATTATATTTTTGCCCTGAAGATCCAGGCAGTGCCAGGTGCTAAGTAGGTCACTATTCAAATCCCTGTCTTTGTTCCAGATGTGGGCATGTGTGCATACTCTACATATTGATTTGTGCAAACCATGTAACATACACAGAACTCATTGGCCTGTGAGCTCAGCAAACACACAATTGCTCTGCAAATCCATCGCTGGTGGCAGCAGTTGGGTTGCTTGCTCAAATAAATGCATTTGCAAACTCTTCTGGGCCTGCTTTAAAAACACCAGTTTGTTTGCATGGTGCAGTGCAGCCAGCTCTGCTCCACAGCCCTACAGCCTCGAGCTCAGGTGCTTTCAGGTTTGCATACAGCAATTCTGAACACAAGCGCATTTTTGCAAACATAACTACCAAAAAAAAAAACATAAAAATCTCTTTTGATTCGTAATTTATGAGCAACTCATTGTTTTGCAAAGCAGGAGCTGATGTGGCACCCTTAGCTTGTGCAGGTTGGTTACCTGCTCAGCACCTCCCGGCTTGCCCCACAGAGCAGATCCATGCCATCTTGTTCTCCCCACACGGATTTGTGCTGCCATCTTGTACACCCCATTCAGATTCATGCTGCCATCTTGTTCTCCCAACAGCTGCTTCTGTGTCCTCCTGCTCCACCAGCGCCCTGTAAAACAGCCCCACGAAGCAGCCATCCCCAGTTTAAGCCCATCCTAATCAATCAGAGGTTGTTGTATGGGTCAAAGAGCGAACGACCCGCCTGTCTTTTTCCAGCCTGCCCAGATACACACCGTGATGGGGAAGGCTGGGAATCTGATACGGGCTGCAGCCCAGCAGTGCTCATGGGGAGGGAAGCGGCGGCTCCGGGTGAGGATATCTGCAGCAGTTATATGACTAATCCCGACATCTACGGATGTTTTCCCCTGCGCCTGTAAGAGTTATGTGATCCTAAGCTTCCTCGAGGAAAACAAGCCCATTCTGTCTTGATGAGTAAGTGCTAGCAGAAAGCAAGTATATTTTTCCATATCTGATGAGAGACCAACATGTCCAAGAGAACAGTGCCCCACGGAAAAGCTCACCAAAGCCACTGAAAGCTGGGCACCTGAGAACAGCTAGGTGCTCCCAAAAAGCAGCTGGGAGCCAGAAAAGCAGGAGCCCTTCTCCTGGTCCTTTGCTCAGGCCAGCATAACCCGGGGACTGGGAAGGGCAAACAGGTGTTAAATGTCCCTGGGGCTCCTCGGAAAATAGGCAATGTCAAAGCTCCAGCTCCGAGTGCTTTGGGAAAGTCACACCAAGGGTTCATGGTCCCCATCTCCACCTCCACGCTGCTCGCTTCCTGATTTCACTGGGAAGATATTCAAGTACGCAGAGTTCATTTGTGCTGGCAGCAAAACTCCAAACCCAGAGATCTCCGACCAATGTACAATGCAATGTACACAGAGCACATTACCCACAGCCCACACGTGGTGAGGAAAAGTGTCACTGGTGGCTAAAGGCAGAAACACCTCACATGGTGAAGGTTTCCCCCTCTGGACCGCCCTGGAGCATGGTTTCCTCCTCCCGTGCTGAGCTGCAGTGATGGAGCATCATCTTCTCAGTAAGTGTGGGTATTCTTAGACTAATAGGTTCCACAAATTGTTTGTAAAGGAGCTTGCTTTGCCTGAAGCACCTACTTCTTCTCAAGCCTCCTGTGATGCAGTGTAAACCAGGTTGCTAATAAAAATGTCTTTAATTTGCTTCCTGAAAACAGCTGACAAAATACACGGTTTATTTGGGAGTGTCTGTACACTCTTCTATTTCTGTCCTTTTTATTCAACCTCAGAGAGCAGCAAAGGGAACTGTGAGTACAGAGAGAGCCAGCCCTGCCCTGAAGAGATTACAGTCTCAATCAGATAATGCACTGCAAATTATACGTGGTGAGGCAGAGACCTCAGACAAGCTGAGTGGGGAGTAGGCTTGGTTTGGGAAGGAAACTGGGAAAAATAAATTTTAAGAACGACTTTGCAGGAAAGTAGAATGAAAAACTGAGAAAAGGATCTAGGGATATCAAATGGATGAGAGAGGTTGTACTGCAGAACACTGAAAAAAACCTGAATAGTGAAGATGAGATCTAGAGCCTACATTTCACTTACTTTGGGCACCAAATTTCACATGGTGCTTACACTTCTGTTAACTGGACTAACATTACCTCCACTAACTCATCAAGGTTATGCCTTTGTAGGCTCAGCTGAGCAGGAATAGGGACAATGGTGCAGCACCTGTTGTAGGAAGGACAGTGCCAGATGTAAGTGAACAAGGGCAGGGAGCCGGGACATCATTCATTAGGGCAGCTGGCACACTTGGAAAAACTAGACATGCTTTCAGGCACATCAGGCTTCCTTGGGTCTGAAATAGAAGCAATAACCTTAGAGCTAAATACAGGTTGAGAATAATTGTTCTGAGTTAGACTTCATTATATTAATGAATTAGGCAATTTGGGAGAAAGAACGATTGGTTCCTGTTGATCAAAGGGAGGATACTCGCCAGAGGACAGCTGATAATGTCATTTATGGCACGGAGTGGGGGCGAGAGAGATGAGAATAATTATTGCCTTGGAATGACTGGCAATAGCAAAAATTATAGTGTAATATGCAAGCAGTATCTGTGTGATTTTTATATCCTAGAGTCAGGAATTCTAGTACTCAGATGTCTTTTGAAGTTCTGGAGAGCTTCCTTAAAGGTTAGGAGTGAGAGGTCAGAGACCCGGTGGCTGATCTGTCTCTGTGTGTTTCTGTCCTTTCCCATTTTGTAGGAGCCAGTTTGGGTTGGTTACCAACCGCTGGATCTGCACAGCAGTACAGGAGAGCAGCAGACAGAAGGGCGGCGGTGGCCCCAGTCACTCAGTGTCCCTCAGAGATCTGATTCAGTTTAGCAGCTGCGATTAACTGCCAGCACTCATGAGTTCATCCACATCCATTCTGTGAGCCCGTGACTTCCTATGGATCTAAACTTTCACTTAACAATGAAGTCTTTTTGTAGCATTGCATAGAACAGCTTGACGTTTCTCAAATTTATTTACATTTATACCCAGAAGATGAGCTGATGTGGTGCAAGGTTGATTATTATTTATAGTCAGCTCATAACTCCTAAAATACGCTTGGAGGCCTGGATTGGAGCTTCTCCAGTGACTCGGTTTGACAACACTGACAGAAGTCTTTAAGGACAGCACTGTAACTTTCTAGAAGACCCAAATCGAGAACATCGTTCTGTATTGTGCAAGAATGAAATTCAATTGTTCTCAACTAAAATATGATCTCTGGCTCAAAGCAGTTAATCGCTACACCATGGGATTCACAGAGCACCTGCAGGGCAGGTAACTGCCCCAGGCATTAACGTTTTCAACTGAATCAGGAAGATCTGCACTCTTCCCACTAAACTGCCAAACTGAGGTGCTCTTTACACCTGGCCAATACTGAGAGATGCAGACGGACTGAGAACCTGTTGGCTTCAGAAATAAGCTGCAGACATAAGCTACAGCATCTGAGAGTCGGCAGGGAGCTAAAGCTCAGCTGTGGCTCAGAAGTACAGAAAACACTTCTGGCAAGGCTGAATCAATCTGCTGCAGACTGCCCAGAGTTCACAGCCAGCAGCAGAACCCGGTCGCCCCGTCTCTGTGCTTGCGTGCAGGATGCTTAACATTATGGTCTATTGAAAATCAAAGGGGAATTTGTTTTAGTTTGTAAAATCTGTATGCAAGCCTAATTTTGACCAGCAGCAACTTCAGTGAGTAGGCTGGTGTAACATTTTCACATGATTTGTACTGGAGGAATATATACTTCTATATCTATAGAAACACCCACAGAAATTCTTTTAAAGAATCACAATAGTTGGAATGTGAGATCTCACAGCTCTTGAGGCTCTCTGCTCCAATGGTGGGTGAACCAAACTCCAGAGCATGGACAATGAGAATTAAGTGTTTTACTTGTATACGCATGCCTTACTTCTAAATGGAAGGTCACATACCTTAACTGAACTGTACAACAGAGAAGACTCAGCTAAAGGCAGTAGAACTGGGGGAGTGACAGGTCAACCTCAGATGCTCCTGTGGCACACAGAAATCGGATAAAGTTCAGCAGAATTGACAACAAAAAGGCAGCGATAGCCAGCAAACATCTAACTTGAATTTCAATGGTGACAGAGAAGGAAACCAGCACAGAAAAGGGCAATGACTCACCCAGAGTCAGAACTGAAATGCGGGTGCCCAAATTGTCATCCGTTGTACCACATTCCTCACTGAGCTGCCACCTCTTGTTCCCACCGACAGGACTAAACCTCCCAGGCTGTTGTATTGTTGGGCACAGCTGTCCAAGCAGCAATTTCACCCAGTTTAATAAGACTGCAAGAATGGAATGTAATTAACTGTATTCTGACATTCAGTAGTTCCTTATGCTGTATTTTTATATAGTGAAGTGGAGCCAGCCCAGGGGAGCTCAGTGCATGCATTGTACCCGAGTGACTGGAAGGGATGGAGCCAGGATCTCCTCCTTTGCAGCCCTCATCTAAGTGCTGGCAGTGGAGGTAAGGGGATCTCACTGGAGATACCTGCATACCTGAAGCCTTCCAAAGGCAAGCAGTTTTTCTTCCTCTGTTTCTGCATCCAGGGCTGCTGCAGTTGGGCTTGTCCTCATTTGCTGCAGCCTAGGATTGTGCCCCTCTCTACTGCTGCTGCACTTTCCATCACATTGCAGGAATTATTATATTCTGACAAGGAAAAAAGGTGGGTTTCCAGGGTTGTTCTCAATTGCATTAATCTTATTGCTATCACCCTCTCAAAGAAGCTTCTCCAAGAAGGTACTAAACCATAATTAAGGCACTGCATTCCCAGAGATCTCTTTTGTTTTATGCTATGGGTAATCTTTAAGCTAAGGGGAACACGGAATGCAGCTCAATGAGCTCCATGAGGGCACGGGGCTGACAGCCTGTTTGAACGTAATGGTGCCTCTGCTCTCAGAGGAGCAGAGGATCTCTGATTTTAGGCCTCTGAAGCGCTCAATTACCGAATAAAAACTACAGAAAGTTCCCTCAAAACTGCAGCCACCGATGTTACGGATTGTTTTCAACAAACAAAAGATGACAGAATAAAGGATGGGGGTAGGGGACGTCTGCACTGTATGCCAAGGTTTTTCTAAAAATATTTTACACCTGCTATTCGTTGCGCACACTGCTCATATTTTTTCTGTGAGGTAAAGAACTCGCAGTGCCAAGGAGAACATGGTTTATGTTCCTGAAGCCTTAATGCTTTTTCCCTTCTGCGAGGTGAAACTCCTTACTACCTTCACTAAAATAAAGCCAAGAGGACAAAAGTCACACATACGCTGCCACAGTAACAGTTTAACCATGCCTCTCACAGAGCTTTGGAAACAGTCCCTTCAGCAGGATTTTACTGCTCTGGCACTTCAATTTAGCAAACTTTTTATGCAGCTCATGAGAGGAACGGAGCCAACTCTGTACACTCAATTTAAATCAACTTGCTGATGGTAGAAAAAAGAATGCTGAACCGTCGGTTTGCTTCATCTGCTCCAAAACTACCAACACAAACTCTGGGGTATTTATTACTGAAAGTTAATAGAACAGTCTGGGGCACGAGCTCAGTGAATGAACTCTGGTTTGATCCCATGCCGGCTGAAAGAGCTGATTTAACAACTAGTTGTTTGGTTACTTGATATTTCCGAAGCACAGCAGGACGGTTTGCTGTCGCAGGCCGCTGTGTTTGTGGTGCAGGGGAGCACAGAGCCGTGCTGCTGCTGGGCGAGCATCTGCCTGTGGCCTGCAGCAAGATGGTACCAGCGATGCTCCAGAGCCTGCTGATTTTGCACGGTGAAGAGCAGGGAATGATCCTTTTGTGACTGGAACTACAGTTTGTGTAAGTTGTGACTGTTTGCTTGAAGCTGAGAGAACCACAAAAACCTGCACTCACCGAGACTGCAATGCCAGGCCAGCCCATGGCCTCTGGGTTCACTGCTGCAGGTGGAATGTGAAGAACATGGCGTGGCAATGAAGCACGATGCGCTGTGAACTTGACCTGTGAACCGGCTCTCCCTCATGAAAACAATCACATCATTTAATTTCGGCTACTACATCGAGATCCAGAGTGAGTTCTGTCATTCGTCCACACAACAAATGCAGCCCAGACCGTAGCTGTCAAGCCCTCCCTGCCCCGCCGTGCCAAGCAGACCCTGAACTCAATTTCACTGATTCCCCCATTACAATGTTCGAAAGTAATCAACTTGTGCTGAACTGAGTCAGCCTTACAAATGAACGTGCGGCCACCCCTTGTCAATGGCCACACCAATGCTCGAACACTAACCTTGTTTTAATGTAGCATGATTGTTTAAAAAATCTTAAATGGAAAAGCAAATCAGTACAACCTTCAGTGCAGTTATAACTGTGTCTTCGTAGGGTAGCAGGCATGGCTTAGGTCTGTCAAATCCCACAAATCTGGCAGATTTAATAATTATTATTTTAGGTTTTGCGCCCCGTTTAATTAAGAGAGGAAGAATGGACATTTTAACAAATTAACCGGACAGTGGGAGAAAACAAACCCCGGTAACTACTGATTTTGACATTTTATAAAACCAGCAGAAATACCTTGAAAATTCTGCCTTGCATGTTTGAAGAGATCTACACAAAAGGTAGGTGTGAGCAGTAACTGCTGGAGGAGGGAGCTGTGCTGCCGTAAACGTGGGCCTGCAGCCGCTCTGACACTGACATGGCTGCAGTCAGGTCTGGTTCTGGTTCAGAAGTGAAGCAGAACACTGTTGCTACCTCAGATCGTTGTAGGGATCGGTTTTTGAAACTCGTGCTGCAGACTCTGAGCGAAGAGACAGGATGCGCTATGGGAGACGCGTACTTACAGCATCGCCTCTTCTTCACTGCAAATAAAAGACATCTTCTGAGGTTTAACTGGCACCTGCAATTGTAAGGAAGCAAACTGCATGCTCACAAGAGAAAACACAAGAGAACTCGCACAACTGAGCAATGCTTCCTTCTTTCACCTTCACTCCATTGAGGCCCTTTCTCTGAAAGCCAATGCGCTTACCTGAGAGCACGGCTGCAGGAACAGAACACTGGGTGCATGCAAATCAAACGAGACTGACTGGGCACTCATTGAGAACAGTATGCTGCAAAGTCCATGTTTGAGCTAACAAGTTCAGCACTAAGCTTTAGTAAAAGATGATAAATGGATGAAGTGGACTGAACAGAAAACAGTAAAAGCTTTAATTTCTAGAAGGAGAAGGAGAACACATTAAAAATGTTATTTGCATTCTACAAGAACACCAAATGCTTTTTCTCCAGATTGTCTCCTTGCAAAGCACCATAAACAACCCAAGAAGGACAAAAACCTGCTTGTTAAGATCTGCTTTATATTACGAGGTGCTGCTGTATGCAGTCACATAAAAAATAATAAGCATCTTTTTTTTCCAGAGTTTTCTCCCAGCAACAACTGCCTTCATTGCAGAGCTGGTGATGGTGACAGTGAACAAATCAGAAGGGAAAGAGGGTAGTACTGCTGGATGGCCTTTAAAACAAATGATCTTAGCTTATTATCACAGGAATATAATTACAGAACACAGCCTCCACCATCACAGCTGCTCAACCTCTTTGCCAGGTTAGCGATTACTACACTGTGATTACTAAACTTATAG
Organism: Centrocercus urophasianus; assembly: GCF_019232065.1. Lineage (NCBI taxonomy): Eukaryota > Metazoa > Chordata > Aves > Galliformes > Phasianidae > Centrocercus > Centrocercus urophasianus. The sequence continues at coordinate 4,602,016 of NW_024884978.1, read as the reverse complement.
GAGCCTTAAACTTTAGCCATATAAACAGAGTAACACACAAATCAAACATTCTGCATGTTTCAGTATTTTTAAAAATTACACACGGCTCAGGGGCCTTTTAGAAGCAAAAGCACACACTTAAAATTAGTGATAACGCTTTTAAGTACAGCTCTGCCCACTGATGTGCCGTCAGAGAAAAGATAAACCAGATGGCAAACTCAATAAAAAGCAGCAGACAGATGAATGCCTAAAAAAACGTTCACTCCACTATTGCTTTGGAATTGGTTGTCATGGCATTACAAATTGACAGCACGGTCAGCCTCACACCTCCAACCCATCCATTTGCTAGAGCAATACTTCTCACAGCTTCACTCTGGCCAAAGCAAAGACCTCAGTGCTGTAGAAAGACGCTCCTCCTCACAGCCAGGTTATTTCCACCAAATCTCTGTTCGACTCCCACCAAACTGGGTGGGTGTGTGTGTGGCACAGGGCTGGCGCTGGGACAACTCACGCCTTTCACAAAAGCAAGTGCATCAGACAAGCAAAGGATGATCTGCATTCTCAAACACCGATTTCAGAACCGTAAAGTTCAGGCAATTTTAATACCGTGCTCCTTTTGTAGCTCAGAATTCCTTGCTGTGAGCCAAAGCACAACCCACTGAGCACACATCTTCTCTTCGTACAACTGGAACTGGGATGGAAAACAAGTTGCTGGTTAAGAGTTCGGCATTAAGTAAGCAAGTTTCTCTTCCCCATGACAACATCTGTTAGCAAGGAACAGCATTTGTCAAGAAGACAGAAAAGAGAAAGGGATGCCATGGAAAATCTGGTTTTTGTCACCTTCTGAGTTCTTTGTCCTCCCACTCACGTTCATGTTTTGAAAACCTATGAAGTTCAAGTTGGTGAAATCCACTAGAACAAAAACCTTAGATTGCCACACTCTAGTTGCATTACATTTCTCATTTTAATAGAGGCATATAAGATGGAAGTTTACAATGAGCGCAGTAACCGTACATCAGCACTTCTATTCAGCTGAGCTTCTGAGTTACTCATCCCCGGTACAGAACCAGAACGCTGATGCATTGTCTGGGACCTGCCGAGATAATAGCTCAAATCCACTGCTTACACAGAAAGCGAGCTTCACTGAATCACCTGAGCACCTTCCAGACAGCTCACATCGCGCAGCAACTCCGCACTCACCCCGCTCGTAGCCTGAACTCTCAAGGCAAAAACAACTCACCGCCTTTTGACTTCAGCAAGCCACAGAAAACAAGCAAACATTCGCTCAGTGGCAGGCAAGCAGTTCATCAAGCAGCGCTGCCAGGAGCGTCTCAGGATGCAACCATCACTGTGGTGCACCAACGTGGAGCCCCTCCATCGCTCCTTGTGCTGCACCCAGCCGCTCTGCTGCACGAGGAGCGCTGCGACCTTCGGCACAGCGGCAGCACAGACCACAGCAGCCGAGTAATTTTAAAGGATTTTAATACAAACTTAATATAAACTATTTCAGTCCCTCTTAACATGTAAGACACTGACTCAAAATACTTTTATACCTTTTTTCAAGTATTGCACAATGTAGGTACAAAATTAATATTTACGATTACATTTTCTTCCATAATATATAGCAAAAATCTTTAAACTTTTAACAGAAAATACAATTTGTGTTTCCTTTGAAAAAAGCAAATATTTCGTACATTTTTGATTCCACCACTAAGGAATATTCTGTACACAACTTTTTATATTTTTTTAGAATCGATGTCTTTAAGATGGATATCTTACAATTTCAGTAAAAAAAATACAACATGAAGCTGCTGCAGCTGTCACAGATCACTGTAGTAAAAAGATATAAATGCAATACCATGTTGTAGAAACAATATATATACTCTGATATTTTACAAACTTTGTACTAAATTAAATTATACAATTAGAAAAAGACCAATAAACCCACTTACTAGTGCCAATTTTTTAATATATATATACATATGTTTGCGTGCATATATATATATACACACAAAAAATTAGCCATGTCCTTGCTATATCTTAAATACTGTAAGAGGCCATATTTTGAGAGTATATTTTTTAATGTACAGTCAGTATAAAATAATTTTGTGCTTGGTTGGCAAATGAAAAAATGATGCATGTTGTATTTCTCTAACCAAGCTTGAATGTATTCATACTACAAGCCTTAAAAAAAAAAATATCTCAAGAGGTGGAAAAAAAGATACACCCTTGGGTACGTGCATTTTTACTTGTACAATAGTATTCACTTGGATGTCACTTCTGTTTTATTTTTAGTTAGCCATAACTGGCTGAAATTGCTGGTTAGAATACTGCATGTTGTTTAAACTAAAATTCAAGCCATCCACAAAAGACTTTTCATTTAGACCTCCATAGGCTGCAAACATATCAAAGGCATTACTGTACTGGAGAGGACTGAGGTTAAGGGGGCTGTCACCAGGAAACACGCTACCGGCGCTACCTTGACCCTGCATGTTGGGGAAAATAAACTCCTTTGCATTAGGAGAAAGGGCAGAAGTCTTCTGCTGTTGCTGCTGCTGCTGCTGATTGCCTAAGCCAAGCCCGTAGAGAGAGTGCATGGAGGAGGAAAGGGCTTTCTGCTTCAGCAGGTCATTGACATTCAAGCCAAGGTTGGTGGGAGAAGTGCGGGCGACCTTGTTGCTACGGCCGCTATTCTTCATTTTGGTCGAGCCAAACTTGGTGGCAGCAAATGTGGCAGTGGTGAAGGTTAAAGGCTGAGTGGAGCGGGGCATGAAAGTTGGGCTCACAGCAGCAGAGTGACCAAAGGGAGGAGAAGGAGAACTAGACACTGAAGATGCTGGGTCACTAATTGGCATGAACACCTGGGCCTCTGGGTTAAAGCTGTTCTTGATTTCCTTATCCAACTCACATCCATTTTCATTATCATCCACATAAAGCACTTTCACTGGTCCCTTTTCACCAATTTGGTATGAAACCTCAAACGGGTCAATCCAAACACTAAGATCCTGAGGCAAGTTGCCACGAACATCATCAATGTCCAAACCACTCTCTTTGGATGCTTGTTCTATGACCGGGTCCACTTTCTCCCCTATGTGTATACATCTAAACCCTGATCCTTTGTATGGCTTTTCTGGATACCAGTGCCCTTCATACTTCTTCTTAAGAAGTCTTTCAAGCTCTTCACCAAAAATGTTGACACGTCGTCTGGGAAGCTTATTGTACAAATATGAAATAATAAAATTGAGTGCTACTTGGATTTCAAGCTGCATAGCTGCTATGCCACAAAGGTGTAAGTCTGTTTCAAAACACGAAGAAAGTGTTCAAGATGCCACAGGGAAACAAAATTTCCTTCAAAGTGCTGATGCTAGTCGATTATTATCCTTCACCTTGAGTGCTCTTGTTCCTTTAAGAAAAAACAAAAGCAAACACATCCAAATAAGGAAAGATAAGATCAAGGTTCAAGGCCTATTCTTTCAGCTTCACTTTCTGCATAAAACAGGTTATGTTTTAAGTGAAAAAACCCACAAACTATTTATGCTTGTGCCTGCAAAAGCTGAGGGTGTCAGCTACGTTCGGTATGACTTACAAGCAGCCCTGCAGAAGATGCACCAGGCATGTGTTTACATACGCAACACGGGGCATTTCAAAATAACATGAGCTTGCAGTTTAGTTATTCACAAAGCAGCAAGTGTAATTCTTAAGACATCACAGGACTGCCAGGGCTGTCAAGGGTTCAATTACCAACCCGCACTCAGCTGATTTATAGTGCTCAGCTGCAAAATTCAGCACTGGACTATTAGTTTAGATTGAGCTCCTAGTTTGACGATCATTTATCACTTCAAAGTTTGCAAACACAATGGTCACACCGTAAGCTGCAGAGATACAGAAATATTTCCAGTTGCTTTAGAGAACTTCAGACAAGAACCGAAAGTATGCAACACATTTTAATTCCAAGGCAACCATCCGCACAGACTGGAATTATGCTGTGGACTACGCTGCACTGGTGAAGTTGCATCAAGCGAAGAGAAAATGTCCACTGTTCATAGACAACACTTCTTCCTTTCCTCAGAAGAGCTAAAATGATAATGCAGGCAATGCATACAAAATAGGTGCATCAATTTCCTGCACTGGGAATGGCAATGATCGTGAAATTAATTACTTATTTTTCCTACAAATTATTCCATTCCAAGTACACATACTGCATTTTCTATAGTCCAGATTTCAAAAAGCTACAGCCAACATCGGAGCCAACGGGGCTTTGCAGAGCTCCAGTAAAAAACAGTCGCCCTCCTCCTTCTCCAGGACTCCATTTTATATTTAATATAAAATATGGTTGTTGGTCCTTTAAAGGACAAAAGAGAAAACAGCCATGTGAAGTAAGAAAAGGGCAGAATGAGGTATCAGCACACAGTGCAAAGGAGGACCTGCAGAGCTCCAAAAGGGCGCCGAGCCCCCAGGGACACCTTGGCATACAAAGTTCCAATGAAACAAAACACGTCGATTTTATGAAACGACCAGCATGAATTTCAATTAAGGGTGTGCTTTTCTGCACTGCATCGCCAGGGATAAAATTCAGCGTGGCTGTCAGTAAAGATTAGAGAAATCAAAGTCAATATCAAAATCCCATTATAAAAAAAAAAAAAAAAAGCTTTGTATTTATGCTGTTGTTTCCTGCTCCGAATAATCTCCTTTAAAGGCTGGAACCCTATTTCCAAGCCACTCGCGCTCTCCCCAAGATGGTATGGGAATATGTGAAAGCCTGCACGATAAGGCGACCTTTAAACGTTTGCTGGATCAGCACTGGGTGGGGATAAGGAAAAGATCAAGGGCAAACAGAAGATATTTACAAAAGGGACACAATCGGTGCAGAAAAGCTGATTGGGTGGTTCAGAGGGACATTTAAAAATGATTTATTAATCCGTCTGTTCTGCTTCCCCGCCTCTGCGTCCCCTTAGGAAAGGAACGAGCCTTTCAGGGCGCACCGGGAAGCCAGCAGCCCCGCGGGCAGCGAGCGGTGCGGGGCCGGGCGGTGCGGGGCGGCAGCCCCAACTTCTGCCCCTGCTTAGAGGACAGCGCTCCGACGGCCCCGGGCCGCAGCGGCGTTACATAACAGGCGGCTGGGCTCATTAGATTTCTGCTCACAGCCCAGGGAGCTCCGGCGGCGGCGGTAGCAGGAGGAGGAAGGGCGCTTTCCAGGCCCATAAGGGAGAAAACGAAGCCAGGTGCGCGGCGCGAGGCCCGCTCCCCGCGGCACAGCCCGGAGCTCAGCGCGTCCTGCGGGCGCTCCGTCAGTCGGAACGCCGCTCCTCCCCGCCGAGCGCGGCCCCTCCCGGCCCCGCTCCGCGAGGCGCCCGTCGCCCTCCGCCCTCCCCGTCCCGCCGTGCCCCCCTCGCTCCCGGGCCGCCCCGGCTCCCGTCACCCCGAAGGGCCGCGCCCGCCGCAGCCCCCGCCGGCGCCCGGGCCTCCGGGGCCGCCCCGCCCTCAACGAGCGGCGCTCCACGAGCGGTACCGGTACTCACCCGGCGGGGCGCGGCGCGAACGATCCCGGCGGGCTGCGAGTGCCGGGGGCGGCGGGCTCAGCAGCCGGCCCCCATCTCCGAGAGCCGGCTGCCTCGGCGAGGACGGGAGGGGAAAGAGAGACGCAAAAAGAAAAAAAAAAAAAAAAAAAAAAAAAAAAAAAAAAAAAAA